>NC_061508.1:303976237-304000595 GCF_022539505.1 Lolium rigidum
TGTAACCCCAAATCCTGGGATATTACACCGCCAAACAGCCAAGATCTCGAGCTCCCCTTGCCGCTGCAGCCGCTGCCGGCGCAGGTGGCGGCGCCCGGCCGCCGAAGGCGCAGGGCAGGAGGGCGGCCCTCTTTTGCCTCCTCTTCGCGCGGGGAGAGGGCGAGGTGGAGGACCGCGGCGGGTGGCAGGCCAAGGCGGCGAAGGCGGGCGGCCTGGGTTGGCACGGTCGTTGGCGATGCAGCGTGGGGCGGCTCCGCGACGGGCTGCGGCGGCGCTGCCCGCCGGCGGCGCATGATCTGTGCCCGATCTGGGCCATGTGGGCTGCGGCTATGCGTGCCCGGAATGGAGTCTGCAACCTGGCGGCGGTGCGTTGTTCCAGCTGTTCCCTTGTAGGACTGCTGGCTATAGCGTCTTCCCTGCAGCCGTGCCAGATCCAATGCTCGGTCGTCTTCTCCGCAGCCAGTTAGTGGCGTGGGGGCTGCTGGCCTGGCATGAATAAAGGTGGTGGTCCTAGGGCCTTTCTTATGCGAAGATGGAGACCTTTCTGAAGTCAGTCCCTCCTGATTTGGCCGGAGTGATGGTTTTCGGAAAGCTCCGCCGGCGGATGTAACAACGCTTTTTTTTGCCCGGAGTTCGCTGGTCGGTGGTATTCGGTCGGATGCACCCATGCTTTTATTCCGACCGATTGGTTTCTGGAGGGAGCATTGTGAAGCTCTGTTCTTTCTTGCTATATGGAAACATGCTCCATGGTGAAGTTAGAGGCGGAGAATACCATGAGGGCCGGATTGGAGGACTTGCTATGGAGGTTCAAGTTTTTTAGCGTTGTTGAGGGGCTTGCTTGGTATTCTGGATTTCGTATCAGCGGTATGCAAGAGGGGGCGGCAATACAGGTGAAATCCAGAGTCTTACCTTTCAGGATGAAAATCCAAGGTCTGGCCTTAACTGGTTGTGCTGGCAATGACCTTGTTAAAGGCATTGTTTTGAAAGCGGGGACTATTTTCAGGGTAAAAACCTAAGGTCTTCTGATCGAGCGACGATAGTGTTTGTGCAGTGTTACCCTCTTGGAGGCGTTGCTTTTGGAGAGCCTGGAGTTCAGGTGTTGTCTTGGTGGAGGATGTACCGTTGATGCTAGGGCTGGAATACCGTACCGGGACTTTTCTTTTATGTATTTCTTCTTTATTTTTTTTGGCTGTGTGCATCTGTAATGCTATTAGAGTATTGCGTTGTTGCAGAGACTGGATGTAATTGGTATCTTCTTGATATTAATATATACTCCTTATCAAAAAATCTACCTTAGTACCAAAAGAGATGTACCATTTCAAAATAAAATTCGATTTTTTTCTTAAAATACTATAAGATGTATTACAAATAAGAGTGTCACATTCTTCACATTTGTACATGATGAACCATAGGAACACTTGAGATCGACACAAGGAAGGAAACATGTAACAACCTCATGCTATTTTCTCTCTCCCGATTACTTTGTCAGAGGCAATTGTATTAGTGCATCAAGCAAAATATAGACATCTCTGGGATCTCTTCTTTTAACGCAGGCATATAAACTTATAAAGGTTCATATTTTAGATGTTTAGAATATCAGTACAGTACATGAAGGAATATATGAATGGTAAACCCAAGAATTTGGCAAGAATGAAGCTGCAAACCAAAGGATTGTGAAAATATAGGAGTAATAGTTTAGATAAAACATAGAAGAACACACGATGGTCATACTAAAACGGACCCCCAAAAAAGGGGGTTTGCATTAGATATTGAAATTTCAGTGCAATTGCTGAAAACCTACATGTCTATTACTCGATGCGGTGATGTTGGTCCGCCAAATGGATTTCCTCCGGAAAAAAGGACGGACGTTGTTTTCCGTTTTTGTTTTGGCAAACAATTATCAATCGTTCTAACATGAAAATGCTAACTCAATATGATTAATATGCGTCCGCAATCAGTACTCAACAATATATCAAAGTTTGTGTAATCAAGAAACATACCACATATATCATACAACCACATATATCATACAACCACATATATATCAGTCTCGTACATTTGGGTTTTAGCAATTGAAATTTCGAATGAGAGAATTGAAGGAGATGGAGATACATTACTTATTTATGAAACAATTTAAAACATCTCAATCTCATAGTACTACATAACATCATGATAGTTGCCCCAAAATTACTAGAGTTCAGCTAGCAGCACTAGCTCAGTGACAGTCACACCAAGCTACAACGAGCAAAGATTACACTAGTGATCGATCGATCGAGCCAGCTACCTCGCCCGATCGCTGCGCGGCGTGAGTGATAGCTCGCTCACAGGCACCAGAAGGACGAAGGGCGCGCCCTCTTGGCGGGCGGCGGCGGCGGCGAGATCTCCGGCACGGCGAACACGTCGCTGTCGCTGTCGCTGTGGTACCAATCCTTCACGTGCCCCTGCTTGGCCTTCGCCGTCGGCGGGGCCACCATAGTGAACGGCACCTCCTCGAAGCCCCACGCTGGCGGCGCCGGCGTCTGCGGCACGTGCGGCGCCCACGCGGCGCCGCGCTTACCCGGCCGCCCGCCGGAGACCACGTCGAACAGGTCGGCGTCCAGGAACGGCACCTGCTCGTCGCGCCCCTTCTGCTTCTGCCAAAGCGCAAACGTTTCGATGTTCAGTTTTACCGATGACACGATGTGGACAGACAGAACACTAGAACAGGGGAAAGAGATGGCTGGAGACTTACGGCGGCGGTGGCAGCGGCGAAGGCAGCGTCGTCGAGGAGGATGTCCTCGACGCGCCAGCCGGGGCAGATGTTGGTGAGGTAGTCCGAGATGCTGCTGCTGTCGTGTCCTACCTCTGCTCCTCCTTTGCCGTGGCTGGCTTCAACTTCAAGAACCGCGGAGGTGTCGACCTCGGCGGCCGAGGAGTCGTCATGCTCGTCCGCGCTTCCGTCGGGGCAGGGGATCTCCTGGTCCACGGGCTCGGCGGAGAGCTTGGTCCCGACGAGGAGGAAGCGGCTGTGCTTGGCGGTGAGCTCGTTGGCGCTGTGGATGGGCTCGTCGCAGTCGGCGCACAGGATGGCGCGGTCCTCCACGCAGAACACGACCCCCCTCCGCTCCTGCAAGCAAACACCAGAAGCAGAGCCGTCAGCTCAATTGTCTGCTAGTACCTTTGTAGCGTCGGACGGGCAGACAGGGCAAGCAAGCAAGAACGCACCTTGCAGACGTCGCAGAGCGGTCCGGCGTCGTCCTTGTCAGAGGACGGCTGGAGCAGGGTGATGCGGCGGTGCTTGCCGGCGAGCTTGTTGGCGCGGTGCACGCGGCGGTTGCAGGGGGAGCAGAGCGCGGCCTCGTCGGCGCAGCAGAGCACCGCGGCCGGCTCGACGCCGCAGACGTCGCACTGCACACGCATGGCGATCAGGTCAAGGGGGTAGAAGCTCTGATCGAGGGGAGAGAGCGCGCGAGTGGCTGGCTCGATGCGTGGAAGGTGGAGAGGAAGGAGGGGCGTGAGAAGGGTGGTGAGGTTATTTTATACGCGATGATGATCGAGAGGGATCTTAACGAAGGAATTTTATTCTGCTTGCCCGCATGGGTTGGTTCAAAAGATAGGTATGGGTGGGGTGCATGGCACTCCAAAATATCCTTAAATTAACCAAAAATATCTAGGCTTGTTCTGTGCAGGAGAGGGTAGAGGTCAGAGCTGGCCTTCACCCAAACGGCCAAGCCAGTGGTTGGTAAGTGTGTCAGCTAAAAATTGCAGTAGTGCCTTTTTTCCCTATAATACCCTCCACTCTGCTTCTAGATTGGTGCAACTCATTTTTGATGACATGTTGCTTTAAGCACCCTTTATTGGTATGGTATTATGTACACCTAGCCAAAATGTCGAAAAGGATATGTGCTTTTTTTTTTTACTTTTATTGTGAATCATAGATATTCATAATTTCTTGTAATGTTGGCATTGTTTTCTTAGATGAAAAACTATGCATGAAAGTTTAGCTAAGTGATCCTAAATGTGAACGGATGTCCATAAAATTATCAATTGAAATTGTGGAGGACATTGTCTAAAGTGATTATTAGATGATGGAATGTTGAAAAATATGCATGTGTTTCTATTTTCGTCCACTTATTCATCGATGTGTTATCCAATAAATACATGAAATAGTTAATCATCTCATGAATTTATAACAATGAAATGTTGTTAATGTAATGGATTGCAGATAGAGTTGGATGGGTAATAGTAAAATTTCCATGCGAGCTTAGTATCTTTCTACAATGGAGAATCATAAACGCTATTTCGTAAGTGACCGAATCTAGTAAATTTTCCCACCATTTTGGTTCCCAAGAGGTTCCTACTCCGCGTCTAGACTTATCGATGGAAGAGAGGCTAAGAGCATCAAACTTGTGAGAGAGGTTAAGTATAGAGGTGCACCTCGTATGTGTCGTGATAGGGCTGGTGGATTTACATGGTTAGATCATGTGCATAGACGGTTCTTAAGGAAGCTGGAAAAACTATTAAAGATTTGATGGCCATGTTGGCAAGAATGTTCCAAAGGCATTTGTCGGGGTCGAGTGGATAGGAGGGGGAAGGTGGAGGTTTGTTTCGGTAGTGACACACACTTCAAATGACGGGGCTAGGGATGCATGAGTTTCGAGGGTGAAATCCAAGTTGAGGGACGACAATTGAGAGGGTTGATAAAAGTATGAAGAGGGACATTATATATGACCAAAACACACTTATGCTATGAAGAGGGACATTATATTTGACCAAAACGCACTTATGTGCGGACGGTTCTTAAGGAAGGTGGGAAGACTATTGAAGGTTTAGTGTTGAAGGTCACGTTAACAAAAAGGTTCCAAAGGCATTTTTCGAGGCCAGGTGGCTAGGAGGGAATATGGCGGTTTGTTTTGTCAATGGCGCACATTGTAGACGATGGAGCCAGGGACGAGGGAGTTTCAAGGGTGAAAACCAAGTTGGGGGATGATAATTGATAGGTTGACAAAAAGTAATAAGAGATACATTTAACTAAAATCTAGTAGTGCTAAACATGTGTTCAAAGATATTTAGCTTTATGTTTAGTTGATTGGCTCAAATTATAGGTATCTAGATTATGGAATTAAATGTTTTGAGATGAGATGAAATTCTAAGTGAAGCAACATGCATGAGCTAAAAACACACAACCCATAAGCCAACAATAATATAAGTTTGTAATGTTAGATTGGTATAACTGGGATGATGATTCGTTGATTTGTTCACGAAGTTCAAATGCTTAGGAGGATTTCCTGTCCACAAATATGGGGACCGGCTTTATGTTAACACGCTTCTTCTCGGGGACACTATGTCGTCTCTTCAATCTCTTCTATCGCCACCCACCTGACCTAGCAAAACCACATGTTAGTCTCAATAGGTTTATTTGTGTCAAAAGAGCAGAATTTTGCCATGGAATTGAATTCTTCAGAATCCGCTGGGTGAAACTAACTTAATAATACTGAAAAGGGGACAAATGGAGGTATAGTTCTGGTGGTTAGACAATAGTCCTCATAAAGTACGATCTAATAAACCTCAATCAATTGGAATGGGTTTGATTAGGCTGAAAAGTCAGGAGATGCTTCAATCCTATAAGTAGTACGATTCATGTAGGAAATAGGGCAAGTTCTAACAAGCGATCGATTGATTGTGATGTGGTCCGGCCAGTGCGTGCTGAAGCGAACTGCCGCTAATTAATCCAAATTGCAGATAGTCAACCAGCTGTACCACTAGCTGCTAAGCACAGCAATTTAGGTGCCACGGCGACAGACGCTAAATATTTCTTTTAGTTGCTCACATAAAGCA
Source organism: Lolium rigidum (assembly GCF_022539505.1). Taxonomy (NCBI): domain Eukaryota; kingdom Viridiplantae; phylum Streptophyta; class Magnoliopsida; order Poales; family Poaceae; genus Lolium; species Lolium rigidum. The sequence goes on from NC_061508.1 coordinate 303,982,055, forward strand.
GGGAGGGACCAGCTTGATCTGGCTCAGGTCGATTGGCTAATCGCTTCCTGAAATCTCATCAAGCCATGTGAGTGCGCCTTTGTGCCTATCTGAATGATGCCATTAGAGAGAACAAACCTCGATAAACTGAAGCTCATTATGGGTTGGAGAGGAAGGTACTGTACACAAGTTGGACTTTTGAAATGGTCTAAAAAAACAAGTTGGGATTTTGAAATGGTTTTAACGTGTACAGCTCGATCGACGACAGTATCCAACAGACGTTTATGCTGGAGTGAGTCCCCACTACTCAGGCTATCTCTCCAGCATGAGCATCTGTCAGTGACGATCCAAGCTGGCATATTCATGTGCATCTGATGGTTGTGTTGAGAATCTAGTCTCGTTAGAAAAAGTAGGAAAATCCCTACTTGTCTAGTGAATCCATCTGCTACAAGATAATTAGTTTCCAGTCAAATGGTATTGGTTTAATAAACTCTAATTCCATCTCCAAGTGGTATCTAAGTATGGAGCGAATGAACGATGCAAATCTCCCGTGCGGGAGATCCCGTGCTTGATTTGAACCTTTGATCTTCTGTTTTAAGATTCGTGCGGCTATGTTTCATCAAGTACCACTCAATTTTTATCAACCGAGGAATTGGACTGAATGAAACTCAAATAAGCTGTGTAAAACATGCATGAGGCATGAGAGGTCTCGTTTTTTCGATAAAGATGAGAGGTCTCATGCATGGGAGAAATACATTTCTTTGCAAAACCATTTTACTTGGAGAATTAATTTCAAGTAGTTCACTGTCTCAACCTTTCTCCTCTTAATATCAATTTCGTCCTTGTGTATTGAGAAGAGGAGGAGTGGTGGGCGGCCTCGTTGAGGCGTAGCTCCGCGAAGTGGTCGGTGAGGCCGAGAGCCTCGAGCGACCAGGTCCCTCTGCGGATGCCGACGGGGCTGGCCGTCATGGCCGAGGCGATGCGGCGGAGGAGCACGCACACCTCCAGCGAGGGCGTGTGGAGGCTGGGCGTGTGAGGTGCGTCCTCGTTCTCCTCGATCTTCACCTCGAGCGCCTGGTGGTTCAGGTCGCTGAGCACCGGGAGGGTGCGTGCGGGGATGGCATCCCCGACCTCTTCCATGTTCATCTCTGGCGCCGGGATGTTGAGGTCCAGTCCCGGCAGGAGCGCGTCCACGGGAGCTGCCACCGGTGGGTTGAAGAACTCCGTCATGGGGGCGTAGCCCGGCGGAGCGAAATGCCCCTGCTCCTCGCCTGATGGCGTCGGAGACGGCAGGCACGACCCATATCCATGGCGCGGGTTGAAAGATCGAGATGTCGCCTAGAGGGGGGGTGAATAGGCAATTAAAAACTCTTGCGGATTTGTCTTGTAAGAATGCGGAATTAAACTATCGTTTAGTTTACAAGCACAAACCCTAAATATGCTAAGCTCAACTAAGTGTAACAATAGCAACTAGAGCTAAGCAAGATAGGTACAAGGTATATGTAGCACAAGTGATAGCAAGATATATGTACTTCAAGCACGATGGCTATCACAAGAGAGAGCTCGGTATAGAAATAACCGAGGCACGCGGAGACGAGGATGTATTCCCGTGTTCCCTTCCTTTGCAAGAAGGTACGTCACGTTTGGAGGAGTGGAGGTCCCACGAAGGATTCCCCGCACCACGAAGGCTCACCCTATTCTCCGAACCACACCCACGAAGGATAATGGCCATTTCGTTATGGTTAGCTTTTCCTCCGCTCCGGAGATGGCAAGCTCCACAACCACTTCACAAGCTCCACGAAGGAGAAGCCCGGGCCTCTTCACCATCTTCTTGAAGAGATCACCGGAGCACCAACCGCCAAGCCAACTAGGAGGTCTCCCTCCAAGAGTAACAAGCTCACGGTCTCTCACTCGAACTAATCGTGGTGGAGAGCTCAACACTATGCAATGATGCAAAGCAAGAACACTAGAGGTGTTCAAGTCCTTCACACTCAAATCCCACCCAAGCAACAAATGCTAAGATGAGATTGGAGAGGAAGAACAATGGGGAAAGTCAACAAAAGACTCCAAGATCTAGATCCCAAGAGTTCCCCTCACTTAGAGGAGAAATGGATTGGTGGAAGTGTAGATCTAGTTCTCCTCTCTTAGATCCCTCAAAAATGAGCAAGAATCATGGGGGGAGACAAGAGAGAGAGCAAGTTCTTCAAAGGCAACAATGGAGGAGAGAGAATAGGAAGAACTAACTTGCTCAAGGTGGAAGAAGGGCTATTTATAGCATGGGAGCAAATAAAACCGTTGGGGGAAAAAGACAAGTCAAGACGCGCAGGAAAAACGATCCGATCGGCGCACAGGCCGGCCGGCCGGACCTGGAGCCGGCCAGGCCGGTCACCAGTCCGGCCGGACCGGGCCACAGGCCGGTCGGGGCGGGAGCGAGCCGGGGGAGGCGGCAGATAGCGCGGGGCCGCTCAGGGTGCGCGGGCCGGCGGGGCGTCCGGCTGGGCCGGGTGGGCCGGTCGGCGACCGACACCTGGGCCGGACCAGGTCGGGGGCGCCACAGTATGCCGCCCGGTCGGCGTCAACACCCGGGCCGGTTTCGGCAGGGTGGGCCGGCGTGTGGGCCGGCAGGCCGGTCGGTCGGCCGGCCGCCCCTCCCCTTTTTTCTTTTCTTTTTATTGTTTTCTCCTTTTTCCTTTTTCTTTAATAACTAATGCTCCCGAACTCCGATTGACATGAAACCAATTTTGTTGGAAAGATAACGACGAATAGAACCCCAACAACCATCAAAAAACGTGTTAGATGGTTTTAGATGGTTTTAGAGAGGGAGTCTCCCACCATCAAGAAACGGTGAAGACGTCCAAACTCAAAAACGCAATAGAAGATGCATGCGGATTCCGTTTTCGATGAACTTGGGCTTGTTGTAAAGCTAGCAACAAGCTCAAGAACCTCACACAGAGAAACACCAAGAAGCAATAAGGATATGCAAAGTATGCAAAGGATTGAGCTCCCTAAGACGATGTGATCAAGTAACCCAACCGAAAGCCCCTGTTGATAGTGCGGCTATCTAATCCGGTCTCCCAACAACCACCTTGAGACCGGTAAAAGGAAAACCTAGCAAGGCCATACCTTTGCCTTGCGCATCCCGCTTGATCTTGATGATAGCTCTTCACGCTCCACTCAAGACGGAATGCCTCACTTGATCATCGTCGCTTCGTGTAGACTCACAAATGCTCCCCCATACACCATGATGGGAAAGCTCTATTGATGCACATCTTCACATGTCCATCATCACCAAATGGACGGCAAGCTTCAAGCATGTGATCCACTTGAGATGCTCATCACGAACTTGCCCAACTCAACCTTGTATCTTCTCATACTCACTTAAGATAGAGCATGGCTAATATTGAGTTCCACATAAGAACTCCATCTTCATTTCTTCTTCTTGATCATATCACATATGTATCTTCAAACCGATGATCTTGATGCCAATACACAAGGTATACCTTTATCTTCATGGCATCCATACTTGAATCCAACACATGGAGTACAAGTAGTACCTATGGAATATTCCTTCATATAAACTCAATGAAAGCATTAGTCCATAGGGGTTGTCATTAATTACCAAAACCACACATAGGGGCAATATACCCTTACACGGGTAGTAGTACATCGGCGGGGGCGGTGCCGTGAGTTCGTCGTCACTGAGGTCGCGCTCGGGATCGTCCACCAGCCACCCTGCGCTCGGCCCGCCCAGCAGCCACTCCATGGGCGGGACAATGAAGGCGGGCGGAGGGGGCAGCAGTTCGTCCGCGTCCGTGGTGATGCTAGAGGCGGATGCCTCATTTTCATGCACGGCATCAACTTCCGCATAACCTTCCGCAACAACTTCCGCAGCACCTTCCGCAACAACATCCGGCACAACCGCTCTCTCTGGTATGGCCTGGACTTCTTCCCGATGCACTTCTGCCCTGGTACTAGGTCCTGGTGTTCCAGTGAAGTTGCGGTTCTGCACACGGCGGTGAACATGGTGGTAGTGCTGGCGATGGTTGTGGCGGCGGCGGAGGCCACCACCAGGGCCGTAGCGACGGGGAGGGGCACCAAGCACTACCCTACGGTGGCGGAGGCCACCGTTCATGCTCTAGCGACGATGTTGGCGGCGGTTGAAGATCCGACCGAAGTTCTGGCGACGAGCAGCAAGACGAAAGGTCTGGCGACGAGGAGAAAATCCGAAGGTCCGGCAGCGATGATAGGGGCGGTTCTCGCGTGCCACAAAACGAGCGAAAGCGAAACCAAGGATGGCAGAGAATCCATCCTCTCACCTTTTCTCTTCGTACTTCTCTGTTCTCTCTTTAGCCTATCGCTAGGGGCAGAGCCAGCTGATGACGTGAGAAGAAACAAGAAGTGGAATGATTGAAAGTGAAATGAGTGATCTTTATTGATGCGTTACACTGTGGGTTACAACACTTGTGTCTTTTCGAAGGGACACAATGAAGGTTCAATACATGCAGCGTTTGGACAACGCTATATTCTAAGTGCTAGGTAGTTACCCTAATGGATATGCTAACTGCCTGCCTAGTTAGCCTAGATTTAGCGCTAACGTATTCTTACATGCACAACTGCAACCTCTATGCGGGTCCAGATGCGTGCACCTCTGTGCCCACCTGAATGATGCCATACTGTAACTAAAACTCATAATGAATAGGAGAGAAAGGTACACAAGTTGAGAGTCTGATATAAGTTTAAGGTGTACAGTTCCACCGATGACAGCCTACAATACACGATCATGTTGGAGTACACCCGAATTCAAGTGATCTGTAAATAGAGTTACGACCCTTCGTACTTTGAGAATTAATCTCAAGTACTCTCTTCGGTAAAGTTTAACATGCACGCAATTAGTTTAAGACTAACTTTGATTATTAACTTGATCAAAGTAAATATGAATTATATGTATACAAAAGCTATACCTTCAGATTTATATTTAATAATGGTTTAAATAATATAAGTTTGTGACATATAATTTATGTTTTATTGTTCAAAGTATTTTCTTAAACTACACGCACTTATCCAGGGGGAATAGTTTGTTGTCGTTTACTATCTCTTATCATCAACTCCGTCCTTGTGCACAAGTTTCCCTCGAGGACACTAATGTGCATCTCTTCAATCTCCTCCTGATGATAATTTCCTTTTAGAAAAGCACATATGGCTGTTTTTCTTCGCCGTCCACATGATCTAGCATAACCACATTTTAGCCGTGCCACCATAGAATTATTTCTGCAAAAATCAAAATTTAGCGCTAGGACTAAACTCTTAACAAAATCCGGTAGGTAGTACAAACTTAATACCAAAAAGGGACAAATCGAGGTATAATTTTGGTGGTTTGACAATAGTCCTCGTAAAGTACATATAATAAACATCAATTTAGATGGGTTTGATTAGGCTGAAAAGTCAGGAATTGCTTCGTCTCACACGATTGGTACGGTGATACAAGTAGTTTGATTTCTCTGAGAAAATAGGCATATTCTAACTAGCTAGCAATTCCAATCGTCGATGATGTGCGCTCTAGCTAGTCATAGTGAGTAGTAATATAGATTGGTAATAGAGTAATACATGACATGCTACTAACCTATGTTACTATTTTCAGTGGATAGTAACATATGTGTTTATCATGTAAAGTTATATTTATTACTAGTTGTAGATTCATCTTATCTTAAAAAGAATGGTGTTATTGTAAACATAGCTAGTTACTACAAGGCATGTTACCACCTTAATTACTTTCACTATAAGTAGTCTAATTAATCTAAATTATGGATAGGCCCTAAGGCCTTTTACAATGGATTGTATCTTAACGCGTTATTCTAGGTAGTGTTATATGTTAAGACTAACCATAGTGCTAGTATCTTAGCTAGTATCATGCATATTAGTCCCAAAAAATATTAATGTGACAGCTAATTAAGAAGGAGGGACGATATTGGAGTATAACATATGTGGATACTGTATCATAACACATATCACGAAAAAAGTTACTGCCAAACAAATCTTGTACTCCGTGAAGTACATAAATTTGCATTGAAATTCTAAAAAGCAATAAATATAGCATGACTATGATACTACTCAATGATACTCCCTCCGTCTCAGTTCGCAAGGCAAATTCCCAAAAAGTATTTGTCCCAAAATCCCTCACCTCCTAGGCACATTTTGCATTTAATGTGGGAGTAAACTAATTCATTTTTGCATGCAAACACTTCTCTTTTCATCTCCCACCATGCACTAGTACTCCATGCATGTGAAACCACCGCGCACTAGTACTCCATGCATGCGAAAGGCAAAGTTTTTGCATGTTTTAACGTGCAAATTTAGAGCCAATGGGAATTCACCTTGGGCCAAGATATTTGAAAACTTTGCCTTACGAACTGGGACGGAGGGAGTACTACTAAAGCGGAGTTGTGGCTCTCGGGTGCAACACACCCCCATAGACCAAAAAAAAATTATAGTAATTTGAAAAAAGTCAAAAAAAAAAATTGTATCTTCCTGAAAACCAAAGAGGATCAAGTTTGTACCCGTAAAAAAATATTTAGACACGAAATGATTCCCATGGACTCTAGGGAAAAAATACAAAATTATGACAAATATGAAGTGAATAGTACCTGATCATGGGGCGTTTCGAGTTTGTTTTTTTACCTAGGATACAATAAAAATAATTTTCTAGGAAAATATTTTGTTTCAAGTACAATACCTGATCATCTTTGATTCCCAAATAAGATTGAATTTTTAAAAACTTTTTTAAAACTTTTTTTCCAAGTATATGGGTGCGTTGCACCCGAGAGCTCATTTGTATTTCCTATGATACTACCCACTATAAAGATAGTATCATACACAAGTATCATATGCATGATACTACTATATGATACTTATCACTATGGTCAGCCTAAGAGACAATAGCTCCAATGCTTTATATCTTAAGGGTTGTCTCTACATTTAATGATTTTGGTGATATGTAGGCATGTGATTGGGCTAGCCACTCTTTTTTGCCTATTACTCCACTCCAAGGTTGTAATATCAATATCTCTCTTCATTTACCTTGGCGCTACATAAGCATTTTATCTATAATACCGTTCTAAGAATCTCTTAGACTAGTCATAGTGGGGAGTAACATATAGTAGTGTCATGCACTACTCTATGTTACTACCTTCATAATGCATAGTAATTTAGATGCAGTATCATGCATGAGTGTATTAATTAGCTTGTAGACTTGTTCTATCTTGAAAAGTGTGATATTATGGTAAGAAAGTACAATAAGTCCTAGTCAGCTGGCTACAAGGATTAAAATAACATATTTGTGTCTAGTTGGAGGAGAGAGAAGATGAGAGAGAATGTAAGAGCAATTTTAATAGCGTAGCCAGCTGCTGGCTATAAGCCAAGTGTCATGTCATCTATAGCCAACTTAGAGTCAACATATACTACCGTCGTCCCAAAGAATAAAGCACACGCGTATTCCAAGACGAACTTTGACCATAAAAATTGAGCAACACAATCTTGATTATATTATATGTAATTAGTGTCGTTAGATTCGTATTGAAAAATACTTTCTAATGATACCAATTTCATACAAATAATCGTCATATATGTGAAGCAATTCTTAGTCAAACAAAAAACACGTAAAACGAGGACGCCTTATTCCTTGAATCGGAGGGAGTACAATAGTGAGCTATAAAAATGTAGTACTTTATTAATGTATGACCCACCTTTCAGTCTCACAAAGTGCTTAGGAGCACGTGCAAGAACTGGCTCTTGCATAAGAGCCTACTCTACTTCTCTTCTCCTCTCTCCCCTCCAACTAAGCAGTAATATATTATTTGAAATGTTGTAATACATATAGCTCTATATTACTATCTTAGTTACTCCCACTATGAGTAGTCTTATTGTGAAAAGCCTAATTACAGATAGTCAACCAGCTGTACCCTTGGCATTAAGCACAGCAATTTATGTGCCACGGCGACGCACGCTTGATATTGTTTTTTGTTCCTCCGGTAATGCAGGGCGGGACCAGCTTGATCTGGCTCAGCTCGATTGGCTAATCTCTTCCTAGAATCTAAGACTACTCATAGTGGGAGTAACTTCACTAGTAACTAAGTGTCCAACTCAGCAAATTTGCTTATGTGGCGGTGAGTTAATGAGGAGAGAGGAGGATGGAGTAACATAGCTAGTTACTGTAACATCACACTTCTCAAGATACAATGAGTCTATAAGCTAATTAATAAAGACATATATGATACTACTTTGATGTTACTAACCACTATGAAGGTAGTAACATAGAGTAGTAACATGTGCATGTTATTACTCTATGTTACTTCCCACTATGACTAGTCTAAAGCCAGGTGCGTGCACCTTTGTGCCTATCTGAATGTGATGCCATTGGTGAGAAAACAGATCATAATGAACTACTCCCTCCGTCCCAGTTCGCAAGGCAAAGTTTTCAAATATCTTGGCCCAAGGTGAATTCTCATTGGCTCTAAATTTGCACGTTAAAACATGCAAAAACTTTGCCTTTCACATGCATGGAGTACTAGTGCGCGGTGGTTTCACATGCATGGAGTACTAGTGGGTGGTGGGAGATGAAAAAAGGAGTGTTTGCATGCAAAAATGAATTAGTTTACTCCCATATTAAATGCAAAATGTGCCTAGGAGGTGAGGGATTTTGGGACAAATATTTTTTGGGAATTTGTCTTGCGAACTGGGACGGAGGGAGTAAAACTCATTACAGTATGATTTATGGACTGCAGGATTGGAGAGGAAGGCACTACACAAGTTGGGTTTTTGAAATTGTCTAAAAAACAAATTGGGATTTTGTAACAGAGTTTTAACGTGTACAGCTCGATCGACGACAGTATCCAACATACGCTTATGCTGGAGTGAGTCTTCAACACTTTGGCTATCTCTCCGGCATGAACATCTGTAGCGACGGTCCAAGCTGGCCTGTACATGTGCATCTGATGGTTTGTGCTGAGAATCGAGAGTCTCATTAGAAAAAGCAAGAAAAGGTCGACTTGAATTCATCTACAGGATGATTAGTTTTCTGGCTCATGGTTAGCTCAATACACTCCAGTTCAAGATCTAGACCATGATAAAATCTCCAAGTTGTCGCTAATTCAAGGGGAGCGCCGAACCTTCCTACTTTGAGAACTAATCCCAAGTATTTCGCGGTCTCTATTTTCCTCTCAACAGCAACTTCGTCCTTGTGTACACCTATGAAGGTGCGTGGACCTATGTGCCCACAGCCCACCTGAACGATGTCATATTTTACCATTGGAGAGAACAGATCCTAATGAACTAAAACTCATAATGAGTTGGAGAGAAAGGTACTACACAAGTTGATGATTTGATATACTAGTTATTAGGTGTACAGCTCGAACTCGACCGATGACAGCCTACAATAAACGATCATGGTTTTTTTCTTCACGAAAAGGACCATCGATCTAATAAAAAAATCAAAATGGGGGCAGGCACCGGTCTCAATAGATACACACAACTTTTCATTTATTACAACATTTCAAATATCCAAAAGTTCAAAAATCATGGATCAGATAAGGTTAAGACATGTATCAGATGGTTGCATCCCACTGATCGATCGGGAGAAGCTAGACCCATTGGTATATCCAATGCGCAGCTCGCTAGATAACCTGCAAAACATTAGTACCTTTTATATGTCAAAACATTAGTACCTTTTATATGTTAAAATAATGTCGTTTCTGCATGCTTCGAATGGGCCAACATAAAGTTGATACACCAATATATATCCTAACTCTATCATTTTTTCCCACCTAATTTAGCCAATTACCAAACATGCAAGTAATATTTGTAGGAGGTGGTATATTATAAATAAAGTAAATCATGCGCCAAATGATTTTAGCAAAAGGGCATGAAAGAAACAAATGTTGCACAATTTTTAAAAAATTACAAAACACTTTGACGTCCATTCCAATTACGTTTGGCCAGATTATCCTTAGTGAGGAACACTTTGTTATTAAGAAAACACATGGCTATTTATATTTTGAGATGAATTTTCAACTTTATATAAAAATATAGATATTTATGTAAAAACCTAGTATGACCATTCACTGGTCAAGGTACATAGATTAAATATCCTGAATATGTAAGTTTCCACATAAATTTGTCCAGATTATTCAAAAGCGATGTACCATCATTGGCCGTTGACATAAGTGTACCCATTGGTTACATTTATGATCATTCAACGCCCTGCGTTTGAGATAAATATTTGCCACCGGAACATTCTTTCGATGCACAATGTTGTACAAAGCCAAGTATTAGTGCATTAAGGAGGATCTCTTAGCCAAATATCCTCCATTAAACGTACCAATGCTCCATCCCCAACTTTGAGAATACAACAAACTTTACTTCAACAAGCATTACCTAGTTCCGATGATGAAGGATGGGGACGATCATGTTTGAATACACTCGAATTCAAGTGATCTCTAAGTAGAGCGACGGCCCTTCCTACTTTGAGAATTAATCTCAAGTAGTTTGCTGTCTCTTTCAGCTAACCTTTTTATATCTCTGAACATCACCTTCATCATTGTGCACAAGTTTTCTTGGCTTGATCAAGTGATTAACAGCTCCATGATGTTGAGATAACACTAAGCACGTCCCATCATCATTTTTAGAGATATATTTGGTATACGTACGGTTAGGGATAGATTAGGTAGGGATAGATTTGTTTCTTGTCCTCTACTCCAAATCGGTCCCTTGTACTCCTATATACTAGATTTAGATGTGCGCCTTGGCGCACGACCCCGTGAATTTCACATCTTGTATAACAACAGTAAAAATCGGTGGAAAAATGACAATATATGTAAATTTGATACCCAGTTGAAAGTCATTATCTTGTGAAGTAAAAAATATAAGGAACAGACACATGAATAAGGCATGGCGTTCCAGAACGAAGTACAGATGAAGACCACCATAGTGTGCATCCAGGCCAATTAGCTAACAACGTGAAGATAAAATAGAAAGTAAGCAATAGACAGAGCAGAACAAAAACACAATAGAAGATAGAGGAAACGAACTGACACTTGAGTATCACAACGAAATCCCCAGACAACGACAACTCAATTTATCATAGGTCGATGGCAGCACACCGCTGAGCGCCGACCTAAAAAAGAGAACCAAAATGATTAGAACAACAAAAAGGGGATGGGGATGAAACATATAAGGAAACAGAAAAAAAAACTAAGTAATACCTCACTTACCAGAAGCAAGGTGCTGATCCATCAATTTCCGCGTCTGACGATATTTGGTAGCCTTTTTAGCAGGAACAAAAGGAGTAGAGATCTCTGCAAAGCAAACGGTGCAAACACATATGAGATAACCATTAAAAAGATATAAAAAATAGATAGGAGGACACGGTCCTCTGAAATGGACTGAAGCTGTAATCCTAGTTTGCCATTGATTTTTCTAAGGATTCAATATAATAGTTTCCGGTGTAATTTATTTGTGTGAAATAATCAGACTTTATTAGTTGTGGCTGGAAGAATTGTATCTTAGGTGTTAATTGATCTGGCAATCTGCTATGTATCAAAAGCTGGCAGCCAAATGGTATTATAGTGGTGATGGGACAGCTCCTCTCAACCTTCAGCCTGCAGGCATCAGCAGCAATTTGACTCAGCCACTACATAGTCCAATTTGTAGAAGCGCATGTTCATTTGTAAGGGAGCAAGCATCACATGTACTGGTAGCTCCATGGTTGGACCTGCGATTGGGGATTAATTCAGCCACGGTAGCCTCTCAACTATATATTATACTACAAAATTTAAAATAAAATGAAAGGTTGTTTGAAGCTTCAGTAAGAAATATGTCACATGATCACAGTGGCACATAATTTCAGTCTACTACTCACATGGAAAAGACTAAACAAACTTGATTGCACATGTAAGGATAGATCATGTGATGCCTAATTTAGATGGTAACTATCTCTTGGACATAACCATGGAAGGACCTACCTTTTCGATAATAGCAGATGTGCATGCCATACCTCAGAAGCTTGAATCGTAGAAATTCTGCAGTTGCAAATTGAATCCTACACCTAAGGAGAACATCAGGTAGCAGATTTCAGTTTCTTTACTACCTGATTACATCATAGTTATCTTTCCATGCTTAAAATTTAATAAAGATGGTGCAATATTTAATTATATAAAATCTGGTAGGATCTCTCCTTAAAAAATAAGAATGTTTCCTTGGCATCATCAAATACTCGTAGCGCTAAAAAAGAATTGTTTCATATTAAGTTTCTCAAAAATGCAGAGATATCCATGCAAAATCTTCTGTATGACCTGATAAATGGTTGCCGTACCAAGCTTATTTTTATACGATGTTAGGGGTTGTTGGTGATACAAAAAATTTATCAAAAACAGTGAACTTCTCAAAAGCACGGTTCTCTTGTCAAAGCTATAAAAAAACTATTTTTCAAAAATGCACTTCAAAAACGATATACAACACGCCACATGAAGAATGTGAAGCTTCCTTTTCACAATAAGGGAATGGGTACAGTATTAAGGGAATATATAAGGACATCGTAAAAAAGATGCCCCCCCCCCCCCCACAAAAAAAGATGGTCTCGTTTTCAGACTATACTTGAACCAGCTTAGAGATATAAGTACTCAGCATAGAGTTGTATAACGTTCCCAGGTGGCACAACATTAGTGGAATATGTAGAAGTAAAAAAATGTGTATTGGCAATAATGTAGGCTTAATAAATGGCACACCTTGGCCCAAGGTCCTTGAATTTGACTGAAAAGACCAGATAGAAAACAACTGGAAATCATTCGACGTAAGCTACAAAATGTAGATGGATGATATCTGAAAAGGGAAACATGTATTCTTGTACTGCATGAAAGATATTTATTTTTCCCAGAGATATCTATCTGGGGTACATTGAAGTTCAAATGAAAGTGAACCTGTAGGTTTCTGGTAGTGTTGTTAAGCAATAGCAAGGCAGTAGTGGTAACATGTAATTAGACATTGCATAGCTAATGGGATTGCCTTAAAGAAGTAGTCAAGATGAAAGTAATTCCATCTGTTCGAAGGAGTTGGTTGGAGTAAATGTTTTAATTGAATGAAGCAGTAGTGCACTACAACTAAAGGGATAGCTACTTCACCATACCTTAGGAAATTCTATATCGGTGTTGCTATGATTGTTGTCTCTGCCGGTAGCATCACCAACATAGAAATATCTGAAAAAGCATGGCAAGTCTCATAGGAGGAGCCTGTACTATAATCAAATCAAGGGCGAAAAGGTGAGGTATGAGTTCTTCCACCAACATGCTGAACTGACCTAAACCTTTAAGAGGCACGGTGAAATAACCTCAGCCTTCCACGTGTGTAGATCTCCAAGCTAGCTGTGAACAGAGTAAAAGATTTCTACTTATATTCATCAATTCAAAAAGAAAACTTATACAATAGGAAGCTCATGGAGGGCTGATATGTTCTCTAGAAAAAAATATTACCGTATGCCTAGTCCAGAAAGAAAAATATAGCACGCTTGTAGCTTAATGTGTTTCTACATGCCCTACATTGAAGAAGAATTAGCAATCCATCTTAATTGGCAGAAAGGGTTTCACTTCCGATGATCCGCAACCGTTGGCCCTTACCACACCGCTCCGCATACTTCCTGATTTATGTCTTCTCGTGGGCACTGCAAGGAAACAAAATTAGAGTGCAAAGTTTGAAATAATCACGACCCGTAGCCCAAATAGCCCCAGGCAATTTCAACAAAACGAAATGTTGCTGACCCCATATGCAAAGCAATGACAGAAATAGAGGATAATAAATATAAAAGGAGAAGCAAAGAAATTTAAGGAAGCTCGCCTACGTCATTACGATCTGCGCTGCTATGTGCCATCCTCCATTGGCTAGTAGAGAATAAACGGAGGAGGCCACAGCTCAATGCCAATGTGCTTCAGGCTGTCAAACGAGTAGATGTAAGGATCATCCTTGAACTCTGCACAAACAAAGAAGAAATTGTGTATAAGCTTTGATGTTTCACTGAATTAGTTGAGCAGAAAAGATAACTGGGCAGCAGTTAGTCTGAATGTATAGCAGCCGCTAGGTAAGCTCAGGTTACCTGGATTATCGATCAAAGGTGCCTTCCACTTGCCTTTGAAGTTCGGGTTCTTAATTTTCTGAATGCGGAGGTCTCATGTCAGATTTATTTATGCACATTGCTGCTTCTCTAGAACAGCTGAATATCTAGTCCTACTGTCATAGTTATACCTTTTGCGTCCATGGTCCCTTATACTCAGGGTTTGGAATGGTTGGGGCTGTCCATTCACCATCTTCCTCCTCATCCCAGTCCTCAGGCTGCCATAGGCATTAATCAACGTGAGAAATTTAACAGCTGGAGGCAACAGAACAGAGAGTAATACGGTTCAGAGAATGGAGAAATAGGCACACCTTGGTCGCATCAGGATCAGTTACTTCCTTCGGAATGTCATCATAACCCTGCAAAGAACAGTCAAGAGTAAGACAAGAAACAAGTTTAAATACCTACTGTTGTTAACGTAGTATTAGCCATATTGCATTTGGAGTTTAGCCAATTACTGTGCCATTTGTCAGAGATCGATACCCATACTACGACAACAACATCGTCATATAAGTTGTGTACCAACGGAAAATAAATCTACCTCTGGCTTCTTGTCCTCAGGATCAGGAATGTATTCGTTGTCCTCCCAGTCTTCCCGCTGCAACCATCAGCACACACCAATTAATTACTTCTGTAACAAAAACAGAGCAACCATGGCTGCTCAGTCAGAGCAGCAATGTCTGAAACCTCACCTTCTTAGCCTCAGGGTCCCTAATCTTCTTGGCAGGGAGAATGTCCCAGTCATCATAGACGCTGCCAGTTTGCTTCTCTACGTTGTCGATGAGAATGCTGTATGTGGCATCGGGGCGGAGGACGAAGGTGTACACGTGCGTCAGCTGGTCCGTCTCGTAGGGCACCTCCTTCTTGATCAGATTGTTCTTGCCGTACTTGGTGAGGATGGCGTGCACCCTCTTGGTGGTGTACCCGCAGATATCCGGCCCAAACATGATGCTGCAATTGTCGATAAGGTATTGATGATCAACCGACCGACCGATCCAAGATGGGTGGGTTATACACGAACGAGAAACTGTGACAAGGATGAATCTGTAGGGGGTCTCGCCACCGAACTTCTTCTGGTCGACGTCGCCGCCGAGCAGCTTGACGTAGCCGCCACCACAGTCGAGCTTCTGCTCGTGCTTGACGGAGAACTGCAGCACCAGGGTCTTGTCCTTGTTGCTGAACTCCGGGTATTGTGCCGAGATGGCGTAGAACCTGTAGTCCTCCGAGGTCTGGATGCCTGCACAGCGTAGCAGAAACAGAGTAGCCATCAGGATAGGCCGGACAGAAGAGAGCATAACAAATTCGGCAACACTAACAAAAACAGAAATATTATGATCGTTTACCTTTGTCTTGCGCATCTCCGCTCCAGTTGCCGGAGGTGTGGCTCCACTCGCCGGCCGTGCCGTCCTCCTTCTTCCACTCGGATTTTACCCAGCGATCTTCCCACCCATCTGCTTGTCACGCACAATTCGCGGGGTTCAGACAATGGCAGGAAAATTAAAAACAGAAGAAGGGGACAAGGAATGGAGAATCAAAACAATTGCACCCAAAGTGATCAAACAGACATTACTTACTATAAAATGATTAATTATTATTACCCCTTTCTGAAATATAAAGCTTTTTAGAAAGCTAATTTATTTTTTATAAAATGCTTATTTTTGTGGAGCCGAGGTAGTATCTCTGCGATATATGATGAATTATTATGTTATGAAAAAGAGCAGAATTAAGGCTATTTCCTTATATAGTTATATCCCAACACAGGAAATCAATCTAAGATTTGGGATGTAACACCCAGAAAGATATAAGTACCTTTTGCACATAGAAATTACAATGTCAAGTAACGTTATGGTGCATGGTAATCATGTACTATGAAAACCTAGACCCAATGAGGAAATAGACCGTACTCTATTCCCTCATACCAAAGTGCTTACACAAAGTAGAAGAATAGGACTGATGACATGCGTAATTTGGAGGCTGAATTTTAACCGATAAGTTTCTGTGAATCATGGCACTCAATATCTAATTAAGATAATACGAACAAAGGCTTACCACAACATACATTTTTTCCATGGAAATGAGACCAAAATAAGCGATTCAAGCACATAATATCTGCATAACCGCTCCATCTCTAATGCATGAACTGCCAGTGCTGCAGCCATCTTCACAGAGCAGTTTTGCCCTTGGGCATTTACTCAAACACCTTTTGTGCACACCTCCAACATCAAAATAGGTGAGTAAATAAGGAGATGTTGATGGAAGGGGATTTGAAGGCAAGCTAAGAATGGCGATGCACCTGGGGATTGTGCGAGGACGGCGACGAAATCCTCCCCGGCACGCTACTTGGACACACTCGTACAGCGAATCCATGGCAGCCTCTCGCCATGTTCGTCATCTTCCTCGCGTGGTCCTCCAGGTCGAGCTTCACCTCCACAGCCATGGCGTCGAGCTCCACCTCCTCAGCCATGGAGCCCTCCCTTCATCTCTCGCTGGCTTCGCTGCTCCATCCAAGAATGTGACCAGCAAATGGGGTGGTGGAGAAGGGACGGGATCTGATGGGATTTGGGAGAGGGGGCTTGGGGATTAGGTGAGAGGAGCAGCGACGGGCACGGAACGCGGCGGAGGACGGTGGATCTGTAGCGGAGCGACGAGGCAGAGGAGATGAAGATGAGAGGACGCGAGGATGAAGTGGAAGAGATGAGGAGAAAGTGAGGACCATGGCCTCTCTGAGGCGACGGCGCGCGTGGGTAGGAGCAGGCGGCCGAGGGGCCTTGCCGACACCGCGCTGTAGAGAGCGCGTACGGCGTCGCCTCCCATCCGCCACGCGCGTACGGCGGTGGAGGAGAAGGACGAAATGAGGATGCGAAATGGCAAAAATGCCCCTGACGGACAAGCAAAACCACAAACCCAGCCACCGCGCGTTACTGTTTGGCTGTACACCCACAGAACCTCACGTACACTCGGTCGCTGACGTTCGGGGCCCGCGGAAAGTAGGCCCACAAATCAGTGGCTGGGCGGGTGTACCACACACGGTGAAAAGGGAGGCTTCGCATGCTGGTCGTCTCACCCTCTAGTCGTGCTTGACCGAACCAACACTTACACCATGCGAATGACGAGTGGACCCGGACAAACATGGGTCCCGAGCGCAGCTGCAGGCGGGTAGACCATGGCTGTTGCATGGCTTGATCAAGGGAGTGCTGCTGTCCAGAATGGATGGCCAAGATCCCCTGTCTAAGAGCTGTTGGCAAGATCCAATGGCTCAGAATCGAGGATCGCTGTGAAGCCCCCTATGGGGGGCATCGTTTATACCTTTAGATACTCGCTCATGAGGCTCAATAATACATCCAACATATTCCGCATATCTCTCTCCCTCTCTATCCTTCTACATGGTATCAGAGCGGCACGCTCCTTGACCTAGCCGCCGCCCAAGCTTCCGCGCCGCGCCGCCCCCGGGGAGGTCGAGCTCCATGATCTACCCCGGGGGCTGCGCAATCCGTATGAGGGTTCGTCCGCCGATCTGTTGATCCGCTGCCCTCGAGTCTTTTTTTTTTCCAATCCGTAGATTGGTTTTCTTTTTGCTCCGCCGGTCGCTCGACCGGCGTTTCTTTTTGGTTTTGCCGATCATCGATCGGATTGAGTCGCCCACCGCCATCGTCATCACGCGCCTCTACTCCAACCTCGGCATCGACTGCACCGGCCATCTTCATCAACCGCGTGGCACGGCCGCACGCGTCACACACGGGACGCCTACGTGCGACGCAGCGAGCTGTCTCGCCCGCGCGGTCTCCATCGCTGGTCCGTCTTCGCCGTCATCGCCCGGGACATCACCGACAACGTCGCCAACGACTCAAATCTGCGGCACGTCGTCCACGCCATGGCGCGTACAACGCCGCCGTCGGTCTGATCAACCGACCGCGCGCACGTCTCCGCCAAGCACGTCCCCGAGCATGCGCCTACCACCGATCGAGCTACGGGCCCACCGCTGCGTCGCCCCTTCGGGCCGTAGCGCCGCCGCCTTTGGTCCACGCTACCGGCCTCTGACGCGCCTTCCAAGGCGTGTATGTCACTGGTGGTATCCCGCCGCTGCATCAACTCGTGCCCTCCAGCTACGCCGGCCCCTCGGGCCGAGACGTCGCCCCATGCAGTCTACTTCGCCGTCCCCCGCGCGTCGATGTCCGAGGCCACCAC
Organism: Lolium rigidum; assembly: GCF_022539505.1. Lineage (NCBI taxonomy): Eukaryota > Viridiplantae > Streptophyta > Magnoliopsida > Poales > Poaceae > Lolium > Lolium rigidum. The sequence continues at coordinate 304,000,368 of NC_061508.1, forward strand.
AGCGCCGCCCCTTCGGCGCGGGTCACCTCCATCCGCGCATGGTCTTCGTCATGCCGCTGGGTCTTCCTCGTCTACTTCGTGTACCGCCGCCGCGCCCCCACCCCAGGTCACCGCTGGGCTCGCCAACCTCTTCAGGTCGCGCTGGGCTCGCCGACTACCGCAACGCCCGTCTAGGCGTCCAGCATGACTGTCGGGGGGAAGACCCCGGGTAGGGCAATGGACGCGGAG
>NC_061508.1:304000695-304050924 GCF_022539505.1 Lolium rigidum
GAGGTTTCGAAGAGCATGAGGAGGCGGAGCAGATCCGGCCTGCGGCGGCGCCGGAGAGGGCCGGAGGCGGCCAGGGGAGAGCGGCGGTGCGACCAGGCCATGGAGAGCTTGGGGAGTGTATGCGTGCGTGAGAGAACGAGAGGATGAGAGGACGACAAGAGCGTGAGGGAGAGGGGTTGGGTCGGGTCGAGTTTGACTCGAGCCCAACCGACCGAGCGGGCCATTTGGGCCAGACCAACTTGGCCCGGTTGGACCAATTGAGCTCTAGCCATTTGGCTATTTTTTTTAGCACAATTCTTTAAATAAATAGAGTGATACAAAAAGCCAAATAAAAATAACTTCTGAACAAGAGGAAAATTATAAACAAAACAAAAACAGCAACAAATACTTTAAAATTAAAATAACAATAATATGAATGTTCCTCTAGATTTCAGAAGACCAATTTTAAATCTTAAATTGTTAAGATTAAATACTAAAAATATAACTTTCTTGTTTCTATTTTTTTCCATCAAGAAAATAGTAAATATCACTTTGTATTAAAATATCATATAATACAAATTTTCTTTATTTGCTAACCTAATAAACCCTTGCTATTGGAATTTAAACCCTGATTAATAATTAACTTAATTATTAATTCTTTAAAAATAATAAAATGCAAAACCCAATATTGTTTTTATTTCAAAATTATTCACAACTTCAACTTTATAATGAAGTTATTAACCTAAGAACTATATGGTAATTAGGAAACCCTAATTCCTTATAGAATGAAATTACAAACTTATCATTTCATGTGAAACCCTAAAACCCTAATCTAATTAGGAACTCTAGTTCCATTAATCAATATGAACCCTAATTTGCTTATAACCTAAACCCTAGGATATACATGTGATCATGATATTTTATTCATAGGTTCATAATGAGCAACTAAATGCTTACCAAATTCACATAGAATATGGGAACCCTATCACTACTAAATTAGCATCCCATGTGTTCATCTTAATCAAACCTAGATGATCAAATAGGATCAACCCTAGTCCTTATCACCAAGGATCTCATCCTTAACACCATTATGATGAACCCTAGAAGCGACTATGTCTAATATTTTGCATTACACACTCCACTAAACCCTAATAGTGTTAGATATTTATGAACCATCCTATTTAGAAATCCATTGTTCCTTACCTAGTGGATCCAATAGCAAACCATAGACAACCTCAACCTTAATTGAAACACTTCTTATTACTTAAGAAGTATGTTCTTCGAAAGTTATTCTTTTGAAGAAGATAAGGAATCATCATCAACCCTGCTTATAAGGACCTATAAACCCTAATTAGCTATCTATCACCAATAAGATATAACCAACCTTGATAACACCTATTTATAATTAGTTGCTTAAGATGATTAAAATTAACTCAACTCTACAAGCCCTAGCTATTGATGAGTCCAACAATGTTGAGATCCATTTAATCTTTACTCCGAAAACCAATTGGAACCATAGGAAACCATAGAACCCCACGACCCTAATTATCATACTTGTTCTTTATTAAAGAACATGTTCTTCAAAAGTTATTCTTTTGAAGTATATGATAATCAATCATTAACCATGCCATAGAGTACTAAAACCAACCACTATTCATTACATGTTAGGATTATACCAAATGTTAATGTTGTGTGCTATTAATGCTATTATTATGATATATTGCAGCACATGTTTAGGATACCAAGTAATCACACCTGAATAAGAACCTTGTTTGTGAATCACTCTAAAAGTGTAACACACTCTGAACTAATCATTACAACTCACTAATCCTAAATCATCGGGGTTAGGTCACGCTTAGAGCGATTGCATCTCATACTTATGCATTATTGCATCCTTGCCAATCTTCTAAACATCGTCCTTACCGGACGATGATGCTATTTCAGAATTTGGAGTTATTGCGTATCGAAGACCCTGTCTGCATAATCTTGCAGCCAAGAAAGGCAAGTTCATCACTTGCTCATGTCATTTGAGTATTTTTAGCAAATTACTTGCAAAGTATTATGGTTATCACTATTGCACAAAAATCAAAACCACTACTTTCATAACTATGAATATGACTATGTGGTGGGCAATGGAACCATGGATTGTGTTGATATGGTGGAGGTTCCATTGCACGGGTTTATATCCATCTAGGATTAAACAACAAATGTCGCCAGTGATTCTTGTGCCGTAATACCCGTGTTAACCATAAGATCCGGAGTGGGACGGAGTAGTCAAAAGTGTTTCCACCTCTCGTTCATCAACGGATGCGCTTTACCGTAGACACTTGTATCTGTCGGCGGCAAGCGGTAGGCTGGGGAAGCCTTAAGTCCCCACGGCATAGTCCGTAGACACTTGTCGTTCGAAGAACAAGCGGTAGGTTGGGGAAGCCTTAAGTCCCCACGGTATTGCGGTCTATGATGGGTTGCAGCCACCGGCGTAGGAGTGTATGGTAGAGCCCAGCACTGTTGTCGTGGTCGGGGTCCACCCCGAAATTACGGGAATAATGGGACCGACGTGGACCCAGGGTCGGCGCATGCAACAAAGGGTGGGTGTTCGAGGTAGCGGAGGAACATGATTGGCTAGACCTTATACCGGGCCTCACACCAAAGGAAGTGTGGACGAGCTCGCGGCTCGGTTGGCACCAAGGTTAAGATCTTTTATGGGTAAAGCAACACACCTCTGCAGAGTGTAAAGAACCGTGACCTGTCACTCCCTGTTCCGGGATATGGAACTGCGAACGCGGCCGGAAAGGAGCTCCATGAAGTTCTAGTAAACCGGTGAAGGCTGACGGACATAGTTCTTCGAATAAAAGCAACCTTTTGAAGAAATGGTTATGAAAACTTGCATTGGTATTAGACTTTCTGGTCTAATACTGTAGCTAGTGCATTAAACACCTCTTTCCTATAATGAACTTGTTGAGTACGCTCGTACTCATCCCACCCTTAAATCCTCGCTTAGATATGGAGGCATCGAAGGAGGATCTACAGTGCAACTCGAAGACCGAGGAGTCAGCAACTACTTCAAGGGACAGGAACCTGTCAGAAGAGTCAAACACCACATTCAACAAGTATAAACTTAGCTTAGCAATAGAAAGGAACTAGTTTCCTAAACCTAGCTCCTATTTAGCTAGAATCTATTCATAGCCTCTGTAGCTAGTTAAATACTCTACAAGTAGAGTTCGTGTTAGATTTAGACTACGAGTCGTTCTTCTGGAGTTATCTGCAGTTTTACCTCATTGTAATGTAGGAGGCTGTGCTGATCTTATGTAATAGAGTCAATGTTGTAATTCTATAGACATACCTTGGACCCGCATATGTTTCTGTTGTACCACTCTGAGCGATATAATACTAGTGGAACGGTGTTTCATTGGTGTTATATCGGACTTGCATACTACACCATGCAGTGGTATGTCGGGTCACCACAGTTGGTATCAGAGCAAATGCTTTGACCTTAGGATTAAAACCCTTTAAAGGAGACCTATAGGATTGGTAGTGTCTATAGGAAGTTGTCTTAGTTAAAACCAAATATTCTTATGACTTGAGATGGATATTCACTTGAGAATAATCCTGACACACTTGAGTCAACATTTCTTACTTATCTTTACTAAGTAAAGTTAGCTAATCCCAAACATGTAGGATACCATTAAGTTCTTCAAACCATAGATGAGTAGATCACAGTTGGTATACAATACATGGTAGTCCAAAGAGAGGATACAACCATAAGGAAGCTATCCTATTGGAAGATGTGTACCAACATATGTTATGATGGAGTAAGAGTTATCCAGACCTGTAATAGGAGTAATATTAAGTGATAAAGATAAGTATATAAGGAAGATATTCTGTTAGAAGGTGTATACCAAGACAGGTAATGAGTAAGTAAAAATTATCTAGATATATGAAACAACTGATAGTAAATAATAACTATGAGACATATGAAGTAGTATAGACCATGATGAGTCAATCATGGAAGGTAAGTAAGAGAGATAGGAAAATAATATGCCTACTTACATGGTAGAAATAGAAATCATATATGATTCACCTGAGAATCATTATGTGATGGATTAAAACATCATAAATATTTAGGAAGAGAACAATAAGAAGCCAGTTGTTCAACAATAGTGCAAGAATTGTGTTCCAAAACTATGGGAAGTGTGCCAAGAACATCATCACCATAGTCTTATGATAGTATAAACACTTGGAAGTATAGGAGCTATATTTCCATAGTTATGTGTTTAGAATAGCAATGTTAGAACCTAGACATATCATGTGGGATAGTCTTCAACAAAATGGAAATTAAGTAGTACTTCCAAAGAAAATTAGGTTAACCTTAACTATCCCAGACCACTTTGTTTCAAGTTTATCTCATTGCAAATGTGCAATTAAGGTAAAGGTTGAGACAAATAGTAGACTTCCATAAGTACTAAGTACTACGATATAAACCTATCTTATGTGGTGTTATATTCTACACATCAGAGCCTGATGTTTAGAGATGTCTTACTCAAATACTATATTCAGGCTTAAGATGATGTGTAGTATAAGCACAAAGCTGAATCTTCTTGGATTTTATTGGATTTTCATTGTTTGACTAGATCCATTCATGAAGTTTGACTTTGATATGCAAATGCATGTTGCTATATCAAGTCCTTACTTGATGCTATAGATCTAGAGGGTAATGGTATTCGTGTGAGGAAGTGACGAATTCTGTATATTTTGAAGACAAGATGAAGGTTCATCTGATAAAGGAAACAGAGTTGTGGGAAGCAACCACAATACTCTGAAGGAAGTACTAATCAACATTCATGCTTTACCTCAACAGAGGAGTACTTTAGTACATGAGGAGCATGAAGGTGAAAAATATGATGACTGTGTAGTAGTAAACCAGAGTCATCATGGAAAAGGGAATGCATGGGAAATCACTTAGGATACTATATTCATAGTGTCAGCTAGTGGTTTTTCTTGCAAAATAAACCCTGAATGAAGGAGGATGATATATAAAACTATAGCAGATATAAGAAGACCATAGTTGATATCAGAAGACCACAATTGGTATAGTATAAATACTGCGAGATAAAGTAGAAGATGTCTCGTCCAGTTGATCAGAACCTATAATAGAATCCATTTTTAGATATCAAATAGCCACAGTTGGTATAATAACCACAGCTGGTGTCAGTTGGTACTATAAATAGTCCACGATTTAATTAGTTGTAACAAAAGTTGGTGAACAAATAAAACTCTTGTCAGCCAAATAGCTAGATCTATAAACATTTAGTCGAGGGATTCACATTGGATGTCCACAATCGAGTGGATACACCACAGAAATTCTTCACAAGATCTTAGAAGAATACAAACCATAAGCTAGAACCTAGACCTATATTCCAACCATCAATCCAACGGTTGGAAGAAAAGGAGTTGAAGGCATAAGAAAACTCTAAGGGGTAGAGTAAAGATTGAGTTAGATGTACAATGACTCAATACTTTGAACAAAATAGAAGAAGATGGTCTGAACTGAGAGGAAGTTCGAGCTTATTTTCATTAGATTGTCGAACACTACTTTCAGAAGTATGTCAGACCAGAAGCCGAGGTTTATACCTCGAGGAAATAAGAAATGGACTATCACTTGAGAAAGTGAGTAGTATTTACTCAGAAGTACGAAAGCTCAAGTAAGTTAAGCATAAAGAAGTTGGACGAAGAAAATACCATAGACCAAATACAGCTCAAGAAGGCCAAAGACCGAAGGAAATTGACCATACCAGAAACACAGATTAATAGAATGATTCCTTTCATGGAACCTAAATAACCCAAAATAGTTATAGGTATCAACTATAAACCATAATTGGATAGGCTAAATGAGTCTAACCTTCTTAGTAAAAGAAACCGTCAAAATCATTTCTAGGGTAAGTACCTTACTAAGTACCATTATTGCACTTTTGGTAGTAAGGGAAAACAAAGACCTATTTAGCAATTAGGAGTTTATTATCAAATTAGCCTTCGAATAAGACCAGCAGCAACCGAAGAAGTCTCAATCATTGAATCTTCAATGAGAAAGGAAACAAGCTTATAGAGTTGGAAGAAATCAAAGAATTAAAGTAAGAACCATGGTTCAGAGACAAACCATAATGGATTCCAGCAAGAATCTGGACAAGGGATATATTCAATTATATCCAGTAAGATCAATACGGAGTTCGAGAAAAAATAGAGTCTGCACAAGTCAGATCCACACTCCGGAAACGTGAGAGAGATCAAACTTCGAGGACGAAGTTTAGTTTAAGGGGTAGAGACTGTAATATCCCAGGATTTGGGGTTACAAAAATAGAGGAAACAGATGTGTGCATTGCATTCATGCATAGAAAATCCGGGGAATTTTCGCGCTTTTATTTAAAACTATCAAAGTGATCGAGGTTTCTCTTGCATCGGTGGAATTGAGTTAGTCATCGAGGTGAGTGTGACAAATTTCGACATGACCTTTGCGAATTCTTTTGGTTGCGGGAGAAATAATTTGAATTGAGTTTGAAATAAGAATTCAAATAAGAATTTGAATTCTAAACAATAATACTATATAAAATATTAAATATAAAACATAATGTAAAATTTGCAATGGATAAAGAATTTAATCTTTATTACATTTATCATTATACAATTAATTGAAAGTTCCATACAAGAAATCCAAATACAAATAATTCAATACTCTAAAATACAATAAATTACAAGTAAATAAAAGAAGTCCTAAATCTAAATCTTCTCAATCTTCTTGTTCTTCTTTCCCTGCAAAAGAGAACAAAGGCAAACAGAAATAGCATTGGTTAATGTTAAAATGTTGCCACCACCAGGGTGAGGCATTTTAATTTTGGAACTCAGCTATTAGACAGTAGGAATGTATCCTAACATCCAAATAGTGGCTAGAGGGATCAACCTCAATCTATTGGCAACAAGACATCATGGATCAAACTTGGATCACCTGGGATCATTTCTGGCAAGTAGGCAACAAGGATTTAAGGCAGCATTTGATCTATACACGATAAGGGACAAGGCAACATTGAATGATCCATCTTAGCAAAAGGGACAGGAGGCAACCTTTATCAACTTATCTTAGGCAAAAAGGTGAATAATTGATCCCTCTAACCTAGTCAAGTTCCTATTTAAAACAAGCCCACATGTTTCAAATAAAGTAATTCACCGTTGACACTAGATGGTCAAGATGAATCAATAGCCAGAAATATTCAATAATAAGTCTCACCTTTTTGTCTCAGCCATCAATTTAAATACATGTAACCTCACAGCTAATCAAAGTAATACACTTGGCGGTATCAAAAATAAAGGCCCAACTAGGATAAGAGCAAGCTGACGTTGCTTGCACTAGGAGGAGAAGCAAACCAACTTGTCAACATGCACATGGAGGGGAGTCAGCCTACTTAGCAGCTCACACAACACATGCAACTATGTGTTGTCGATCACACAGCCAATAGCCCAGTAATATAAAAGCAAGAGCACCACAGCTAGCCAAACCATTTGGCTAAATCTTCACCAGAGCGTACACCACTTGAGCATCTGCAGTTCATAACACATCAGAACCCACCAACAGATCAAGAGCTGCAAGATCAACAATAGGAAGCAGATCCAGAAGCTGGGAGGAGCTAGCACCCCACAAGAAGAAGGATATCTGAAGGGCTAGAAGAACTAGTCATCAAACTACATAAGTGCCACAGGTAGAACTTTATCAGAAATACAAGATAGATCAGGCAATATATGTTCTTACTTTTTGCATGAGTAAAGGAATAATACAAAGACAACAAATCCCACTACCCTTCCACTAGATTTTTACCTAGGAGGATTGGAAGGATTGATTTCTCTCAGTATTGCATAGAGGTGCTATGCAAGAATCATCACAGAGAATAAAAAGCCACATAAAAGCATCTGTTCTTATCCAAGATTTTGCCTCAGCCTTTGCATCACAGGCTAGACAAAGAAATCAACCAAGGATCTGTTCTTCTCAGCTTAATATCTAACACATAGAAAATATTCAAGGAGGGTGCAGTATTCATTCTGCACCCAAGCCACAAACTAACCAACAAGTAAAGTATCTGAACTTATCATATTTTTTTGTGAACAGCAGTGGCAACCAGCTAAGGCCACCTACTGCTGCTCTATTTCCAAATCCCACAAAAACATGACTGGATCCTGTATGCACATGATCTAGTAATCATCCACAGCAATTAATCACTATAAGCATACATATAAACTCACCAGCAAGCTACCAAGCAGAGCATTAAGCCACAACACTTTTATCCCATTTCTTAAACTCAATCATGAGTTGAATGAGGCATCAAATTATCACAGCAAGTTATCCAAAGAGAGGCACCACACATAGCACAAGGCAGTGATCAATTAATTCAGAGCATGGTCAGCCCAAACCACACCTCACGAGAGAGCCATAACACTTGCATCAATTACCAGGGCATGATTTATTTAGCTCCACCATACACACATATATACCACCAGTAGCACAAGTATGGAGCGAGTAGTAATGGTGCAGCCCAAACGAGTAGAACCCTGAACAAAGATGGGAGAGGTTTAGCTCACAGTGTCGTACAGGAAGTGGCGAGGTAGGCGACGCCGGGGTTGCGTCCGCGGCACCGTCCAGCTGGCGTCGAGGATGAAGTAGCCACCAGCACAGCACCATTCCCACCAGTACATCACCACCATGCCATTCATATCGCCACAAACCTTCACAGATACCCAGTACAACAATGCAATATCAGCGGGTAGATGACGCTGGGGTTGCAGAGGATGCCGTCCAGCCAGCGTCAAGTAGCAGTAGTAGGCAAGCCAAGTGGGATCGCCAATGGGGAGCAGCAGGAGGCGCGCGGCACCGCGCTGGCAACCAAGCCGATCCCACAGATAGGGTTGGCCGGGGGCGCGTCGATGCGAGTGGCGGCGCCGCAGGAATCCAGGAGGACGCGGCGGTCTGGCCAATGTCGCGTGGTCGCGCGATGGCGCCAGAGGAGGCCGGCGATGGCCATGGCGGGGGAACCACGCCCTGGGATTGCTGGGCGTGAGCAGGAGAAGCGCGGCGCGCGAGCGTAGGGCGGCGTCGAGGCGGCGGGTGAGGGCAAAGCCTCACCGGACAGCAACGGCGACCAGCGGTGGCACTGGAGTTAGCCGGCGAAGGCCAAACCGACCAGCGACCGCTAGGGTTCCTGGTTGGGGGCGGACAAGAGAGGCCATGGAAATCAAATCGAAGAGAGGGTTTCGAAGAGCATGAGGAGGCGGAGCAGATCCGGCCTGCGGCGGCGCCGGAGAGGGCCGGAGGCGGCCAGGGGAGAGCGGCGGTGCGACCAGGCCATGGAGAGCTTGGGGAGTGTATGCGTGTGTGAGAGAACGAGAGGATGAGAGGACGACAAGAGCGTGAGGGAGAGGGGTTGGGTCGGGTCGAGTTTGACTCGAGCCCAACCGACCGAGCGGGCCATTTGGGCCAGACCAACTTGGCCCGGTTGGACCAATTGAGCTCTAGCCATTTGGCTATTTTCTTTTTTAGCACAATTCTTTAAATAAATAGAGTGATACAAAAAGCCAAATAAAAATAACTTCTGAACAAGAGGAAAATTATAAACAAAACAAAAACAGCAACAAATACTTTAAAATTAAAATAACAATAATATGAATGTTCCTCTAGATTTCAGAAGACCAATTTTAAATCTTAAATTGTTAAGATTAAATACTAAAAATATAACTTTCTTGTTTCTATTTTTTCCATCAAGAAAATAGTAAATATCACTTTGTATTAAAATATCATATAATACAAATTTTCTTTATTTGCTAACCTAATAAACCCTTGCTATTGGAATTTAAACCCCGATTAATAATTAACTTAATTATTAATTCTTTAAAAATAATAAAATGCCAAACCCAATATTGTTTTTATTTCAAAATTATTCACAACTTCAACTTTATAATGAAGTTATTAACCTAAGAACTATATGGTAATTAGGAAACCCTAATTCCTTATAGAATGAAATTACAAACTTATCATTTCATGTGAAACCCTAAAACCCTAATCTAATTAGGAACTCTAGTTCCATTAATCAATATGAACCCTAATTTGCTTATAACCTAAACCCTAGGATATACATGTGATCATGATATTTTATTCATAGGTTCATAATGAGCAACTAAATGCTTACCAAATTCACATAGAATATGGGAACCCTATCACTACTAAATTAGCATCCCATGTGTTCATCTTAATCAAACCTAGATGATCAAATAGGATCAACCCTAGTCCTTATCACCAAGGATCTCATCCTTAACACCATTATGATGAACCCTAGAAGCAGCTATGTCTAATATTTTGCATTACACACTCCACTAAACCCTAATAGTGTTAGATATTTATGAACCATCCTATTTAGAAATCCATTGTTCCTTACCTAGTGGATCCAATAGCAAACCATAGACAACCTCAACCTTAATTGAAACACTTCTTATTACTTAAGAAGTATGTTCTTCGAAAGTTATTCTTTTGAAGAAGATAAGGAATCATCATCAACCCCGCTTATAAGGACCTATAAACCCTAATTAGCTATCTATCACCAATAAGATATAACCAACCTTGATAACACCTATTTATAATTAGTTGCTTAAGATGATTAAAATTAACTCAACTCTACAAGCCCTAGCTATTGATGAGTCCAACAATGTTGAGATCCATTTAATCTTTACTCCAGAAACCAATTGGAACCATAGGAAACCATAGAACCCCACGACCCTAATTATCATACTTGTTCTTTATTAAAGAACATGTTCTTCAAAAGTTATTCTTTTGAAGTATATGATAATCAATCATTAACCATGCCATAGAGTACTAAAACCAACCACTATTCATTACATGTTAGGATTATACCAAATGTTAATGTTGTGTGCTATTAATGCTATTATTATGATATATTGCAGCACATGTTTAGGATACCAAGTAATCACACCTGAATAAGAACCTTGTTTGTGAATCACTCTAAAAGTGTAACACACTCTGAACTAATCATTACAACTCACTAATCCTAAATCATCGGGGTTAGGTCACGCTTAGAGCGATTGCATCTCATACTTATGCATTATTGCATCCTTGCCAATCTTCTAAACATCGTCCTTACCGTACGATGATGCTATTTCAGAATTTGGAGTTATTGCGTATCGAAGACCCTGTCTGCATAATCTTGCAGCCAAGAAAGGCAAGTTCATCACTTGCTCATGTCATTTGAGTATTTTTAGCAAATTACTTGCAAAGTATTATGGTTATCACTATTGCACAAAAATCAAAACCACTACTTTCATAACTATGAATATGACTATGTGGTGGGCAATGGAACCATGGATTGTGTTGATATGGTGGAGGTTCCATTGCACGGGTTTATATCCATCTAGGATTAAACAACAAATGTCGCCGATGATTCTTGTGCTTGTAATACCCGTGTTAACCATAAGATCCGGAGTGGGACGGAGTAGTCAAAAGTGTTTCCACCTCTCGTTCATCAACGGATGCACTTTACCGTAGACACTTGTATCTGTCGGCGGCAAGCGGTAGGCTGGGGAAGCCTTAAGTCCCCACGGCATAGTCCGTAGACACTTGTCGTTCGAAGAACAAGCGGTAGGTTGGGGAAGCCTTAAGTCCCCACGGTATTGCGGTCTATGATGGGTTGCAGCCACCGACGTAGGAGTGTATGGTAGAGCCCAGCAGCTTGTTGTCGTGGTCGGGGTCCACCCTGAAATTACGGGAATAATGGGACCGACGTGGACCCAGGGTCGGCGCATGCAACAAAGGGTGGGTGTTCGAGGTAGCGGAGGAACATGATTGGCTAGACCTTATACCGGGCCTCACACCAAAGGAAGTGTGGACGAGCTCGCAGCTCGGTTGGCACCAAGGTTAAGATCTCTTATGGGTAAAGCAACACACCTCTGCAAAGTGTAAAGAACCGTGACCTGTCACTCCCTGTTCCGGGATATGGAAGCTATGACAGCGGCCGGAAAGGAGCTCCATGAAGTTCTAGTAAACCGGTGAAGGCTGACGGACATAGTTCTTCTGAATAAAAGCAACCTTTTGAAGAAATGGTTATGAAAACTTGCATTGGTATTAGACTTTCTGGTCTAATACTGTAGCTAGTGCATTAAACACCTCTTTACTATAATGAACTTGTTGAGTACGCTCGTACTCATCCCACCCTTAAATCCCCTGCTTAGATATGGAGGCATCGAAGGAGGATCTACAGTGCAACTCGAAGACCGAGGAGTCAGCAACTACTTCAAGGGACAGGAACCTGTCAGAAGAGTCAAACACCACATTCAACAAGTATAAACTTAGCTTAGCAATAGAAAGGAACTAGTTTCCTAAACCTAGCTCCTATTTAGCTAGAATCTATTCATAGCCTCTGTAGCTAGTTAAATACTCTACAAGTAGAGTTCGTGTTAGATTTAGACTACGAGTCGTTCTTCTGGAGTTATCTGCAGTTTTACCTCATTGTAATGTAGGAGGCTGTGCTGATCTTATGTAATAGAGTCAATGTTGTAATTCTATAGACATACCTTGGACCCGCATATGTTTCTGTTGTACCACTCTGAGCGATATAATACTAGTGGAACGGTGTTTCATTGGTGTTATATCAGACTTGCATACTACACCATGCAGTGGTATGCCGGGTCACCACAATCATGCACTCTAAGGTTATTTAAATATGAACATTGAATGTTGTGGAGCTTGTTAACTCCGGCATTGAGGTGCTCTTGTAGCCCTACACAATTAATGGTGTTCATCATCCAACAAGAGAGTGTAGAGTGGTTTTATTATGTGATCAATGTTGAGAGTGTCCACTAGTGAAAGTATGATCCCTAGGCCTTGTTTCCAAATACTGCAATCATCGCTTATTTACTGTTTTACTGCATCTTTACTTCCTGCAATATTATTACCATCAACTGCATGCCAGCAAGCTATTTTCTGGCGCCGTTACTACTGCTCATATTCATTCATACCACTTGTATTTCACTATCTCTTCGCCGAACTAGTGCACCTATACATCTGACAAGTGTATTGGGTGTGTTGGGGACACAAGAGACTTCTTGTATCGTGATTGCAGGGTTGCTTGAGAGGGATATCTTTGACCTCTTCCTCCCTGAGTTCGATAAACCTTGGGTGATTCACTTAAGGGAAAACTTGCTGCTGTTCTACAAACCTCTGCTCTTGGAGGCCCAACACTATCTACAGGAATAGAAGCGTGCGTAGACATCAGTGTGCGTGTGTGCTTATATGAGAAAAATGTTCTCAAGAGCGGCATGGATTTACTAGCATCAGAGTTCTACACAACACGGTAAATATTTTGTCATGTTTCATTCAATTAGGGGTGGAGCCTAAATTAAGTGCAGCCATAAATATGAGCAAGTGCACCCCTTATGATGGGTCCTAGAGACATTTTCATGAGCAAGTATAGGAATCATTAAGATATAAATGTCCCACCATAGCAATAAGATCATTGGTCCCCGACATAAACCCCTCTAATGCAACTCATAGTATTGGAAAATAGTTTTTGTGAATCAGTCTCTTCCAACACACATTCATTACATTAAAGTGCAGCCCTATGAGCCCATGTAGGTGAAGTAATATGCAATCGAAGTTCGCATAAAACCATCACAGAACAACATAAAAAGATAGAAAACTTGACCAATTACTCATTGCACATCATATAGAATCATAGCCAGATCATCCTATGCCCTCAGAAACGTGGGGAACTACTCACAAGTGTCAAACACGATATGGACCAGAGGCATAATGATTACAAAACAATCTGAATTTATAATCTCTTCATCAAATAAGATAAAGTACCGATCACAAACATGCAACTAGCCTTAAAACGATATCCGGGGTTCAATTCAACACAAACTATGAGGAGGATGATGTCGATTTCATAGATGGAGATGGTGATGGTGATGATGGTTTTGATGGAGATCTTATTGGAGATGTCTTCCCCCAAGCCAAGGAGGAGTGGTGATGATGATGGCATCAATTTCCCCATCACCGAAGGCACCAGTGCGGCAGGATCAGTACTCTCCTGGAGTAGGAGAGGACTCTCGCCTCCGTCGCCACCTCAATAAATCTCGGGAAAATATGGCTTAGGCTTTTAAGAGAAACGGGGACTCCGGTACAAAAGGGGGCCCAAGACGATGCCCGAGGCACAAACGGACTTGGGTGGCGCGTCCAAACATGTAGGGCGCGCCACCTGGTGTCGTTTGGCCCTCGTGGCCTACCTCGCGTGCTTCTTTCGCTCACGGTCCTTCTCCGGATGAAAAATTGATCAAGTATTTTTGCCTAGATTTATAAGTGTCCAAAAAGCCCTGAAACAATAAAAAGGAAATTCAATACCAATGATGGGAACTTTGTAGGAAAGTCCCAGATTTCAACTAAAAATGCATAAATATTGGTGTATGACTGCATATATCAATGAAAACTAAACATATATGTAGCAATAATGATGATGTAAAATGCACATATCACTGTCACACCCTAGAAGGATCACCCTCACAACGTCCTTTCTTATGGCAACAACTATTTACCATGCCACCCCCATCCCCTAGACCAAATGAGCATGTGGCAAGATCATAAAGCTAGCAAGAAATTTCTTCTACTTCGGCGACGAGGCAGAGCATGCATCTGGAGGGCACACACTAGTAAACTGGAAGAATCTTTGTAGGCCCAAGGACCTAGGAGGTCTGGGTTTGCCCGACCTCGAGCGGGCTAGCCCTGCCTGCAATGGATGGACCCAGGGTGTACCTAGGACGGCTCCAAGCTGACCTGTGATGTTGGTGATATGGACCTCTTCAGGACCTCCACAAAGATCACCATCAGCAAAAGGTGAAACCAATTCCCTTTTGAACGATAGCTGGTGCGAGCAGAGAGCCTAAAGTTTTGGGAGTGATATTTGTTCGAGATTGCAACTAGAAAATCCTATAAAATCGCCAAGAAAATTAAGGACGGATCATGTATTCGCTTGATTGCAAGACTAACGCCTTTGTTTCTCTCGCAATACATCGAGGTCTGAGAGCTCATTGAAGCCACGCACCTCACACCTTTGACAACGGATGGTTTGTATACACCCCAAGTTTGTCGCCGAAAAATCTGGAATGCACACACCGAGCCAAAGTGCAAGTTGTTCTCATGGTTGGTCCTGCACGAAAATCTTTTGACCACATATTCTCACACTACTAGGAAAACATCTAGCCTAGTATTGCTAGCAGTGGAGTGCTAGTTAGCATTAGCGCACCACTAGCACGTGCACCACTACTAGCCCAATGCCAGTGGCACACTATGATTAGAAGCTATCATGATGGACGATGATGCATACTATGCCTACATCAAGGTTAGCGCGTTGCACCTTTTCTTGCACTTCAGTTACGAAGTAATTTATGATGGATGTTGTTAGCTTGCAAAACAAGGCTGAAGGTTATATTATGCTGCATCTCATAACCATGTTTCTTTGTAAAACAAGGCTGAGATAGAACATGAGCTGTCTGTACCAACAGCTGATGGAGGACGCAAGACTGAGGCTCAGGTTGTACACGATGTCCTATCAAAGAAAATCTCCCACTACTTTTCTTCAGAACGTGGGGGTTGTGCATCAGCCCTCTCAGCCTTGTCGAGTCAGAAAGAGCAAGCTTGCTGCAAAACTGGAGAGAGAGAGAGAGAGAGAGAGAGAGAGAAGAGTAGAATTGCAGAGCTGTGCGATATTATTCAGATCCAGAACTCTAAAATTGATCAGATGGCCAGCAAGGCAAAAGAAAAGAAAGAGATACAGAATTGGGTGTTTGCAAAGCTTGGGAAGTTGCTCGCATCCATTGAAAAAATCGAGCAGCTGTCTTCGATTAAGTAATCTTGATTACATCGTGAACAGGTGGGATGTTTGACGCTTAACTGTTATTTTGATGTTGCGTTTGTCCATGGGGGACTAATGTGATGACTTTGAACTGTTATGTTAGTGCTTCTGTGCACGCTGAATCGGATCTTACGTTACTGCATGCCTGTAACCCAGTAACATTGCCTGTAATCCATTAAGTATGCCTGTAACCCAGTAAGAATGCTTGTAATCCAGTAAGTATGCATGTAATTAATTATATATCTCTTTCAGTTGTTTCATAGCTCTCATGGGCCATATCATTTGTGTTGGGCCAAAACAGAAAAGGGCTTTTATTGGGCCGTTGATCGTACCAGCGCTCTGTCAACGGCGAATTGGGCCGTCCAGCCCAATTGGCATGCATGGCCCAATTATGTGAGCCCACGCTAAATCCTAACCCTAACCCTAACCCTAAATCCTAACCCTAGCCCTAACACTAAACCCTAATCCTAACGCTAAATCCTAACCCTAACCCTAAACCATGTGGCGAATGTATATTTGTCCACGCGGCCATCTTTTATTTGACAACGTGGCGGACATCTATTCATCCATGCAGCCAGCTTTTATTTGTCAATGTGTCCAGCATTTATTCGCCGCAGTGTCGGGAATGAACAAGCGACTTGTCCAACTTCTACTGGTCCACGCGGTGTGCTTGCAAAGCCGACACGTGTCCATGGCTGACACATTCTGTGCCGACACGCATCCTTGTATGATTGGACCAAGTGTTCGCGATTTACGGATAAATTTTTTGATCAATGGGTGCCAGGTGTCAGCACCGGAATGGGCCTCGTGGCAATCCACGTGGACGTTGATGTCACCCGACCGGACTAATAGCTTAATCATTGTCCTGCTAGATCAATCATTGGACCGATAACACAATGATTGGTCTGACACGATGGTCTCGATCGGGGAGGCAGCCGCATGACGGTTATGCCCGTCACGACGTACCGGGCCGGGTGGGCTTTGGGTGTGGGCTAAGTCGTCACGGATCCATGACGGCACAATCTAACCGTCAGTCTGGCCATCTGTGATGCGAGGTCCGCCACGGTCCTGCAAACCGTCAGGATGAGGCCTTCATGACGGATTTTGCACATTCGCTGACGAACTAAAATCGTTATGGACTAGCGAATTGTTAGTAGTGAATATGGCTTAGTGTTTTTAGGCAAAAAGGAGGCTCTGGTATAAAAGTGGGCCAGAGACGATGCCCGGGGCGCAAATGGACCTTGTGGCGCGTGCAGACATGTAGGGCATGCCACCTGGTGTCGTTTGGCCCTCGTGGCCTCCCTCGCGTGTTTCTTTCGTTCACGGTCCTTCTCCGAGTGAAAAACTGATCAGGTATTTTTGCCTCGATTTTTAGGTGTCTAGAAAGGCAGTGAAACAATAAAAACGAAAAAGAAGGTTTTCTACCTCCTAGGAAATTAAATACCAATGAAGGGGACTTTGTAGGAAAGTCCCATAAATCAACTAAAAATGCATAAATAATGGTGCATGATGGCATATATCAATGAAAACTAAACATATAATAATGATGATATATAATGCACCCATCACTGGAACACCCTAGAAAGATCACCCTCGCAACGTCCTTTCTTATGGCAAAGACCGTTTACCACGCCACCGCCATCCCCTTGACCAAATGAGCATGTGGCAAGATCATAAAGCTCGCAAGAAATTTCTTCTACTTCAGAGACGAGGGAGAGCATGCATCTGGAGGGCACACACTCGTAAACTGGAAGAATCTTTGTAGTCCCAAGGACCTATAGGAGGTCTGGGTTATCCCGACCTCGAGCGGGCTGGCCCTACACTTACGTTTCGCTAGCCATGGCTCCGATGGATGGACCTAGGGTGTACCTAGGACGACTCCAAGCTGACCTGTGATGTTGGCGATATGGTGAGCGTGATATTTGTTCAAGATTGCAACTAGAAAATCCCAAAAAATCACCAAGAAAATTAAGGACGGATCATGTATTCGCTCGATTGCAAGACTAACCACGCCTTTGTTTCTCTCGCAATACATTGAGGTTTGTGAGCTCATTGAGGCCACGCACCTCACGCGCGGTCTTTGAGAACGGATGGTTTGTATAGCAAGTCACCCAAGTTTGTTGCCGAAAAATCTGGAATGCACACGCTGAGCGAAAGTGCAAGTTGTTCTTATGGTTGGTCCTGCACGAAAATCTTCTTACGACATATTCTCACACTACTAGGAAAACATCTAGGCTAGTATAGCTAGCAGTGGAGTGCTAGTTAGCAGTAGCGCACCACTAGCACGTCCACCACTGCTAGCCCAATGCGAGTGGCACAGTAGGATTAGAAGCTATCATGATGGACGATGATGCATACTATGCCTACATCAAGGTTAGCGTATTGCACATTTTCTTGCACGTCAGTCACTAAGTAATTTATGATGGATGTTGTTAGCTTGCACGTGACAAAGAACTAAGTATTCTCATCATCCCAGACTTTCCCTACAGACGTGGAACTCATCAACAAGCCCACAGAAAACTATGAATAGATGAAGAAGATCTACGCCGACCGTGTTCCAGTTGATCCGCTCATTCCCGGCGCGGTACACCGTGCTTTGAGCCACCTCATGGGTCACTAGGCACAAGCGAAATGGTATCTTGCGATGACCTCTGCTGACAATGGGCTGGTTCACCACCATCATGGCAAAGTATTACAATCCCGAGCATTGGATGCTTGTTGTCGTGCTTGTTCTGCTGATGATGATGTATATTTTGGGAGTAGCTAGGTTTGATATGCACTAATGGCATATATTTTGCGAGGTAGTATTTACGTAACCCCTCGGTTGATGAACTTATGTTGCATCACTAGCGGCTGCTCATGAACTCGTGGTGCAACACTATGATCCACTACTAGAACTACTATTCGTATATAGCCTGGCTGATTATGTGATCTATGGTTGTTATTGCGTCGAACACCTTGTGGGTGTATATGGTGAACTCGGTAAGCTCACCAAGAAGGATAGGAGGTGATCGTATTCGCAAACAGGATGTAACCAAAAACGTTGCCTATTCGACGGTACCTTGGAGGAGGGATCCTCACGAGGGGGGGGGGGGGGGAGAAGTAGGGGCCATAGGGCGGAGAGCCATTGGAACGATGGTACGCGGTTTACGTAGCTTCAGAACACGCTGCTCGGAGGCAGGGTCTACTGCTGCTTGTCTGGAATTATCTGGGCTCTTTTGCGTTGTTATAATAAGTTGTGGTTGTGCCTCTAGAGATTCCTGGATCCAGCTTATAAAGGCGTCAAGATCTATAGTTTACACGGAGAGTCCTAGCCGTAATACAAAATGCCTAACTACGGCATATACATTACCGTGCACGTCAATGATCCATCTACTCCCTATCTTGTCGGCATGGATCCGGATACTTCATGAGCCTTCATGGATCCAACTCCTAGTGTAGGTCGGTTGCTGGACTTCCTCAATCTTCTATCAACAACAACTAGGCCGCCCAGTGGGCCATAAGCCACCACCATCATCTGTGGACCACCCGGACTTACCTGATCTAGACCACGTCATTGACATACCCATGAAGTATACACACAACAACAACCGTTGCATTTGTTGAAACACGATTTCCATGCAACCAAACGCCAGGGCATTTTGCTTCACAACTGATGTGTAGTACGAAATGTTTGCAGCAAACAACTTGCACAACATGAATTAGACGTTGCAATTTATTCAGACAACATCCACGAAGGCATGTTCCGCAGATGCGAGCAAACCTAGGCATCGGCCATCCCAGCTAAGCAAAACTATCTTTTTTATGTGTGTTTCTTCGTGGTGGTTTTCTGGCATGTTCTCACCTTGGTCTAAACATGCTCTAGGTGTCCACTTTTTTTCCTGCTTTATGAGAAGGTTCCTGCCGGTTGTTGGAAGAAAAACATGAGATTAACCATGGTGTGAGAAATTTGGCTTTGAAGATCTTATGGCCTTTTTAAATAAAACGGATGGCATGCAAATGCAGTATTGCAAATTGTTGATGCATGCAAAGAGTGCATCCAGTTTCCATGCGATCGGTCGACTGGTAGTCTGGTATTCTATAGGTCATGGAGGTTGCAAGAAGTAACCAAGAAAAGGGTTGCCATGGCTCTGTTGACAGGGGCAACAGACTAACCGGCAGGGGAGAGATCCATGGCGGGGTGTCCCGATTCTCCTGCTAGTCCTGTACATGTCCCGGCCGCTCAACCATGGAACCACCCGCTGACCCCACACGTCATCCGAGAGCTGGGGATCACCCCGCGTTCCCAACACTCGTGCGCATGGACGCCACGACACAACATCGATCCATCCATCACCAAAACACAAGCCTAAACCCACGCCCCAAACTAATCAAAGATAGATACTGTCATTGTTAAACGCGGCATCATCTGCATGTGAGATCGATCCATCGATCGATCGGTATGGCGCCGGGGGTGGGACGGAGCTCGCGCGCCGCCGGGAAGCGCGGGGGCGGGGCGGCGTCGTCGTCCGCGGCCGCGTCCGCGTGCGTCTACTACGCCACCACGGGGGTGCTCGTCGCGCTCTGCGTCGCCGGGGCGTGCTTCCTCACGTCCACCTCGTCCGCGTCCATCGCGGGGGCCGACGGCGGCGGGGACACGGCGGGCGGAGGCGGCGTCACGGCGTACCGCCACACCACGCGCTCCTCGTTCGCGTACGAGGTCACCAGGGAGAAGTCCGCGCCGTCTCCGCCGCGCGAGGTCGAGGCCGAAGAGGGTAGTGCCGCCGCCGAGCAGGAGCGCCGCAACGCCGTCGCCGTGGAGGACCCGCACGCCGCGCCCGATCTGGACGAGCGCCTCTCCGGCGGCGAGGACCTTAGCAAGACCGACGCGGCGGCGGTACTGGACAAGGAGCCTGGCCGCGTCGCCTCCAGCGAGGCGGCCGCCGAGGAGGAGAACGCGGCGGCGGCGGGGAGCGCGGGCACGGAGCAAGAAGCGGCGGAGAACGATCCGGACGAGCAGCAGCCGTCGCATCTGCAGATGCCGCGCGCCACGGTGGAGGAGAAGAGCCTGGACGGCGGCATCGAGGAGGAGAGCAACGCGCGGCAGCGGCAGAGCGACGAGGAGGACCGCATGAGCGCGGCGGCCGGGGACGACCAGCCCGGCACGGGGATCCTCCGCCGCGAGGCGCAGGAAGACGAGGCCACGGAGCAGCCCCTGACGGAAGAGGAGCGTAGCAGCGACCAGTCGCAGGTCGAGGAGGACGGGCGCACGTTGGCGGAGTCCGACGCCGGCCTGGAAGAGGGTGGCGGCGGGGAGGATGTGTCAGAGCACAAGGACGATGACGCGGACGGCACTGGCGCCGGGTCGGAAAACCAAAACGGCGGCGTTGTCGACTCGCTGCCCGGCGAGGAAGAGCGCGGCGAGGACACGTCCGTTCGCGCCGGAGCGTGGGCGACGCAGGCCGATCAGTCGCATCGCGAGAAGGACCGGCGCAAGGACGACGCCAGCGGCAGCGTCACGGACGTCAAGGAGGAGAGGCCGCACGAGTGGAGGACGTGCAACGTCAAGGCCGGCGCCGACTACATCCCGTGCCTGGACAACGAGAAGGCCGTCAAGAAGCTGCGTCCCGAGAACTTCCGCCGCTACGAGCACCGCGAGCGGCACTGTCCCGATGAGGGTCCGACGTGCCTCGTCGCCTTACCCAGAGGTTACCGCCGCCCCGTGGAGTGGCCGACCAGCCGTGACAGGGTAAGCACGTAAACCTTCTTCCATGAACAAAATCGTT
This sequence comes from Lolium rigidum, assembly GCF_022539505.1. NCBI lineage: Eukaryota > Viridiplantae > Streptophyta > Magnoliopsida > Poales > Poaceae > Lolium > Lolium rigidum. The sequence continues at coordinate 304,022,387 of NC_061508.1, forward strand.
ACTACTGGTTAGGGTTGGTTACTGACACGACGGCAATGGCTTGTGCAGATTTGGCTGAGCAACGTGCCACACACCAAGCTGGTGCAGGTGAAGGGGCACCAGAACTGGGTGAAGGTGAGCGGGCAGTACCTGCTGTTCCCGGGCGGCGGCACGCAGTTCATCCACGGCGCGCTGCACTACATCGACTTCCTGCAGCAGTCCATGCGGAGCGGCGGCATCGCGTGGGGCAAGCGGACGAGGGTGGTGCTGGACGTCGGCTGCGGCGTCGCCAGCTTCGGCGGCTACCTGTTCGAGCGGGGCGTGGTGACCATGTCGTTCGCGCCCAAGGACGAGCACGAGGCGCAGGTGCAGATGGCGCTGGAGCGCGGCATCCCGGCCATCTCCGCCGTCATGGGCTCCAAGCGCCTCCCGTTCCCCAGCCTGGCGTTCGACCTCGTCCACTGCGCCCGCTGCCGAGTCCCCTGGCACGCCGACGGCGGCGCCCTCCTCCTCGAGCTTAACCGCGTCCTCCGCCCCGGCGGTCTCTTCGTCTGGTCCGCCACCCCCGTCTACCAGAAGCTCCCCGAGGACACCGAGATCTGGAAAGGTACGTACGTAGACATCACCAACTCCCACCCATCGCCATGAATCGATCAAGAAGCGGCATCACCTTACTCTCTGCTCTGCTCTTGTTTGCAGCAATGTCGGCTCTGACGAAATCCATGTGCTGGGAGCTGGTAACGATCAAGAAGGACAGACTCAACGGCGTCGGCGCGGCCTTCTACCGGAAGCCGACGTCGAACGAGTGCTACGAGAGCAGGAGGCGGCAGCAGCCCCCGATGTGCAGCGAGGACGACGACGCCAACGCCGCATGGTACGTCCGGCTCAACGCGTGCCTGCACCGGGTGCCGACCGGCGCGGCGGAGCGCGGCGCGAGTTGGCCGGCGGACTGGCCGCGGCGGGTGCGGGTGCCGCCCAACTGGCTCAACAGCTCGCTGACCGGGGTGTACGGCAAGCCGGCGCCGGAGGACTTCGCGGCGGACTACCAGCACTGGAGGCGCGTCATGGACAGGTCCTACCTCAACGGCCTCGGCGTCGACTGGTCCAGGGTGAGGAACGTCATGGACATGAGGGCCTCCTACGGAGGGTAAGATCGGCGACCAAGAAACCTCTCGCCTTGCACAAAGCAATCGCCATTACTGATGAAAATCCTGCACGAATTCTGACCATGATCACTGCCAGGTTAGCCGCGGCCCTTAGGGACCAGAAGCTCTGGGTGATGAACGTCGTCAACGTCGACGCGCCGGACACGCTGCCGATCATCTTCGACCGCGGGCTGTTCGGAATGTACCATGACTGGTGTGAGTCCTTCAGCACCTACCCGAGGACGTACGATCTTCTGCACGCCGACTACCTCTTCTCAAAGATAAAAGACAGGTCAGGCACTGTTTACTACAAGTCTACAACCTGATATAGCCATGAGCCATGACCGGTTCAGTGTTTTCACCGCAAGTGTGTGTTCTTCAGGTGCACCGTGTTGCCCGTCGTCGTCGAGGTCGACAGGATCGTGAGGCCAGGGGGCAGCATCATCGTGCGCGACGAGTCCAACGCCGTAAGCGAGGTGGAGAAGCTCTTGAAATCGCTTCACTGGGACGTGAGACTGACCTTCTCCAAGAACAATGAAGGGGTGATGTACGCCGAGAAATCGGATTGGCGGCCGGAGCTGATCGCCGAACCAACATAAATCATGTCCTCATCAGTTCATATCAGGATGATAAGCAATTTATATTCTGCACTAGATAGGATTTTCTCTTCTTCTTTTAACATTCTTTCATTGGTTAGTACCTGATATAGTTATGTCCTAATTACCTTACAAATAATAATGTACCCATAAGCAATGGTAGTACATGGTTCTATGTAGTAGTATGTACCTAAGACTCATGCAGAGAAATGAGATGAGTGCAGCAGCAGTTGAGATACATATTTCTAAATTGGTAGGCAAAGCAAATTAAGCCCAACTGTTCAAAGGTAATCAAAAAGCAAATCCAGGACGTATCTCAAACCGTATAATTATGTCTGCAAAATGTACACATGGGTTGTTACAACAAATAAGACAATCGAGCGCGGACACTCGAAACAAATCAATTAAGCATCCACTGAAATATCCTCCTTCAAAATCATTTTGTTTGCCCTAGTAGTGGTTTCTTTTCTTTAGTAACACTACTCATGATGCTTGCCACTAATCTGAGTGTTCCACCACAAAAATGCTGCTACAATCTATACTATTACAAGTTAATACCTCATGCTTGATGCTTTGCAATTCATCTTTCACTTTTCTCGATAATTCAGTAAGCTGTAGATTGGAAAATTGATGGGTATCATCAGGCACTACTTGCAGCTAACCCGTTTGAGGAGTTATGCTGTGAAGTGCTCTTGTTTCTGTAAAGTGGTACTCCACCACCAAGTTCCTTCAGCCTCTTTACCATATCATGCAACCACTCGAAAGTGAGCTTGTTCTGCGCATTGAATTCCTCTCTCACCTGCGGATGCACTCTAAACCAGTCCCCTAGCATCTTGTGGACATGTGATCGAATCATTCTCCATGGCACTGGGTATTGCTCGCAAAGTTTCAAATACTCAATGGCAAGATCAGCCTGGTCCAAACCACTATCTTCATCGCCATCTTCTTTCCACTCCTTTGTCCGGAAACCACCAAATAATGCTGGATTTTCTAGAAGAGGTTCGGCTGAAAGCACGCCATCTGCACCAGTATGTTCCAGACAGCTCTCTACATCCTTCATATGGCGAATGTTTCCATTTGCAAGTACAGGTATTTTCAGAGCGTCTTTGACAGCTTTGATGACATCCCAGTCAGCTCGAAATTTCTTCCCATCCTTCTCATCTCTTGTCCGTCCATGCACAGCGACAAGAGAAGCACCGGCTTCTTCAATCATCTTTGCATATGCTAGTGTGTCTTCCAGTCGCGGGAATATGCGGATCTTACACGCGACTGGAACACGAAGGTTTTCAGATAGATTTTGCACAAGGGATTTCACAAGGGGAAGGTTGTCCATAAGAAATGCCCCATAATATCCCCGTCTAGCAATGCGCTGTGGGCATCTGCAATGTTTCCAGGAAGGCATTACTGCCATTTAGAAGAGTATCCAGTGTGAAGCATATTTTCAAAGCAATGTTCATATATATGGAAAGAATGAACACATAGTTTAATCTTAAAACTAATAGCATCCCGGACAGTGCACAATAAGCAGTATCAACACCCTAAAGAAATCTCGGATAGGAAGAATTATGAATTTGGAAACCTTCACTAAACTTTGAAACACAACAGCTTCGGAAAATAACTTCAGATTAAATTCTTGCATTGCATGCTTCATTGCCAACATCAAACTCAAGGTATGCTACTTCAGCAACATTAACCAGAAAGGTATTATATTTCTAAAAGTACATTTCTGTTTATGCAATTAACATATATGAACCTACCACAAACACAGCTAGATAAGTGACAAAGAACACCAATACTTTTTCAATATAACAACATAAAGTTTGGCACGTTACCCAAAATTTATATCGACATAGTCGCAATGTCCTTCCACTATCTTTGCAGCTTGTAACAAAATGTCAGGATCATTGGCACAGAACTGAACAAAAAGTGGGCGGTCCTCCTGTACATAAGATTTAATCAATTGTCACACTGTGCACAAGTAATCAATTTACTGTATTCAGTACCCTAAAAATACTAATCACAAACAGTGCATGCACAAAAAAGCTAATTACTGGAAACAACTGTTCAATTTTTCTGTAGTCCTACTCTATACTCCCATGACAAAGTAATGTGATGTACCGAATCTTCTGCATAATAACAGCAGTTCTCCACTTGCTGGACTTAAGGTGGTCGCATTACAGCCAACAGAACTGGTGAAATGCTGCAGTTCACGACCACCCAGCATACGTCTACTTCAAAGTTATGATTCCAGGTATATGCATTTACCTTGGCCAACTCATTACACCATTGTTGGCTTGTTGTAAACACGTAACTATACTCAAATCCCATCCTAACGATCAACATCAAAGTTTCAATTCCACCTATTTGCATTTGCCGTGGTGAATTCCCCACATCTGGGATGCACCATCAAAATTACGCGCAGGCTGAAGTAAATTTTGAATCGTAATGCATAAATTCGGGTATCCTATAGCTGGACCATAGCGAGGCGGAGACCTGGAGGACACATGAGTGTGAATCTGACCTTGCAGGTGGTGAACTCCATGTCCCTGTGCTTCTCGTTCTCGGAGAAGATGCGGGAGTGGAGCATGGGCGTGTATGCCGCGCCGGCGCCGTAGCGGCGGCAGAGCATGCGGAAGGGCAGCTCCGAGTTGTCCACCATGGGCGCGACGACCAGCCGCGGGGCGCCCAGCCGCCTCCAGTGCGCCCACGCGCGCTCCACCCTCTCCTCCGCGGTGGCCGGCGGAGGAGGCATTGGCGCGGGCGGCGCGGGCGGGGCGGCCTCCTCGGAGGCGGCGGCCGCGGCCGCTGCGGGGCTGGAGCAGATGTCCTCGTCGGGGTCGGCGGCCGTGGTCAGGTGGGCGGCGGCGGCGGTGGCGGCCGGAGGCATGGCGGGGCTAGGGTTTAGGGTGCGGAGGAGGCGGCGCGGGTCCGGGAGGAGAGGCGCGAGACGTCGTGCTGGCATCCGGCTCGGTTCGGTGGTCCGTGCGTGGGTCGGATCGCCGATTCGTGTCTTGCGACTCTGATCCGGTCGGCCTGCCCAAACGGGCCTGCGGCTCTCAGCTCTTTCGGCCCGACCCATGATCGTGCATGCATAACTTTCGACCCACGTTTAGCATACAGCCCATTTACATTTCTTCGGAACGAGGACAATTTTATCCACAGATCTTGGTGTGCATGGATACGCACGCACATGGGTATCTTCGGGCAGGGTGATGAATATAGGTACGTGGAGGCGCATGTCTCGTCGAACCCTCCTCATTTCCATTCCGAATCTTCCTAGTAGATAATTCAATAAACACCACACACGTACAAAACATGAATTTACGAAATGACACCGCGCAAAACGGTTTACAAATAGTCGCTGCAACAAGAATTCATTCGGGATACGCCAATGCTGTAATGGTATTATGAAAGCACCTAAGTGTTGGCAGTTGTATTTTCTATAAGTAGCATTTTCCGAGTACAAGGAGTTTGTGTATCAAATTAGAATTCTCCACTTTACAATAAATCCATCCATCTCTTATGAAACTATTGTAATTAACCGTAAACATAAACTGTTAGCTCAAGACTTTGGGATCAACGGGCCTTCCTTCAACATAACCACCGATGCCGTACATGATTCGCATGCAAAGGATCGAGCAGGAAGTGGAGGACACGATGAAAAGGTAAACACCAATGACAATGTCGGCAACTCTAAGCTACACTAAATTTACGATAAAGGGATGTGCTAGAGAAGGAGATGGAGTAGAAGCATGGGCGGATCCAGCAGGGTGTAAGGGTGGGGCGTGCACGCCCCACCCTAAGAATTTAGCCCATTAGCACATAAAGAATGTATATGAGAGAACAAAAAACTCACAGGATCGACCCACGCAGTAAAGAAAAACCTACCCATGTTCCACAACTGTACACTGCTTTCATCGCGAGATTCATGAATTCCTCGTCTGCCAGTCTTCTGAATCCCAAACCGCCCGATCTCTCGATGCCTAAACTGATCGATCGCACCATCCTAAAGCCAACTGCTAATTAAGGGCGCGGCTTGCAATGCCGCCGGCGACATACGCAGTCAAGGACTACTCCCGGCGCACAATTTTATTTCATCTTCTTATCTCCAAGCCCTCTCTTTATCAGGTGAGGTGCTGCGTGCTACACCATGTCTCTTTTCTTTTATTCTTTATTTGTGAGTAGCTTTTCTATAGTACAATTAAGATATCGATTCATTAGGGACTGATTAGATCATCGATAGATTAGATTGTATTTTTTGCATCACTAAATTGCTGAGTCATGAAGAGGAACGGATACATTTCATCTCTTTTAAAAAACATGTACTACCTCCGTGTAAATATAGTTGTCTCAGTTTTTTTTATACAAATGTATCTATAACTAAAATATATCTACATATATTCCTATCAAGATAAAAATGAAACACCTATTTTTAGACGGAGGGAGTAGTTTTTGCGAATATTTCTATATGCAAATTTCAGAAGAAATCATTGAATTTATGTTACTTATAAAATGAATCAATTTTTTGTGCTTTTCAATTTGTCATGTCATATTTGTGGTATTAGAAAAAAAAATTATGTCTAGTTGCCCCACCCTAGCGTAAAATTCTGGATTCGCCACTGAGTAGAAGTGTCATGGAGAAAAAAGCCCACGGTGACCCATGGTTTGGAGGATGAAACATGTCTCAAAGCGGGCGTACACTATGACATGTCAGGGCCCAACATAAACTATTGCGACATTTTGAAGTAATAAGACAGTTATTCAAGGTGCGTCAAGAAGCTAGAACATTTCTGATAGATTAGTTGTACCATACAAATTGTTGGAGTAAAGTTTTGGTTTATGAACCTAAAAATACAATCAATCCAATTAAACCTCCGAACAAGACTCACTTTTTCAGCCGCTGCTACATTACCTGAATCGAGTCAAATCTCCAGGAAAATACTTTTGTACTTACACGCATGAGTATGGATATTTCCATCACCGCCCGTTGTGTTTTCAGTAAAAAGAGGACAAAGAAAGAAATATTTTCATCTACCATAGTGAGCACGAGTGTCGAGAAATAAATGGATGGTGATGGAAACACCCACACCCATGTGTGTAAGTACAAATCTCCACTACATCAACACATTTTGGACCAGCCAAAACTTCTGAAACCATATAACTTTGATCACTAACCTTACTCAAAGCAATATGACTGATGATGTGATAGCAACTTCACGGTTGTGGTAGCCTCGTCATAAAAATAGAAGGTACATTTAGGAAGAAATGAAAGTAAAAAAAGGAAAATAAATGAAAGTAAAAAAGTAAACATTCTAGGATAATTACTAGTACAAATGTGGGACACTTAAAATGAAAAATTACAAAAAAAAGGGAAAAATATATAAAAAAATTACTAACTGTAATAATACAAGAAAGTTCACAAAAAATATATTAAATCAATCATAAAAATATCAATTCTGTTTATTATTTTGGGGCTTTCTCGAATTCCCTCTCTTGTATAAATATTTTTTGTTATTTTCTTCTGATTGTTGATGGGCAAGTTGTGCCTGTGGAGCTCATGCACATCATTAAAAAAGACAAAGTGTTCTTTTCAGATTCAGATGGGACAACGGATGGATTACTTTCATATCCCAAAGATAGATTTAAAAAGTGCACCGCTCTGCAATCGGTAGGGCCTTATTCCTGTCTATCTCACACAAGATGGGTTCGATATATATATGGGACGAATATGATCTGATTATGTAGGGCGCACCCACCGCATTAGGCAGAGCCCCCATGATCTGCTACCTGTAAGCCAGATTGAGTTGTCACTCATGTCGGATCCCACATGACATGAAATCTCCAGTGGGAGGAAAAAACGCGGTATATGTATCATAAGAAACCTGCTCTGCAAGCAAAATTTGCTTCTTTAAGGGTGCCGAATTGGTCAAAATGGCGCATGTATGCATGAACTCATGATTGCGGCACAGATTCGACTAGAATATAAGCATGCATATGGGCAGGTGTCCAAGTTGCCATCTTATTTGATCTTGGCTGGGCCGCTGGGGTTTACATGATCTTTTTGACAGCTGCCGTACGCATAAATTAGTATTCCTTACCACTTCGTTCTGTTTTGAGATAACAATGAATCTCCCTGCTCGGTGTCCTTTTCGGAACTAGCTTTTGGTTTGGGAATGATGTCTAGATCTTGTAAATGTAATGCATGCTTTGGTCAGGTACTAAAGAATGGTCATCGATCGTTGTTCTGTTTGAAGCACCTAGCTTATTGAGGAAACATCGTACAGATATAATACACTACAGTTTTTTTTTTTTTGAGAGAAAGATATACACCACAGTTCTGAGATAGCAATGCCTAGGACCTTTTCGGCACCTCCTTTTCGTTGCGGTTGCGCGCCGCCGTCCATGAGACGAAACTGAGAAGTCTATCTATATATCCAGGAAAGAGAAGCCTACCATGCTAATCCTATGTGACTCTGGTTTAGGGTTGGGCGGCAGTGCAGCGACGGGCTATAATGGCACATCACGTACACGGAGATCGGCCAAATAGGAGATAGAATTGTCAAAGGAGTAGCTTAATTAGCAATCCGCTCCAGAGCCATTGTTGTCATGGATGCCGATGGATGGATCAGTCGTCATGGTGAGAGAGACCAACGCGCCTACGTGGCGGGAACGCGTCGAGGTTCACGCGCGCGCTCCGGCTCGATCGCCTCGAACCTCGGACAGGGGAAACGTCAGACAACCAAACGATGTGCTTAAAACTCCATCAGATCGACCTCTGCCACCAAGACTGCCTAAGCAGGCTGGTTCTTGAGGAGAATCCCCCGCACCCCCCTCCCCCCCCCAAACCCCAAGGCGACCGGGGCGTCCACCCTCCCCCTCGCCGGTTCCCCATCTCCCTCCCTCCCCCCGCCGCTGCAGCTGGCGAGTGCCGCCGGGCAAAGCCCGCGTGCTGCCGGTGGCAGCGGTTTCTCCCCTCCTCCGCGCGCTAGGAGGCCCGACGGGGCGGATCCCGACCTAGCGGCGGTGAGGAGCGTCGGTGGCTCTGGCCGCTGCACCTCGGGCCGCGGTGGGCGGACGGACGCGGCGTTGCTGCTCCTATGGTCGCCCTCCCCCGCGCGTTCGGCGGGCCCATCGAGGCGGGCCTGGATCTCACGACGGGACGAGCGTGGTGGCGTCGGCTTGGCCGGCGTCACTACTGCTGTGCCCGACGGCTGGGGTTGGTGATGGCGTGTATTTCACACGTTCGTTGGGCAACCCCAAGAGGAAGGTATGATGCGCACAGCAGCAAGTTTTCCCTCAGAAAGAAACCAAGGTTTATCGAACCAGGAGGAGCCAAGAAGCACGTTGAAGGTTGATGGCGGCGGGATGTAGTGCGGCGCAACACCAGAGATTCCGGCGCCAACGTGGAACCTGCACAACACAACCAAACTACTTTGCCCCAACGAAACAAGTGAGGTTGTCAATCTCACCGGCTTGCTGTAACAAAGGATTAACCGTATTGTGTGGAAGATGATTGTTTGGAGAAAACAGTAGAACAAGTATTGCAGTAGATTGTATTTCAGTAAAGAGAATTGGACCGGGGTCCACAGTTCACTAGAGGTGTCTCTCCCATAAGACGAACAGCATGTTGGGTGAACAAATTACAGTTGGGCAATTGACAAATAAAGAGAGCATGACAATGCACATACATATCATGATGAGTATAGTGAGATTTAATTGGGCATTACAACAAAGTACATAGACCGCCATCCAACTGCATCTATGCCTAAAAAGTCCACCTTCAGGTTATCATCCGAACCCCTCCAAGTATTAAGTTGCAAGCAACGGACAATTGCATTAAGTATGGTGCGTAATGTAATCAACAACTACATCCTTAGACATAGCATCAATGTTTTATCCCTAGTGGCAACGAGCACAACACAACCTTAGAACTTTCACGTCATCTGTCCCAGGTGTCAATGCGGGCATGAACCCACTATCGAGCATAAGTACTCCCTCTTGGAGTTACAAGCATCTACTTGGCCAGAGCATCTACTAGTAACGGAGAGCATGCAAGATCATAAACAACACATGTATAACTTTGATAATCAACATAACAAGTATTCTCTATTCATCAGATCCCAACAAACGCAACATATAGAATTACATATAGATGATCTTGATCATGATAGGCAGCTCACAAGATCCGACAATGATAGCACAATGGGGAGAAGACAACCATCTAGCTACTGCTATGGACCCATAGTCCAGGGGTAGACTACTCACTCATCACACCGGAGGCGACCATGGCGGCGTAGAGTCCTCCGGGAGATGATTCCCCTCTCCGGCAGGGTGCCGGAGGCGATCTCCAGGATCCCCCGAGATGGGATCGGCGGCGACGGCGTCTCGCAATGTTTTCCGTATCGTGGCTCTCGGTACCGGGGGTTTCGTCACGGAGGCTATTTGTAGGCGGAAGGGCAAGTCGAGAGGCGGCACGGGGGCCCACACCACGGGGCCGCGCGGCCAAGGGGGGGCCGCGCCGCCCTAGGGTTTGGCCACCCCGTGGCCCCTCTTCGTCTCGTCTTCGGTCTTCCGGAAGCTTCGTGAGAAAATAGGCCTCCGGGCTTTTATTTCGTCCAATTCCGAGAATATTTCTTTACTAGGATTTCTGAAACCAAAAACAGCGAAAACAAAGAATCGGCACTTCGGCATCTTGTTAATAGGTTAGTTCCGGAAAATGCACGAATATGACATAAAGTGTGCATAAAACATGTAGATAACATCAATAATGTGGCATGGAACACAAGAAATTATCGATACGTTGGAGACGTATCAGCATCCCCAAGCTTAGTTCTGCTCGTCCCGAGCAGGTAAAACGATAACACAGATAATTTCTGGAGTGACATGCCATCATAATCTTGATCATACTATTTGTAAAGCATATGTAGTGAGTGCAGCGATCAAAACAATGTGTATGACATGGGTAAACAAGTGAATCATAAAGCAAAGACTTTTCATGAATAGCACTTCAAGACAAGCATCAATAAGTCTTGCATAAGAGTTAACTCATAAAGCAATAATTCAAAGTAAAGGTATTGAAGCAACACAAAAGAAGATTAAGTTTCAGCGGTTGCTTTCAACTTGTAACATGTATATCTCATGGATATTGTCAACATAGAGTAATATAATAAGTGCAATAAGCGAATATGTAGGAATCAATGCACAGTTCACACAAGTGTTTGCTTCTTGAGGTGGAGAGAAATAGGTGAACTGACTCAACATTGAAAGTAAAAGAATGGTCCTCTCAGAGGAAAAGCATCGATTGCTATATTTGTGCTAGAGCTTTGATTTTGAAAACATGAAACAATTTTGTCAACGGTAGTAATAAAGCATATGCATCATGTAAATTATATCTTATAAGTTGCAAGCCTCATGCATAGTGTACTAATAGTGCTCGCACCTTGTCCTAATTAGCTTGGACTACCTGGATTATCACCGCAATACATATGCTTTAACCAAGTATCACAAAGGGGTACCTCTATGCCGCCCGTACAAAGGTCTAAGGAGAAAGCTCGCATTTGGATTTCTCGCTTTTGATTATTCTCAACTTAGACATCCATACCGGGACAACATAGACAACGAGATAATGGACTCCTCTTTTAATGCTTTAAGCATTCAACAACAATTAATTCTTTTCTCATTAGAGATTTGAGGATGTTTGTCCAAAACTGAAACTTCCACCATGGAACATGGCTTTAGTTAGCGGCCCAATGTTCTTCTCTCACAATATGCATGCTCAAACCATTCAACTCAGTGTAGATCGCCCTTACTTCAGACAAGACGACCATGCATAGCAACTCACATGAAATTCAACAATGAGTTGATGGCGTTCCCCAGTAAACATGGTTATCGCACAACAAGCAACTTAATAAGAGATAAAGTGCATAATTACATATTCAATACCACAATAGTTTTTAAGCTATTTGTCCCATGAGCTATATATTGCAAAGGTGAATGATGGAATTTTAAAGGTAGCACTCAAGCAATTTACTTTGGAATGGCTGGAAAATACCATGTAGTAGGTAGGTATGGTGGACACCAATGGCATAGTGGTTGGCTCAAGTATTTTGGATGCATGAGAAGTATTCCCTCTCGATACAAGGTTTAGGCTAGCAAGGCTTATTTGAAACAAACACAAGGATGAACCGGTGCAGCAAAACTCACATAAAAGACATATTGAAAGCATTATAAGACTCTACACCGTCTTCCTTGTTGTTCAAACTCAATACTAGAAATTATCTAGACCTTAGAGAAACCAAATATGCAAACCAAATTTTAGCATGCTCTATGTATTTCTTCATTAATGGGTGCAAAGCATATGATGCAAGAGCTTAAACATGAGCACAACAATTGCCAAGTATCACATTACCCAAGACATTATAGCAATTACTACATGTATCATTTTCCAATTCCAACCATATAACAATTTAGCGAAGGAGAAACTTCGCCATGAATACTATGAGTAGAAACCAAGGACATACTTGTCCATATGCTACAGCGGAGCGTGTATCTCTCCCATAAAGTGAATGCTAGGATCCATTTTATTCAAACAAAACAAAAACAAAAACAAACCGACGCTCCAAGAAAAAGCACATAAGATGTGATGGAATAAAAATATAGTTTCAGGGGAGGAACCCGATAATGTTGTCGATGAAGAAGGGGATGCCTTGGGCATCCCCAAGCTTAGACGCTTGAGTCTTCTTGATATATGCAGGGGTGAACCACCGGGTGCATCCCCAAGCTTAGAGCTTTCACTCTCCTTGATCATGTTGCATCATACTCCTCTCTTGATCCTTGAAAACTTCCTCCACACCAAACTCGAAACAACTCATTAGAGGGTTAGTGCACAATATAAATTGACATATTCAGAGGTGACACAATCATTCTTAACACTTCTGGACATTGCATAATGCTACTGGACATTAGTGGATCAAAGAAATTCATCCAACATAGCGAAAGAGGCAATGCGAAATAAAAGGCAGAATCTGTCAAAACAGAACAGTTCGTATTGACGAATTTTAAAATGGCACCAGACTTGCTCAAATGAAAATGCTCAAATTGAATGAAAGTTGCGTAAATATCTGAGGATCATGCACGTAAATTGGCATAATTTTCTGAGCTTCCTGCAGGGCAGTGGGCTCAGATTCGTGACAGCAAAGAAATCTGGAACTGCGCAGTAATCCAAATCTAGTACTTACTTTTCTATCAACGGCTTAACTTGGCACAACAAAACACAAAACTAGGATAAGGAGAGGTTGCTACAGTAGTAAACAACTTCCAAGACACAAAATAAAAACAAAGTACTGTAGGTAAAAACATGGGTTGTCTCCCATAAGCGCTTTTCTTTAACGCCTTTCAGCCTAGGCGCAGAAAGTGTGTATCAAGTACTATCGAAGGGTGGAGCATCAACATTACCTTGGGCTTTACCCTTACCTTTCTTATTGTTTTTCTTTCCCTTTGGTTTAGTAAATATACGAGTTTCTCCCGGTATAGAGGTGAATTTCAAAGTGCCTTCTCCAACATCAATGATCTGCTCCCAATAGTTTCAAGCAGGGATCTTCCGAGTGTGAGTTTTCCCTGTTTCAACAACGAGATAATCAATAGATATTGTTCTTCCACAAATAGTTGTATGCACACCTGCAGCTATTCCTTTAGGGATTATAGTAGAGTTATCAATGAGAGTTATCTCTTCTCCTCCTTCCTCGACTCCCCAAAGTTTCAAAGATTTATAAATACTTTCGGGCATAAGGCAAAATTCATACATAATATCACAAGTAGGGCATGGAGGGTTCGATCACCGATAGCAATTTTAACAGACAGGATCCCACAATGAGAGTTTAGAGTTCACTAAAACTTGTTCAAGACGATTACGAACGTGGCAATAGTTATCATTCAAGCGAGATGTACTTATCTCCAGAGTATTTAATCTACTATATATGCTAGCGAGGACTGAATCAAAGTTATTAGCTGAATCATATGATGCAACCAACTTCTTTATGGCATTAAAAGCTTGATCCCCATTGCAATGAAGGAAATCTCCTCCCACTAAAGTATCCAAAGCATATCTATAGCGAACCATAAGACCAAAATAAAAATTACTAAGGAGCAAACTCGAGTCATTTGAGGTTCAGCTTTACGATAGGAAGTAAAAATTCTAGACCAAGCATCCTTAAAACTCTCCTCATCCCCTTGTTTAAAAGTGAAGACTAATTCTTCGAGCGAAGAAGTAACAGGTTCGAGCTAGACATGGTAACAAAAGTAACTAATTTTTTTGAATTTTTAGTGTAGAGTGCAAGACAAGAAATAAAGCAAACTAGATAAAGTAAATGCAAGTAAACTAATTTTTTTGTGTTTTCGATATAGCAAACAAGATAGCAAATAAAGTAAAACTAGCAACTAATTTTTTTGTATTTTGATATAAGTGCAGCAAACAAAGTAGTAAATAAAATAAAGCAAGACAAAAACAAAGTAAAGAGATTGAGAAGTGGAGACTCCCCTTGCAGCGTGTCTTGATCTCCCCGGCAACGGCGCCGTAAAAGAGCTTGATGGCGTGTATTTCACACGTTCATTGGGCAACCCCAAGAGGAAGGTATGATGCGCACAGCAGCAAGTTTTCCCTCGTAAAGAAACCAAGGTTTATCGAACCAGGGAGGAGCCAAGAAGCACGTTGAAGGTTGATGGCGGCGGGATGTAGTGCGGCGCAACACCGGAGATTCCGGCGCCAACGTGGAACCCGCACAACACAACCAAACTACTTTGCCCCAACGAAACAAGTGAGGTTGTCAATCTCACCGGCTTGCCTGTAACAAAGGATTAACCGTATTGTGTGGAAGATGATTGTTTGCGGAAAACAAGTAGAACAAGTATTGCAAGTAGATTGTATTTCGAGAAAGAGAATTTGACCGGGGTCCACAGATCACTAGAGGTGTCTCTCCCATAAGACGAACAGCATGTTGGGTGAACAAATTACAGTTGGGCAATTGACAAATAAAGAGAGCATGACAATGCACATACATATCATGATGAGTATAGTGAGATTTAATTGGGCATTACGACAAAGTACATAGACCGCCATCCAACTGCATCTATGCCTAAAAAGTCCACCTTCAGGTTATCATTCGAACCCCTCCAGTATTAAGTTGCAAGCAACAGTACAATTGCATTAAGTATGGTGCGTAATGTAATCAACAACTACATCCTTAGACATAGCATCAATGTTTTATCCCTAGTGGCAACAAGCACAACACAACCTTAGAACTTTCTCGTCATCGTCCAGGTGTCAATGCAGGCATGAACCCACTATCGAGCATAAGTACTCCCTCTTGGAGTTACAAGCATCTACTTGGCCAGAGCATCTACTAGTAACGGAGAGCATGCAAGATCATAAACAACACATGTATAACTTTGATAATCAACATAACAAGTATTCTCTATTCATCGGATCCCAACAAACGCAACATATAGAATTACATATAGATGATCTTGATCATGATAGGCAGCTCACAAGATCCGACAATGATAGCACAATGGGGAGAAGACAACCATCTAGCTACCGCTATGGACCCATAGTCCAGGGGTAGACTACTCACTCATCACACCGGAGGCGACCATGGCGGCGTAGAGTCCTCCGGGAGATGATTCCCCTCTCCGGCAGGGTGCCGGAGGCGATCTCCGGGATCCCCCGAGATGGGATCGGCGGCGACGGCGTCTCGCAATGTTTTCCGTATCGTGGCTCTCGGTACCGGGGGTTTCGTCACGGAGGCTATTTGTAGGCGGAAGGGCAAGTCGAGAGGCGGCACGGGGGCCCACACCACGGGCCGCGCGGCCAAGGGGGGCCGCGCCGCCCTAGGGTTTGGCCACCCCGTGGCCCCTCTTCGTCTCGTCTTCGGTCTTCCGGAAGCTTCGTGAGAAAATAGGCCTCTCGGGCTTTTATTTCGTCCAATTCCGAGAATATTTCTTTACTAGGATTTCTGAAACCAAAAACAGCAGAAAACAGCAATCGGCACTTCGGCATCTTGTTAATAGGTTAGTTCCGTAAAATGCACGAATATGACATAAAGTGTGCATAAAACATGTAGATAACATCAATAATGTGGCATGGAACACAAGAAATTATCGATACGTTGGAGACGTATCAGTTGGCAGCCGCGACATCTCGTGCGTTGCTCTGGCCGCCGGTTGCTATGGTCACAGTGCTAGGGTTTAGAATGGATCTGGGCTTGTGGGCCCAGATCTGGGCCTGGTAGGGCCCGATCGTGCTCCATGGATCTCCGCTCGTTCGTGCTCAATCTGTACGCTATGGATCTGGCGACCTCTGTGCCCGTTTGTGCTGATGACTTCCTGTTTTTTCACAGGGTTCATGACATTGTGGCGTTGCGGTGGGCAACGTCCTCGCCGCCTTCTTGGGATTGGGTCCCTAAGACGGTTTATGCTCGCCGGGGTATATAGTGCATTCTCCCTTCGACCGTTTGTAGTCGTGCTAGGGCAGGGTTTGGCGTGCTGGGGTTGTTGCGGCCATCGTGGTGCCACCGATCCAGCGTCGAGCGACGTCTGGCTCCGGGTCTGGCCGGGTTGGCCAACCAGCTCTTGCGTATTTCCTACGGGTGATTCTAGTTGAGGCTAGGTCATAGTGTGGCTTGGGTTGGAGATGCGATAGCGAGTTTTGTTCTGTCCGCTCTGCATCCTCACGACGACGACCAGATTTTGACCCGATGGGATCTAGGTGAAAGCGACGCATGGCCTTGCCATTGTCGGTGACGGCGTCACCTTTCAGGTGTCGTTCCCTTGTTGAAGTCGTCCCGATGTGGATCCCCCGCTTCGGACTGATGGTTTCCGTCCCTCCGCCTCAACCTGCTAATCTTGTTGGCCCCGCTTCAGGCGAGCTTCTTGTAATATCCCAGGTTTAGAGGCTAGAAAAAGAGAGAACGCGAGAGTGTGCATTGCATTCATGCATAGAAAATCCGGGGAATTTTCGCGCATTCATCTAAAACACAAAGTGATCGAGGTTTCTCTTGTGTCGATGGAATTGATGTGTGTCATCGACACAAGTGCGATCAATTTCGACATGACCTTTATTGATTTATTATGTTTTCGAGGGAAATAGTTTGAATTCAAATTCAATTATGAAAGACATAATTCAAATCATAAATTGAATTGGAATTTGAAATTTAAACAAGTATATAAATATAATATGTAAAAGTAAATACACTTGATAAGTCCAAATAAATAAATGAGTTAACTTTATTACAAATAACATTATTCCATAACTTACAAGCTAGAAAAGAAATGTAAAATTACAAAAGAATAAAAGAAAACCCTAAAGTAAATCTTCTATTCCTCTTCTTGTTATTCCTTCCTGTAGAACATACAACAAAGACAAAAGAGAATGGTGTTACGATTAAAATGTCGCCATCATCAAGGATGAGGCATTTTGATATTGTAACTCAACTATTAGACATTAGGAACTTGTCCTAATATCTAAATTATGGATTAGAGGGATCAATTTCAATCTATAGGCAGCTTTGGGAATCATGTATCATCTCTGGATCATAAGATGGACAAATGGATCATTTTGTATCATTAGGCAACAATGAGAAAGTAGGCAACAGGGACAAGTGGCAACATTTTATCCATATCAAACAAGGGACAAGGGCAACAATGTTTGATCCATTTATCTTAGGCAACCAAGTATCTTATCAATCCCTCTAACGTAGTCAAGTTCCTATACACAGAAAGCCCACTAGCAATTTTACTGGATCATTTTTGACATAGAAAAGTCAATATGATCCTAAGACAATTATCTTTAAGCCACATAGTAATTAAGCAAAGCCTAATTAAATCATATAGAAACTTAGTCTGTTAAGCTGATATGTATTAGCCAATACGGATTAACCACTCGGCAGCACATAAAAAAAATGGTCTAGCAAGGGTTAAATATCACTCAGCCGAAGCTTGCACAAGGAGGGGAAGAAATACAACTTGTTCACTTACACATGGAGAGGGGGCCACCTGCAAGCAGCACTATCACACATGCATGCTAATGTGCTGTCACACACACAGCCAACAGCCAGCACTATAAAAGCAAACCAGCACCCAGCCGCATCCTTGTTTTTGCTTTGGCAAAGGCAACACCAACAACCTTTGATAATACACACACATCAGTGGCTATCCAGAAATTCTTAGAACAGCAAGAACACAATCATATAGCCTGGAACAAGCAGATCAGGAGCTAGGAGGAGGTGCAGTCAAACAAGCAGTAGATCAAGTTTTTCAACACCAACTACATCACTTTGCTACAACAGGTTAATCCATTGATTTAACATAAGCATCTCGGCATACTAGTTTGCACACCTAGGATCAAGGAAAATAAAGAGAAGAATACACAACCCTCCATTTATCAACCCTTCAACTAGACTCTGTCTAGAAGGATTTGAGAAATGGATTTCTCTAAGATCTGCATAGAAGTGCTATGCAATATTCATCACAGAGAATCTTATAAACCATAAATAGTATCTGTTCTTATCCAAGATTTTGCCTCAGCCTTTGCATCATAGGCAGAGTCAAGAGGATCCAGCATTGGATATGTTCTTATCAGTTTATATCTAAAAAATAGGGGACATCAAGATCCAACTGTAAAATCCAACATTGGAAAAAAATCATCTCTTGGTTATTATTGAGCAACCAGATCATATTCCAGAATCTACAAAAGCATCCCTTGTGCACTACAGCACAATTCTGTCCAGGATCATTTATACACATGCTTTAGCCATTATCATAAGCAAACAGTTAATAATCAACATATTACAGAAATCTACTTAGGGTCCAGGAAAACAATCCCAGGCCAACCAAGTAGTACCATATTCACATCATAGCACTGTAAGCATGCATATGAGCTCAAAATCAAACTACCAGGCCAATCATCAAGTAAATTGTCCTTTTGTAGCAACAATATCTGTATCCTATTGTCCGCACTCATATATGAGTTAAATAGGGTACCACACTATCACAGCAATCTCAAGTTAAAGATTAAGCCACACATAGCACAAGCCAGTGAGCAATTAAATCAGAGCAGGGCCAGCCCCGAACCACACCTCATAGAAAGCTATAACACATGCCGGGATGAGTCATATTGAGGCATTGAATCAAGCACAAGGTACTGGATCATCTGGCAGCATTACACACATATATATCACCAATATCACCTCATGACCACAAGTTTTCAATAGTCAATTGAATGAACTAGTACAACCACAAGCTAGTAGTAACCAGATAGCAGTAGCTATGAGCACAAAAAGAAAAGAGGAATAGCTCACAGTGTAGTAGGGGCGTAGTCGCAGCCGTCGATGCCGGGGTTGCGCCTACGGAACCGTCCAGCCGGCGTCAAGAACGAAGTAGCCGCCACGCCACCAGTTCACCGTCAACGTAGGCATCACGAGCAGCACTCCAACACCAACATCACCACCTCATGAACCAGAACAGCCGGACACAGCGGAATAGAGCTGGAACCTGAAGGGATTGAGGTACAGGTGCTCATGGTGGTGTAGAGGAGACACAGAAAACCAAAGGGAGGCGCAACGGAGTGTGGCAGTACACCGGCGACTGAGCCATTCGTAGGATAGGGTTGCCGTGAGGCACGCGTGCGGGAGAGGAGGCGGCGCCGAGGCAGCGGCTGATGGTCGGTAAGTCCGTGGTGAAGCCACGCCGGGGAGCAGCGTCGGAGGAGTAGACCGGCGACAGCCGGAGCAGCAGCAGGCGGCGGTAAAACCGCCGGTGACCACTAGGGTTTCCAGGGTCGTGAGCGAGCAACCTAGGCCGAGGAAAACAAATCGATCAGGGGGAGCTTGTAGTGCTGGGCGCGGCCGACCAAAACCCTAACTCGCCGGCCTCGGAGAGGGCCAGGAGCAGCCGGGGGTGGGCGGCGACGCCGTAGGGGCCTGGTGGTCGCGAGAGAGAAAGATAGGTGGGGGTCGTGTGCGTGTGCGAGAGAGGGGCGAGTGAGAGCTGGGTTGGGTCGGGTTGAACCCGACCAGGACGGGCACTACTAGGCCAGCCCATTAAACTGGGTCCGACTGAATCTGATGGGCTCTGCCCATCCTATTCTTTTAGGATGTAACTTTTTTAAAAAATTTCTCTAAGTAAATAAAGTGATAAGAAAAGGCAAATAAAATAATAATAATAATAACTAATATTAAATTGCAATGAAAAGTTATTTATTTACTCCAACCTTTTTTATTTAACAAGTTATTAATTTATAAGTTAAATAACCAACATAAAAACCCTAATTCTAGAAATTAAACCCTAACTAGTATTTGTCTTAATTCTTAAACCTTTTAAAATAATTACATGCTAAGGCTATTATTAATTTTGTTTAAAGTAATTAATCACATTAACTTTAGTACCAACTATTATTTTAAGAATTGTATCATATTTAGAAACCCTAATACTACTATTAGTAAGAACCTTGATCCCATTATTTTATGTGATCACCCCAAAATTGTTTTAACTCTAAAACCCTAACTCTATTATTTTATGGGAACCCTAATTTACTTCTAAACTTAAACCCTAGGTTAGGACATGTGATCATGATACTTTGCTTTCATTCATAGATCCATAATTAGCCACTAAGTGCATATCTATATCCACATTAGATATAGAAGCCCCTCACTAATAAATCAGTATTTCATCCTAATAAAACCTAGTTGATCAAGTAGGATCAACCAAGTCTAAACCCTAGCTCCTATCCTTAAAGATATCAACCTTAATTAACCATGCTTAGCATCACACCATTGTGATAAATTCCAATAGCAACCATGCCAACATTGTGCATCATATAGCATACTCCACTTAACCCTACTAATGTGAGATACTTATGAACCATCCCATTTAGGAACCCACCATTCTCTACTTAGAGATCCAATAGCTAATCCTAGACAACCTCAACCTTAATTGTAATACTTCTTCTTACTTAAGAAGTATGTTCTTCAAAAGTTATTCTTTTGAAGTAAATAATGAATCATCATCAACCCTGCTTATAAGGACCTATAAACCCTAGCTAGCTATCACCAACAAGATGAACCAATCTTGATAGCAACCTTGTATGAATAATTGCTTAGGATGCCTAGGCTTAACTCAACCTTACAAGCCTTGGTGTTGATGAATCCAACTAGGTTGTGATCCATCTAATCCATATTCCAGAAACTAGTTGAAACCATAGTAAACCATAGAACTCCCCAACCTTTATTATCATACTTGTTCTTTATTAAAGAACATGTTCTTCAAAAGTTATTCTTTTGAAGTATATAATAATCAATCATTAACCATGACATATAGTACTAAAACCAACCACTATTCATTACATGTTAGGATTATACCGAATCTTATTGTTGTGTGCTATTAGTGTTATTGTTATGATATGTTGCAGCACCTCTTTATGATACCATGTAACCACACCTGAATAAGAACCTTGTATGAGAATCATTCTAAAAGTGCAACACACCGAAACTAATCATACAAACTCACTAATCCTAAATCATCGGGGTTAGGTCACGTTTAGAGCGATTGCATCTCATACTTATGCATTATTGCATCCTTGGCAATCTTTTAAACATCGTCCTTACCGGACGATGATGCTATTTCAGAATTTGGAGTTTTTTCGTATCGAAGACCTTGTCTACATAATCTTGCAGCCAAGAAAGGCAAGTTCATCACTTGCTCATGTCATTTGAGTATTTTTACCAAATTACTTGCAAAGTACTATGTTTATCACTATTGCATAAAAAGCAAAACCACTATTTTCATAACTATGAATATGACTATGTGGTGGGCAATGGAACCATGGATTGTGTTGATATGGTGGAGGTTCCATTGCAAGGGTTATATCCATCTAGGATTAAACAACAAATATCGTCCGAGTGATTCTTGTGCCGTAATAACCGTGTTAACCATAAGATCCGGAGTGGGACGGAGTAGTCAAAAGTGTTTCCACCTCTCGTTCATCAACGGATGCGCATTACTGTAGGCACTTGATCTCGAGAGACAAGATGCAGGGTGGGGAACCCGTAGAAGTCCCCATGGTAATGTGGTCTATGATGGGTTGCAACTGCCGGCGAAGGAATGTATGGTAGAGCCCTGCATTGATGTCGTGGTCGGGGTCCATCCTTAATTGGTGTAAGAGGACCGGCGAGGACCCAGGGTAGGAGATTGCAACAAAGGGTGGGTGTTCGAGGTAGCGGAGGAACATGATTGGCTAGACCTTATACCGGGCCTCACACAAAGGAAGTGTGGACGAGCTCGCGGCTCGGTTGGCACCAAGGTTAAGATCTCTTATGGGTAAAGCAACACACCTCGCGAGTGTAATGAATCGTGACCTGTCACTCCCTCGTTCCGGGATATGGAACTCGCGAACGCTGCCGGAAAGGAGCTCCATGAAGTTCTAGTAAACCGGTGAAGGCCGACGGACATAGTTCTTCCGAATAAAAACAACCTTTTGAAGAAATGGTTATGAAAACCTGCATTGGTATTAGACTTTCCGGTCTAATGCCGTAGCTAGTGCATTAAACACCTCTTTCCTATAATGAACTTGTTGAGTACGCTCGTACTCATCCCACTCTTAAATCCCTCGCTTAGATATGGAGGCATCGAAGGAGGATCTACGAGTGCAACTCGAAGGCCGAGGAGTTAACAACTACTTCAAGAGACAGGACCCTGTCAGAGGAGTCAGATATCACATCCAACAAGGAGAAAACCTAGTATAGCCATAGAAGGGAACTAGCTTCCTAAACCTAGCCCCTATTTAGTTAGAATCTATTCTTAGCCTCTATAGCTAGTTAAATACTCTACAAATAGAGTTCGTGATAAGACTAGACTACGAGTCGTTTTTCTGGAGTTTATTTGCAGCTTTACCTCATTGTAAAGTAGGAGGCTGTGATGATCTTATGTAACAGAGTCAATGTTGTAATTCTATAGACATACCTTGGACCCGCATATGTTTCGTTGTACCACTCGAGCGATATAATACTAGTGGAACGGTGTTTCATTGGTGTTATATCAGACTTGCATACTACACCATGCAGTGGTATGCCGGGTCACCGCAGTTGGTATCAGAGCAAATGCTTTGACCCTAGGATTAAAACCCTTTAAAAGAGACCTATAGGATTGGTAGTGTCTATAGGAAGTGGTTTTAGCTAAACAAAATAGTTCTTATGACTTGAGATGGATATGCACTTGAGAATAATCCTGACACACTTAAGTCAACATTTCTTACCTATCTTTCCTAAGTGAAGCTAGTTAGCTAATCCTAAATATGTAGAACACCAATAAATCCTTAAAATCATAGATGAGTAGACCACAGTTGGTATACAATACATGGTAGTCCAAAGAGAGGATACAACCATAAGGAAGATATCCTATTGGAAGATGTGTACCAACACATGTCATGGTTAAGTAAGAGTTATTCAGACCTGTAATATGAACGATATCATGTGATAAAGATAAGTATATTAGGAAGATATCCTACTAGAAGGTGTATACCAAGACAAGTAATAGGGTAAGTAAAATTTATCTAAACTTGTGAAACAACTGATAGTAAGTGATACAAACAAGTGATATGAGGTAGTATAGACCATGATAAGTCAATCATGGGAAATAAGGAAGAGTGATAGGAATAATATATGTCTACTTACATGGTAGAGTTATTAATCATATATGATTCACCTGAGAATCGTTATGTGATGGACTAGAACATCATAAATACTTAGGAGAGTACAATAAGAAGTCAGGCGTTCAATAATAGTGCAAGATTTGTGTTCCAAAACCATGGGAAGTGTGCCAAGCACATCATGACCATAGTCTTATGATAATATAAACACTTGAAAGTATAGGAGCTATATTTCCATAGTATGTGTTTAGAGTAGCAATGTTAGAACCTAGACATATTATGTGAAGTAGTCCTCAACAAAATGGAAGATAAGTTAGTACTTCCAAAGAAAATTAGGTTAACCTTAACTATCCCAAACCACTTTGTTTCAAGTTTATCTCATTGCAAATGTGCAATTACGGTAAATGTTGAGATAAATAGTAGAAATCCACATATTCGTGCTAAGTATCACGAAATAAACCTATCTTATGTGGTGTTATATACTACACATCAGAGCCTGATGTTTAGAGATGTCTTACTCAACTATTTTATTCAGGCTTATGATGGTGTGTATTATATGCACAAAGCTGAATCTTCTTGGATTTTATTGGATTTTCATTGTTTGACTAGATCCATACATGAGGTTAGACTTTGGTATGCAAATGCATGTTGCAATATCAAGTCCTTACTTGATGTTATAGATCTAGAGGGTGATGGTAAACGTGTGAGGAAGTGACGAACTCTGAAGATCTTAAAGACAAGATGAAGGTTCATCAGAAAAAAGGAAGTAAAGTTGTGGGAAGTAACCACAATACTCTGAAGGAAGTACAATCAGAAACTCATGCTTACCTCAACGAGAGGAGTACCTTAGTACGAAAGAAGCATGAAGGTGAGAAATATAATGATTATGGTGAAGCTGAAGCAGATCCATAGTTAATATAGAAGAGGGAATGCATGGGAAATCACTTAGTATACTATATTCATAGTGTCAGCTAGTGGTTTTCGTGCAACAATAAACCCTCGAAGAAAGGAAGATGACCTATGAAACCATAGAAGATATAAGAAGACCACAGTTGGTAACAGAAGACCACAGTAGAAGACCACAGTTGGTATAGGATCAATACTGCGAGGTAAAGTAGAAGATGTCCCGACCAATGGGTCAAAACCTATAATAGAGTACACTTTTAGATAACAAATAGCCACAGTTGGTATCAAGTAGTCCGCAATTGGATTATTCATACCATGAAGTTGTTAACAAATAAAAAATTTGTCCGCCAAATAACTATGACCTAGAAACATTCAGACGAAGGATTCATGACGGATGTCCACAATATTGTGGATAGATGATGTCTACGGGAGCTTCTATTCTTGTAGACAGTGTTGGGCCTCCAAGAGCAGAGGTTTGTAGAACAGCAGCAAGTTTCCCTTAAGTGGATACCCAAGGTTTATCGAACTCAGGGAGGAAGAGGTCAAAGATATCCCTCTCATGCAACCCCGCAACCACAAAGCAAGAAGTCTCTTGTGTCCCCAACACACCTAATAGG
The DNA here is from genome assembly GCF_022539505.1 of Lolium rigidum. NCBI lineage: Eukaryota > Viridiplantae > Streptophyta > Magnoliopsida > Poales > Poaceae > Lolium > Lolium rigidum. The sequence goes on from NC_061508.1 coordinate 304,047,324, forward strand.
TGCACTAGTTCGGCGAAGAGATAGTGAAATACGGGTGGTATGAATAAGCGAGTAGCAACGGCGGAAAAGTGCTCCGCCCGGGACGAGTAAACAAGCAGTAGTAACGCGAGAGTAGTAACGCAGCGAGTAGTAAACAAGCAGTAGTAACTCAGCAGTATTTAGGAACAAGGCCTAGGGATTACACTTTCACTAGTGGACACTCTCAACATTGATCACATAACAGAATAGATAAATGCATACTCTACACTTTTGTTGGATGATGAACACATTGCGTAGGATTACACGAACCCTCAATGCCGGAGTTAACAAGCTCCACAATAATGCTCATGTTTTAGTAACCTTTAGTGTAAGATAGATCAACGAGACTAAACCAAGTACTAGCATAGCATGCACACTCTGTCACCTTCATGCATATGTAGGAGGAATAGATCACATCAATATATCATAGCAATAGTTAACTTCATAATCTACAAGAGATCATAATCATAGCATAAACCAAGTACTAACACGGTGCACGCACTTGTCACCTTTGCACACATGCGGGAGGAATAAAACTACTTTAATAACACATCACTAGAGTAGCACATAGATAAATTGTGATACAAACATGCTGCAATCATAAAGAGATATAAATAAGCACTTCACTACACCATTCAACAGTGAATAAGTATTCTGTGAAATCTAGCCTAAGAGACCCACACGGTGCACACACTGTCACCTTTACACACGTGGGACTAGGAGTCTCCGGAGATCACATAAGTAAAACCCACTTGACTAGCATAATGACATCTAGATTACAAGCATCATCATATGAATCTCAATCATGTAAGGCAGCTCATGAGATTATTGTATTGAACTACATAGGAGAGAGATGAACCACATAGCTACCGGTACAGCCCCGAGCCTCGATGGAGAACTACTCCTCCTCATGGGAGCAGCGGCGGTGATGAAGATGGCGGTGGAGATGGCAGCGGTGTCGATGGAGAAGCCTTCCGGGGCACTTCCCCGCTCGGCGGAGGTGCCGGAACGGAGATCCTGTCCCCCGGATCTTGGCTTCGCGATGGCGGCGGCTCCGCAGGTTTACGTGGGTTTCGTCAATTGGTATCGGGTTTTCGATCCAGGGGCTTTATATAGGCGAAGAGGCGGCGCCAGGGGGTCGAAGGGCTGGCCAAACCCTAGGGGCGCGGGCCCCCTAGGCCGCGCCAGGGTATGGTGTGGTGGGCCTGTGCCCCCCCTCTGGTCCCTCTCGTGTGTTCCGGATGCTTCGGGGATTCTAAGATCTTTGGCGTTGATTTCGTCCGATTCGAGAATATTTCGTTACTAGGATTTCTGAAACCAAAAACAGCGAGAAAACGAAGCGGCACTTCGGCATCTTGTTAATAGGTTAGTTCCGAGAAAATGCACGAATATGACATAAAGTGTGCATAAAACATGTAGATAACATCAATAATGTGGCATGGAACACAAGAAATTATCGATACGTTGGAGACGTATCAGCATCCCCAAGCTTAGTTACGCTCGTCCCGAGCAGGTAAAACGATAACAAAGATAATTTACGGAGTGACATGCCATCATAATCTTGATCATACTATTTGTAAAGCATATGTAGTGAATGCAGCGATCAAAACAATGATAATGACATGAGTAAACAACTGAATCATAAAGCAAAGACTTTTCATGAATAGCACTTCAAGACAAGCATCAATAAGTCTTGCATAAGAGTTAACTCATAAAGCAATAATTCAAAGTAAAGGTATTGAAGCAACACAAAAGAAGATTAAGTTTCAGCGGTTGCTTTCAACTTGTAACATATATATCTCATGGATAATTGTCAATGCAAAGCAATATAACAAATGCAATATGCAAATATGTAAGAATCAATGCACAGTTCACACAAGTGTTTGCTTCTTGAGGTGGAGAGAAATAGGTGAACTGACTCAACAATAAAAGTAAAAGAATGGTCCTTATAGAGGAAAAGCATCGATTGCTATATTTGTGCTAGAGCTTTGATTTTGAAAACATGAAACAATTTTGTCAACGGTAGTAATAAAGCATATGCATCATGTAAATTATATCTTATAAGTTGCAAGCCTCATGCATAGTGTACTAATAGTGCCCGCACCTTGTCCTAATTAGCTTGGACTACCTGGATTATCACCGCAATACATATGCTTTAACCAAGTTTCACAAGGGGTACCTCTATGCCGCTTCGTACAAAGGTCTAAGGAGAAAGCTCACATTTGGATTTCTCGCTTTTGATTATTCTCAACTTAGACATCCATACCGGGACAACATAGACAACGAGATAATGGACTCCTCTTTTAATGCTTTAAGCATTTGACAACAATTAATTCTTTTCTCATTAGAGATTTGAGGATATTTGTCCAAAAGCTGAAACTTCCACCATGAATCATGGCTTTAGTTAGCGGCCCAATGTTCTTCTCTCACAATATGCATGCTCAAACCATTCAACTCGGTGTAGATCGCCCTTACTTCGGACAAGACGAACATGCATAGCAACTCACATGAAATTCAACAATGAGTTGATGGCGTTCCCCGGTAAACATGGTTATCGCACAACAAGCAACTTAATAAGAGATAAAGTGCATAATTACATATTCAATACCACAATAGTTTTTAAGCTATTTGTCCCATGAGCTATATATTGCAAAGGTGAATGATGGAATTTTAAAGGTAGCACTCAAGCAATTTACTTTGGAATGGCGGGAAAATACCATGTAGTATAGGTAGGTATGGTGGACACAAATGGCATAGTGGTTGGCTCAAGTATTTTGGATGCATGAGAAGTATTCCCTCTCGATACAAGGTTTAGGCTAGCAAGGCTTATTTGAAACAAACACAAGGATGAACCGAGTGCAGCAAAACTCACATAAAAGACATATTGAAAGCATTATAAGACTCTACACCGTCTTCCTTGTTGTTCAAACTCAATACTAGAAATTATCTAGACCTTAGAGAAACCAAATATGCAAACCAAATTTTAGCATGCTCTATGTATTTCTTCATTAATGGGTGCAAAGCATATGATGCAAGAGATTAAACATGAGCACAACAATTGCCAAGTATCACATTACCCAAGACATTTATAGCAATTACTACATGTATCATTTTCCAATTCCAACCATATAACAATTTAACGAAGGAGAAACTTCGCCATGAATACTATGAGTAGAAACCAAGGACATATTTGTCCATATGCTACAGCGGAGCGTGTATCTCTCCCATAAAGTGAATGCTAGGATCCATTTTATTCAAACAAAACAAAAACAAAAACAAAAACAAACCGACGCTCCAAGAAAAAGCACATAAGATGTGGCCGAATAAAAATGTAGTTTCAGGGGAGGAACCTGATAATTTGTCGATGAAGAAGGGGATGCCTTGGGCATCCCCAAGCTTAGACGCTTGAGTCTTCTTGATATATGCAGGGATGAACCACCGGGTGCATCCCCAAGCTTAGAGCTTTCACTCTCCTTGATCATAGTATATCATCCTCCTCTCTTGACCCTTGAAAACTTCCTCCACACCAAACTCGAAACAACTCATTAGAGGGTTAGTGCACAATATAAATTGACATATTCAG
>NC_061508.1:304051024-304114568 GCF_022539505.1 Lolium rigidum
GTCTATAGAATTACCACATTGACTCGTTACATAAGATCATCACGACCTCCTACTTTACAATGAGGTAAAACTGCAAATAACTCCAGAAGAACGACTCATAGACTAGTCTTATCACGAACTCTATTTGTAGAGTATTTAACTAGCTACAGAGGCTATGAATAGATTCTAGCTAAATAGGAGCTAAGTTTAGGAAGCTAGTTCCTTTCTATTGCTAATCTAGGTTTCTCCTTGTTGGATGTGGTATCTGCCTCCTCTGACAGGTTCCTGTCCCTTGAAGTAGTTGTTGATTCCTCGGTCTTCGTGTTGCACTGTAGATCCTCCTTCGGTGCATCCATATCTAAGCAGGGGATTTAAGAGTGGGATGAGTACGAGCGTACTCAACAAGTTCATTATAGGAAAGAGGTGTTTAATGCACTAGCTACGGCATTAGACCAGAAAGTTTAATACCAATGCAGGTTTTCATAATCATTTCTTCAAGAGGTTGCTTTTATTCGGAAGAACTATGTCCGTCAGCCTTCACCGGTTTACTAGAACTTCATGGAGCTCCTTTCCGGCCGCGTTCGCAGTTCCATATCCCGGAACAGGGAGTGACAGGTCACGATTCTTTACACTCTCAGAGGTGTGTTGCTTTACCCATAAGAGATCTTAACCTTGGTGCCAACCGGGCAATTTCCCCGTCCACACTTCCTATGGTGTGAGGCCCGGTATAAGGTCTAGCCAATCATGTTCCTCCGCTACCTCGAACACCCACCCTTTGTTGCATACCCCGACCCTGGGTCCTCGTCGGTCCTCTTATACCACTTAAGGATGGACCCCGACCACGACAACAGTTTGGGATCGAACCAAACTCCTTCGCCGGTAGCCGCAACCCATCATAGACCGCAATATCGTGGGGACTTTAGGCTTCCCCAGCCCACCGCTTGCACTTCGAGCGACAAGTGTCTACGGACTATGCCGTGGGGACTTAAGGCTTCCCCAGCCCACCGCTTGCCCTGACAGATACAAGTGTCTACGGTAAAGCGCATCCGTTGATGAACGAGAGGTGGAAACACTTTTGACTACTCCGTCCCACTCCGGATCTTATGGTTAACACGGATATTACGGCACAAGAATCACTGGCGACATTTGTTGTTTAATCCTAGATGGATATAAGCCCGTGCAATGGAACCTCCACCATATCAACACAATCCATGGTTCCATTGCCCACCACATAGTCATATTCATAGTTATGAAAGTAGTGGTTTTGATTTTTGTGCAATAGTGATAACCATAATACTTTGCAAGTAATTTGATAAAAATACTCAAATGACATGAGCAAGTGATGAACTTGCCTTTCTTGACCGCAAGATTATGAAGGCAAGGTCTTCGATACGCAATAACTCCAAATTCTGAAATAGCATCATCGTCCGGTAAGGACGATGTTTAAAAGATTGGCAAGGATGCAATAATGCATAGGTATGAGATGCAATCGCTCTAAGCGTGACCTAACCCCGATGATTTAGGATCGGTGAGTTTTAATGATTGGTTTAGGGTGTGTTGCACTTTTAGAGTGATTCACAAACGGGGTTCTTATTAAGGATTGTTTGCTTGGTATCATAAACAGAGTCTGTAATATATCCTAATAATAACACTAATAGCACACAACAATAACATTTGGTATAATCCTAACATGTAATAAATAGTGGTTGGTTTAAGCACTATATGGCATGGTTAATGATTAATTATCATATACTTCAAAAGAATAACTTTTGAAGAACATGTTCTTTAATGAAGAACAAGTATGATAATTAGGTTTGTGGGGTTCTCTCGGTTTTCTATGGTTCTAATTGGTTTCTCGGAGTAAGTAGTAGATGGATCACAACCAAGTTGGATTCATCAATAATTAGGGCTTGTAAGGTTTTAGTGAAGCATAAGCATCTTAAGCAATTATTGGTTGCTATCATGGGGATATATCTTAGTGGTAATAGATAGCTAGGATTTATAGGTCCTGTTAGGCGGGGTTGATGATGACTCTCTGTTTACTTCAAAAGAATAACTTTTGAAGAACATACTTCTTAAGTAATAAGAAGTATTGCAATTAAGGTTGAGGTTGTCTAGGGTTTGCTATTGGATTCACTAAGTAAGGAATGGTGGTTTCCTAAGTAGGATGTTCAATAATTATCTCATACTAATAGGGTTTAGTGTGTATGGAATAGGATGCACAAAGTGGCCATGTTTGCATTTAGGGTTCATCACAATGGTGTGATGCTAAGTAAGGATATTGGTTTTGATAATAGGAGCTAGGGTTTAGTCTTGGTTGATCCTACTTGATCAACTAGGTTGGATAGGTATGCATACATGGAATACAAAATTATTGATAATAGGGCTCCTACATTTTATGTGGCATGGCAAGTATTTAATTGCTAATTATAGTTCTATGAATCAAAAGGAAATACATGATCTCATGTTATATCTAGGGTTTAGGTTTTAGAAACAATTTATGGTTCCTATTGATTAATGGAGCTAGTGTTCTTAATGGCATCAGGGTTTTAGAATTCACATGAAATTAAGGAACTACTATTTCATGTATAATGGAACTAGAGTTTCCTAATTACCATTTAGTTCTTAAGTTCATAACTTCATGATAAGGTTGAAGTTATTAATCACTTTATAATAAACATAAGATTGGATTTGGCATTTTATTATTTTTAAAGAATTAATAATTAAAGTAATTATTAATTAGGGTTTTAAATCCTCCTAATAAGGATTTAATAAGTTAATGGTAAAGGAAAATTAATTTTAATGTTTTCCTTATTTACTTACTGGTTTTTATTTATTTTAGGAAGTTTTCCTAATTATTGAATTTTAATTGAATTTAGAATTAGTATATAAGGCTTAAAGAACAAGTATTAAATAATTGAATTTTTATTAAAAATATAGATTTCATTTTATATTTTTATTGGATAGATTTTATTTTTAGGATCATTTTGATATCTCATTTGGATTTTTCTGAGTTATGATGGATTTTCTAAATTATTTCAAATTTTCAGACATTTTCTGTAATTTGAAATAAACTGAAAACAACTAAATGTACCCGGCTAATGTACCCACAGCCCACCGGCTAGTGGGCCGGTGGTCCACGTCGGGCGCCACCGTGGCGTCGATGTGGCAGGGAAATGGCTGGCCGACGGCCGATCGCCGATGGTCGTCGGTGTTCCCGGGTTCCCGCGAGGGCGTGTCCGTGCTCGGTCGAACGAGGGCGACGAGACAAACCCACCTGGTGGTGGCGCCGCCTCCAAATGGTCGCCGGAGCTTGGCCGGCGGCGAGACCGAGCGGCAGAGCTCACGGGCCTACGATGCAGGGCATGCTACGGGATGCAATCGAGCGAGCTACGCATGCTAGGAGGATCAGTGGCTCACCAGGAGCACGCGAGGCTTGACGGCGTGGCTTGCGGTGGTCTGGTTCGCCGGATTTCATGGCGCCGGTCGTCGGAGAGATGAGCTCGGTGAGGATGCTCTGAGGGGTTTCGGCTCGATTCCTCCCGCACCGTGACCATGTCGACCATGGCGGTGCTGATGGTGGTCACGACGAGGTCCGGGGAGGCTCCAAACGACGGCGAGAGGTGGTGGTCTGAGGGTTAGGGTTTCGGCATTGGGGGAGAAATTACGCAGAGGAGGAAGAAATGGAGCTAGGGTTCGTCGTTTAGGGTTATATACGGCTCCAGAAGCGAGCCTCGTCACGTCGTCGAGGACGGAGGGCTTGCCAGCGCGAGGGAGAAGACGAGCACGTCGTCGTGCTGGCCTCCAGTACACGGAGAGGATGAGGACGACCCTCTCCCGATCTTTTGACGAAGGGGTATGGGCTGTGGTTGCTGGGCTGGCTTGTGGGCTGCGGTTTGGGCCGTGTCGCTGGGCTGCTGGTGGGCTGCCACAACCAGGTAAGGTCCAGGTATGTTTTTTCTCCTCTTCTATTTATTTTCTGTTTTGTATTTCTATTTTGAATTCAGATTTGAATTCATATTTAAACTCTTTTCTATTTTGCAGGTATTTCAATATGTTAATTTTATTAAAATCTGGTGTAATAATTATTACACCACTATTTCATTTGATACAATTATCTTGTATTAGATTGTGTTTATACATATGTGCTTATTCAAAATAGCAATTGGACATGAGTTTATATTTTAATTTTAATTTTTCTTATGAATCAATTCTGTTGGGATTGATTAATGTTGATACTTCCAACTCAAAGTAATTCAGAGGTTGAATTAGATCTTGGTTTCCATTTAGGAAGTGATCACTTGCATGTTATTTTATGTGCACAATTATGTGTTAATAAATTGGAGATTCTACTAGAAAGGGATTTGATGGCATGATTTTATGTGCTAGATTATTTCTAAGGACTTTATCTCATATTAGAGAATTTGATTACTTGCATATAATTTTATGTGAGCACTTGCTTGTTAAGGTCTTGTGGGTTTTATTATAACTATATTTCAAAGGTAGCACTAGGATTATATTTAATAGCACCTTGAATTACCTAGAGTAGATATTACTCCCATCATGGTTTGGTCTTAGTTATAATGATAAGTGGTTGATCACCACTTATGGGTTTTAATTATAGGACTTAGCACTAGGTTAATCTTAGGTTCAATAATTGAAGCATAAGATTTAGTTTGTGGCAATTATAGGATTCTAATGATATTTACCTAATGTCATATGGTTTGGAACTCAAATGTGAACTAGGTCCGTAGTTGTGATCACCCAAGTGATGCACCAACTAGGGTTTAGTCTTCCCTATCCATGATAAGGTAGTTACTTGCTTAATAGTTGAGGTTCTCCTTTAGTTACTAAGGACTTGGAAATTAGTTTTATCTTATTCCAATAGATTTCTATTATGTCCTTAATCTATTGTTTAAGTAACTAAAGTAGCTATAATTCTTTTTATAGTTAACTTTGGTTATAATGATGAATGGTTTCTCACCATATATATTATAGGCTTTAACTCTAAGCTTTACTTATGAGCTTATATCTTCTACTTCAAGTTCTTAGGGTTTATGATCACTACACAATTTATAATGATCAAGGTTTGGCTTCCTAAGTTATTACTAGAAATATTTGAATATGGTAATACTAATTACCCCTCTCACTCCACAAGGACTTGGATTAAAATCTAGGGTGCTACTCAATGAATGATGATGTGATTATCTAAATATGTGGTCTTCCTAAGAATTCTACCTTGCTATCTTCTGTAGCTTGTTCTTCATGAATTCCGATAAACCCGCATCTTGTGGCATGCCTCCACCTCCTAGCTGCTTCATCTTGATCCTAACTATTTTATGGAGTGGCTCAATGTGTTGGTCTTGCATCATGGTGCAAGATGTTGAAATGGATGAAGTGTGATGCTCCTTTTATAGGCTTGGGCATGCTCTAGTAACATGACACATGGGGGGATGACTCTTGCTTTAAATTTATGAATAAGGTGCTTGGTTGTCATGCTCTCATCCATAGCAATCCTTTAAGCATGAGGTGGCATAGTTTAGGATTCAAGCTATGTAGATATTTTCATCCTATGTGGCATTGAGATTATCCTCTCATGTGATTTATTTTTGGATAGCCAAGTGGCTTTTGTTACTAAATATCTTGTGAATGATTTTATGCTTGTGGTTGAGTCACTATATCATGTGTGATTGTATTTATATTATTATTGGGATCAAAATGTCAAAGATCAGGATTATACCCCAATTTTGAATGGTGATGTTTGATTTCACCAAGGCATGATCATATGAGTTTCAAAATACTCATAGTTTATTTTATTCAAATAGTTTGAACTATAATTCGTAATGTAAACGAATTTAGTTTTGTGATATTGCACATATTTAATAAGTTATGAATAAAATTAGAATGTGTGGCTTTTATGCACTTAGGTCCTTGGGTTTTTACCATATTTGGTATTTAGTTTTAAAGTGAATTCAATTGTACCTCAAGGTAGTTGCTTAACTTTTAAGTGTTAATAATTTAGAGTGTGCTTCTTATCTCTTTTATGGTTATATACCTCTCCCATCTCTAGGGTTTAATGATAAGCTTTTGTTGGTGTTAAGTTCAAGAGTTTAGTTCAAGAAATACCATGAGGTTCATGGTAGGAATATTTATTTGTTAAGGACATGGAAAATATAAGTGAAGAATGGTTTCTCCATTTATTGTTACTTGATTTCCAATTGAATAGTTGTTTAGATGATATGGTAAAGAATACCATGTTATGAGCTTTCATAAGATCAAGCAATTGATCATTGAATAAAGTGTTGTTGTGTTGGTTTTAGTTCCATTTGATCTAACCCATTAGATCAAATCAACTCTACCCCAAAACAAGGTTTTAGCAAAGTCACATTGAGGTTTATAGCGCTTGACTTGATGAACTACTTCAATTCCACCAAGGTCAAGTGAAACTTCAGTTACTGTGACTGTTTTACTTTAAAGCGCGAAAATTCCCCAGATTTTCTATGCATGAATGCAATGCACACATCTCGTTTCCTCTATTTTTGTAACCCCAACACCTGGGATATTACAGTCTCTACCCCTTAAACTAAACTTCGTCCTCGAAGTTTGATCTCTCTCACGTTTCGGAGTGTGGATCTGACTTGTGCAGACTAAATCTTTTCTCGAACTCCATGGTGATCTTACTGGATATAGTTGAATACATCCCTTGTCCAGATTCTTCCTGGAATCCATTAATGTTTGACATCAAACAACTATTACTTCCTTTACTTTCATGATTTCCTCCAATATTATAAGCTTGTTTCCTTTCTCATTGATTATTCAATGATTGGGACTTCTTCTTGTCCTGACAGTCTTAATTGAGGACTAATTGGATAACAATCTCCTATTTGATAAAATAGGTCTTTGTTTTTCCCTCACTACCAAGACTGCAATAATGGTACTTGGTAAGGTACTTAACATGGAAATGATCATGATGGGTTCTTTTACTAAGAAGGTTAGACTCATTTAGCCTATCCAATCATGGTTTATAGTTGATACCTATAACTATTTTGGTTTATTTAGGTTTCATGGAAGGAATCTTTCGTGTAGTCTCTGATTCTGGTATGGTCAAATCCCTTCAGTCTTTGACCTCCTTGAGCTATATTTGGTCTTTGATTTTTCCTTCGTCCAACTTCTATATGCTTTACTCACTTGAGCTTTCGTATTTTTGAGTAAATACTACTCACGTTCTCAAGTTATAGTCCACTTCTTACTTCCTCGAGGTATAAACTTTGGCTTCTGGTCTGACATCCTTCTGAAAGTAGTGTTCAACAATCTTATGAAAATAAGATCGAACATCCTCTCAGTTCAGACCTTCTTCTTCTATTATGCTCAAAGTATTGAGTTATTGTACATCCAACTCAATCTTTACTCTACCCCTTAGAGTTTTCTTATGGTCTTCAACTCCTTTTCTTCCAAGCATCGAATTGATGGTTAGAATATTGGTCTAGGTGTAGCTTATTATTTATATTCTACTAAGGTCTTGTGAAGAATCTATGTGGTGTATCCACTCAATTGTGGACATCCAATGTGAATCCTACAACTGAATGATTATAAGTTATAGTTAATTGGCTGACAGGATTTTTATTTGTTCACAAACTTTTGTTACAAAAAATTAAATCGTGGACTATTTGTAATACCAACTGATACCAGCTGTGGTTATTATACCAACTGTGGCTATTTGATATCTAAAAATGGATTCTATTTTAGGTTCTGATCAACTGGACGGGACATCTTCTACTTTATCTCGCAGTATTGATATTATACCAATTGTGGTCTTCTGATATCAACTATGGTCTTCTTATATATGCTATGTTTTGATAGGTTATCTTCCTTCCTTCAGGGTTTATTTTGCAAGAAAACCACTAGTTGACACTATGATTATAGTATCCTAAGTGATTTCCCATGCATTCCCTCTTCTATATTAACTATGGATCTGCTTCAGCTTCACCATAATCATTATATTTCTCACCTTCATGCTTCCTTCGTACAAAAGTACTCCTCTGTTGAGGTAAGCATGAGTTTCTGATTGTACTTCATTCAGAGTATTGTAGTTACTTCCCACAACTTTGTTTCCTTTATCTGGTGAACCTTCATCTTGTCTTCAAAATCTCCAGAATTCGTCACTTCCTTATACGAATACCATTACCCTCTAGATCTATAGCATTAAGTAAGGACTTGATATTGCAACATGCATTTGCATATCGAAGTCAAACTTCATGTATGGATCTAGTCAATCAATGAAAATCCAATGAAATCCAAGAAGATTCAGCTTTGTGCATATAATACACACCATCATAAGCCTGAATAAAATAGTTGAGTAAGACATCTCTAAACATCGGGCTCTGATGTGTAGTATATAACACCACCTAATATAAGTTTATATTGTAATACTTAGCACGAATATTTGGGATTCTACTTTTTGTCTCAACAATTACCTTAATTGCACATTTGCAATGAGATAAACTTGAAACAAAGTGGTTTGGGATGGTTAAGGTTAACCTAGTTTTGTTTGGAAGTACTACTTAACTTTTATTTTATTGAGGACTATCTCACATGATATGTCTAGGTTCTAACATTGCTACTCTAAACACATAACTATGGAAATATAGCTCATACACTTCCATATGCTCTTACCACATAACTAGGGTTCTGATGTACTTGACACAGTTCCCATGGTTTTGGAACACAATTCTTACACTATTGTTTAACATCTGGCTTCTTGTTGTACTCCTTTTAATTAATTATGAGGTTCGAGTCCATCACATAATGATTCTCGAGTGAATCATATATGATTACTATCACTACCATGTAAGTAGACATGTTTTATTCCTATCTCTCTTCCTTACCTCCCATGATTGACTCATCATGGTCTATACTACTGCATATAACTCATATTTATCACTTACTATCAGTGGTTTTACAAGCTTAGATAATTTACTTACCCATTACTTGTATCACTTCTATTACAGGTCTGAATAATTTTTACTTAACCATAATATGTGTTGGTATACATCTTCCACTAGGATATCTTCCTTATGGTTGTATCCTCTCTTTGGACTACCATGTATTGTATACCAACTGTGATCTACTCATAATTATTTTAGGGTCTTAAGAGTATCCTACATACTTTGAGATTAGCTGGCTAACATTACTTAGGAAATATAGGTAAGAAATGTTGACTCAAGTGTGTCAGGATTATTCTCAAGTGAATATCCATCTCAAGTCATAAGAACTATTTTGTTTAGCTAAAACAACTTCCTATAGACACTTCCAATCCTATAGGTCCCCTTTAAAGGGTTTTTAATCCTAGGGTCAAAGCATTTACTCTGATACCAACTGTGGTGACCCGGCATACCACTGCATGGTGTAGTATGCAAGTCCGATATAACACCAATGAAACACCGTTCCACTAGTATTATATCGCTCAGAGTGGTACAACAGAAACATATGCGGGTCCAAGGCATGTCTATAGAATTACCACATTGACTCTGTTACATAAGATCATCACAGCCTCCTACTTTACAATGAGGTAAAACTGCAAATAACTCCAGAAGAACGACTCATAGACTAGTCTTATCACGAACTCTATTTGTAGAGTATTTAACTAGCTACAGAGGCTATGAATAGATTCTAGCTAAATAGGAGCTAAGTTTAGGAAGCTAGTTCCTTTCTATTGCTAATCTAGGTTTCTCCTTGTTGGATGTGGTATCTCGCCTCCTCCGACGGGTTCCTGTCCCTTGAAGTAGTTGTTGATTCCTCGGTCTTCGTGTTGCACTGTAGATCCTCCTTCGGTGCATCCATATCTAAGCAGGGGATTTAAGAGTGGGATGAGTACGAGCGTACTCAACAAGTTCATTATAGGAAAGAGGTGTTTAATGCACTAGCTACGGCATTAGACCAGAAAGTTTAATACCAATGCAGGTTTTCATAATCATTTCTTCAAGAGGTTGCTTTTATTCAGAAGAACTATGTCCGTCAGCCTTCACCGGTTTACTAGAACTTCATGGAGCTCCTTTCCGGCCGCGTTCGCAGTTCCATATCCCGGAACAGGGAGTGACGAGTCACGGTTCTTTACACTCTGCAGAGGTGTGTTGCTTTACCCATAAGAGATCTTAACCTTGGTGCCAACCGGGCAATTTCCCCGTCCACACTTCCTATGGTGTGAGGCCCGGTATAAGGTCTAGCCAATCATGTTCCTCCGCTACCTCGAACACCCACCCTTTGTTGCATACCCCGACCCTGGGTCCTCGTCGGTCCTCTTATACCACTTAAGGATGGACCCCGACCACGACAACAGTTTGGGATCGAACCAAACTCCTTCGCCGGTAGCTGCAACCCATCATAGACCGCAATATCGTGGGGACTTTAGGCTTCCCCAGCCCACCGCTTGCACTTCGAGCGACAAGTGTCTACGGACTATGCCGTGGGGACTTAAGGCTTCCCCAGCCCACCGCTTGCCCTGACAGATACAAGTGTCTACGGTAAAGCGCATCCGTTGATGAACGAGAGGTGGAAACACTTTTGACTACTCCGTCCCACTCCGGATCTTATGGTTAACACGGATATTACGGCACAAGAATCACTGGCGACATTTGTTGTTTAATCCTAGATGGATATAAGCCCGTGCAATGGAACCTCCACCATATCAACACAATCCATGGTTCCATTGCCCACCACATAGTCATATTCATAGTTATGAAAGTAGTGGTTTTGATTTTTGTGCAATAGTGATAACCATAATACTTTGCAAGTAATTTGATAAAAATACTCAAATGACATGAGCAAGTGATGAACTTGCCTTTCTTGACTGCAAGATTATGAAGGCAAGGTCTTCGATACGCAATAACTCCAAATTCTGAAATAGCATCATCGTCCGGTAAGGACGATGTTTAAAAGATTGGCAAGGATGCAATAATGCATAGGTATGAGATGCAATCGCTCTAAGCGTGACCTAACCCCGATGATTTAGGATCAGTGAGTTTTAATGATTGGTTTAGGGTGTGTTGCACTTTTAGAGTGATTCACAAACAGGGTTCTTATTAAGGATTGTTTGCTTGGTATCATAAACAGGTGCTGTAATATATCCTAATAATAACACTAATAGCACACAACAATAACATTTGGTATAATCCTAACATGTAATAAATAGTGGTTGGTTTAAGCACTATATGGCATGGTTAATGATTAATTATCATATACTTCAAAAGAATAACTTTTGAAGAACATGTTCTTTAATGAAGAACAAGTATGATAATTAGGTTTGTGGGGTTCTCTGGTTTTCTATGGTTCTAATTGGTTTCTGGAGTAAGTAGTAGATGGATCACAACCAAGTTGGATTCATCAATAATTAGGGCTTGTAAGGTTTTAGTGAAGCATAAGCATCTTAAGCAATTATTGGTTGCTATCATGGGGATATATCTTAGTGGTAATAGATAGCTAGGATTTATAGGTCCTGTTAGGCAGGGTTGATGATGACTCTCTGTTTACTTCAAAAGAATAACTTTTGAAGAACATACTTCTTAAGTAATAAGAAGTATTGCAATTAAGGTTGAGGTTGTCTAGGGTTTGCTATTGGATTCACTAAGTAAGGAATGGTGGTTTCCTAAGTAGGATGTTCAATAATTATCTCATACTAATAGGGTTTAGTGTGTATGGAATAGGATGCACAAAGTGGCCATGTTTGCATTTAGGGTTCATCACAATGGTGTGATGCTAAGTAAGGATATTGGTTTTGATAATAGGAGCTAGGGTTTAGTCTTGGTTGATCCTACTTGATCAACTAGGTTGGATAGGTATGCATACATGGAATACAAAATTATTGATAATAGGGCTCCTACATTTTATGTGGCATGGCAAGTATTTAATTGCTAATTATAGTTCTATGAATCAAAAGGAAATACATGATCTCATGTTATATCTAGGGTTTAGGTTTTAGAAACAATTTATGGTTCCTATTGATTAATGGAGCTAGTGTTCTTAATGGCATCAGGGTTTTAGAATTCACATGAAATTAAGGAACTACTATTTCATGTATAATGGAACTAGAGTTTCCTAATTACCATTTAGTTCTTAAGTTCATAACTTCATGATAAGGTTGAAGTTATTAATCACTTTATAATAAACATAAGATTGGATTTGGCATTTTATTATTTTTAAAGAATTAATAATTAAAGTAATTATTAATTAGGGTTTTAAATCCTCCTAATAAGGATTTAATAAGTTAATGGTAAAGGAAAATTAATTTTAATGTTTTCCTTATTTACTTACTGGTTTTTATTTATTTTAGGAAGTTTTCCTAATTATTGAATTTTAATTGAATTTAGAATTAGTATATAAGGCTTAAAGAACAAGTATTAAATAATTGAATTTTTATTAAAAATATAGATTTCATTTTATATTTTTATTGGATAGATTTTATGTTTAGGATCATTTTGATATCTCATTTGGATTTTTCTGAGTTATGATGGATTTTCTAAATTATTTCAAATTTTCAGACATTTTACGTAATTTGAAATAAACCGAAAACAACTAAATGTACCCGGCTAATGTACCCACAGCCACCGGCTAGTGGGCCGGTGGTCCACGTCGGGCGCCACCGTGGCGTCGATGTGGCGAGGAAATGGCTGGCCGACGGCCGGTCGCCGATGGTCGTCGGTGTTCCCGGGTTCCCGCGAGGGCGTGTCCGTGCTCGGTCGAACGAGGGCGACGAGACAAACCTGCGGGTGGTGGCGCCGCCTCCAAATGGTCGCCGGAGCTTGGCCGGCGGCGAGACCGAGCGGCGAGCTCACGGGCCTACGATGCGGGGCATGCTACGGGATGCAATCGAGCGAGCTACGCATGCTAGGAGGATCAGTGGCTCACCAGGAGCACGCAGGGCTTGACGGCGTGGCTTGCGGTGGTCTGGTTCGCCGGATTTCATGGCGCCGGTCGTCGGAGAGATGAGCTCGGTGAGGATGCTCTGAGGGGTTTCGGCTCGATTCCTCCCGCACCGTGACCATGTCGACCATGGCGGTGCTGATGGTGGTCACGACGAGGTCCGGGGAGGCTCCAAACGACGGCGAGAGGTGGTGGTCTGAGGGTTAGGGTTTCGGCATTGGGGGAGAAATTACGCAGAGGAGGAAGAAATGGAGCTAGGGTTCGTCGTTTAGGGTTATATACGGCTCCAGAAGCGAGCCTCGTCACGTCGTCGAGGACGGAGGGCTTGCCAGCGCGAGGGAGAAGACGAGCACGTCGTCGTGCTGGCCTCCAGTACACGGAGAGGATGAGGACGACCCTCTCCCGATCTTTTGACGAAGGGGTATGGGCTGTGGTTGCTGGGCTGGCTTGTGGGCTGCGGTTTGGGCCGTGTCGCTGGGCTGCTGGTGGGCTGCCACAACCAGGTAAGGTCCAGGTATGTTTTTTCTCCTCTTCTATTTATTTTCTGTTTTGTATTTCTATTTTGAATTCAGATTTGAATTCATATTTAAACTCTTTTCTATTTTGCAGGTATTTCAATATGTTAATTTTATTAAAATCTGGTGTAATAATTATTACACCACTATTTCATTTGATACAATTATCTTGTATTAGATTGTGTTTATACATATGTGCTTATTCAAAATAGCAATTGGACATGAGTTTATATTTTAATTTTAATTTTTCTTATGAATCAATTCTGTTGGGATTGATTAATGTTGATACTTCCAACTCAAAGTAATTCAGAGGTTGAATTAGATCTTGGTTTCCATTTAGGAAGTGATCACTTGCATGTTATTTTATGTGCACAATTATGTGTTAATAAATTGGAGATTCTACTAGAAAGGGATTTGATGGCATGATTTTATGTGCTAGATTATTTCTAAGGACTTTATCTCATATTAGAGAATTTGATTACTTGCATATAATTTTATGTGAGCACTTGCTTGTTAAGGTCTTGTGGGTTTTATTATAACTATATTTCAAAGGTAGCACTAGGATTATATTTAATAGCACCTTGAATTACCTAGAGTAGATATTACTCCCATCATGGTTTGGTCTTAGTTATAATGATAAGTGGTTGATCACCACTTATGGGTTTTAATTATAGGACTTAGCACTAGGTTAATCTTAGGTTCAATAATTGAAGCATAAGATTTAGTTTGTGGCAATTATAGGATTCTAATGATATTTACCTAATGTCATATGGTTTGGAACTCAAATGTGAACTAGGTCTGTAGTTGTGATCACCCAAGTGATGCACCAACTAGGGTTTAGTCTTCCCTATCCATGATAAGGTAGTTACTTGCTTAATAGTTGAGGTTCTCCTTTAGTTACTAAGGACTTGGAAATTAGTTTTATCTTATTCCAATAGATTTCTATTATGTCCTTAATCTATTGTTTAAGTAACTAAAGTAGCTATAATTCTTTTTATAGTTAACTTTGGTTATAATGATGAATGGTTTCTCACCATATATATTATAGGCTTTAACTCTAAGCTTTACTTATGAGCTTATATCTTCTACTTCAAGTTCTTAGGGTTTATGATCACTACACAATTTATAATGATCAAGGTTTGGCTTCCTAAGTTATTACTAGAAATATTTGAATATGGTAATACTAATTACCCCTCTCACTCCACAAGGACTTGGATTAAAATCTAGGGTGCTACTCAATGAATGATGATGTGATTATCTAAATATGTGGTCTTCCTAAGAATTCTACCTTGCTATCTTCTGTAGCTTGTTCTTCATGAATTCTGATAAACCTGCATCTTGTGGCATGCCTCCACCTCCTAGCTGCTTCATCTTGATCCTAACTATTTTATGGAGTGGCTCAATGTGTTGGTCTTGCATCATGGTGCAAGATGTTGAAATGGATGAAGTGTGATGCTCCTTTTATAGGCTTGGGCATGCTCTAGTAACATGACACATGGGGGGATGACTCTTGCTTTAAATTTATGAATAAGGTGCTTGGTTGTCATGCTCTCATCCATAGCAATCCTTTAAGCATGAGGTGGCATAGTTTAGGATTCAAGCTATGTAGATATTTTCATCCTATGTGGCATTGAGATTATCCTCTCATGTGATTTATTTTTGGATAGCCAAGTGGCTTTTGTTACTAAATATCTTGTGAATGATTTTATGCTTGTGGTTGAGTCACTATATCATGTGTGATTGTATTTATATTATTATTGGGATCAAAATGTCAAAGATCAGGATTATACCCCAATTTTGAATGGTGATGTTTGATTTCACCAAGGCATGATCATATGAGTTTCAAAATACTCATAGTTTATTTTATTCAAATAGTTTGAACTATAATTCGTAATGTAAACGAATTTAGTTTTGTGATATTGCACATATTTAATAAGTTATGAATAAAATTAGAATGTGTGGCTTTTATGCACTTAGGTCCTTGGGTTTTTACCATATTTGGTATTTAGTTTTAAAGTGAATTCAATTGTACCTCAAGGTAGTTGCTTAACTTTTAAGTGTTAATAATTTAGAGTGTGCTTCTTATCTCTTTTATGGTTATATACCTCTCCCATCTCTAGGGTTTAATGATAAGCTTTTGTTGGTGTTAAGTTCAAGAGTTTAGTTCAAGAAATACCATGAGGTTCATGGTAGGAATATTTATTTGTTAAGGACATGGAAAATATAAGTGAAGAATGGTTTCTCCATTTATTGTTACTTGATTTCCAATTGAATAGTTGTTTAGATGATATGGTAAAGAATACCATGTTATGAGCTTTCATAAGATCAAGCAATTGATCATTGAATAAAGTGTTGTTGTGTTGGTTTTAGTTCCATTTGATCTAACCCATTAGATCAAATCAACTCTACCCCAAAACAAGGTTTTAGCAAAGTCACATTGAGGTTTATAGCGCTTGACTTGATGAACTACTTCAATTCCACCAAGGTCAAGTGAAACTTCGATTCATCGTGACTGTTTTACTTTAAAGCGCGAAAATTCCCCAGATTTTCTATGCATGAATGCAATGCACACATCTGTTTCCTCTATTTTTGTAACCCCATTACCTGGGATATTACAAAGATAGACACTAATGGATTCCAGGAAGAATCTGGACAAGGGATATATTCAAATATATCCAACAAGATCAACACGGAATTCGAGAAAAGTCGTAGTCTGCACAAGTCAGATCCACACTCCGAAACATTAGAGAGTGCAAACTTCGAGGACGAAGTTTAGTTTAAGGGGTAGAGACTGTAATATCCCAGGTTTAGAGGCTAGAAAAAGAGAGAACACGAGAGTGTGCATTGCATTCATGCATAGAAAATCCGGGGAATTTTCGCGTATTCATCTAAAACACAAAGTGATCGAGGTTTCTCTTGTGTCGATGGAATTGATGTGTGTCATCGACACAAGTGCGATCAATTTCGACGTGACCTTTATTGATTTATTATGTTTTCGAGGGAAATAGTTTGAATTCAAATTCAATTATGAAAGACATAATTCAAATCATAAATTGAATTGGAATTTGAAATTTAAACAAGTATATAAATATAATATGTAAAAGTAAATACACTTGATAAGTCCAAATAAATAAATGAGTTAACTTTATTACAAATAAAATTATTCCATAACTTACAAGCTAGAAAAGAAATGTAAAATTACAAAAGAATAAAAGAAAACCCTAAAGTAAATCTTCTATTCCTCTTCTTGTTATTCCTTCCTGTAAAACATACAACAAAGACAAAAGAGAATGGTGTTACGATTAAAATGTCGCCATCATCAAGGATGAGGCATTTTGATATTGGAACTCAACTATTATACATTAGGAACTTGTCCTAATATCTAAATTGTGGATTAGAGGGATCAATTTCAATCTATAGGCAGCTTTGGGAATCATGTATCATCTCTGGATCATAAGATGGACAAATGGATCATTTTGTATCATTAGGCAACAATGAGAAAGTAGGCAACAGGGACAAGTGGCAACATTGTATCCATATCAAAGAAGGGACAAGGGCAACAATGTTTGATCCATTTATCTTAGGGTATCTTATCAATCCCTCTAACCTAGTCAAGTTCCTATACACAGAAAGCCCACTAGTAATTTTACTGGATCATTTTTGACATAGAAAAGTCAATATGATCCTAAGACAATTATCTTTAAGCCACATAGTAATTAAGAAAAGCCTAATTAAATCATATAGACACTTAGTCTGTTAAGCTGATATGTATTAGCCAATACGGATTAACCACTCTGCAGCACATAAAAAAAAAGGTCTAGCAAGGGATAAATATCACTCAGCCGAAGCTTGCACAAGGAGGAGAAGAAATACAACTTGTTCACTTACACATGGAGAGGGGGCCACCTGCAAGTAGCACTATCACACATGCATGCTATTGTGCTGTCACACACAGCCAACAGCCAGCACTATAAAAGCAAACCAACACCCAGCCGCATCCTTGTTTTTGCTTTGGCAAAGGCAACACCAATAGCCTTTGATCATACGCACACATCAGTGGCTATCCAGAAATTCTTAGAACAGCAAGAACACAACCATATAGCCTCGAACAAGCAGATCAGGAGCTAGGAGGAGGTGCAGTCAAACAAGCAGTAGATCAAGTTTTTCAACACCAACTACATCACTTTGCTACAACAGGTTAATCCATTGATTTAACATAAGCATCTCGGCATACTAGTTTGCACAGCTAGGATCAAGGAAAATAAAGAGAATAATACACAACCCTCCATTTATCAACCCTTCAACTAGACTCTGTCTAGGAGGATTTGAGAAATGGATTTCTCGCAGATCTGCATAGAAGTGCTATGCAATATTCATCACAGAGAATCTTATAAACCATAAATAGTATCTGTTCTTATCCAAGATTTTGCCTCAGCCTTTGCATCATAGGCAGAGTCAAGAGGATCCAGCATTGGATCTGTTCTTATCAGTTTATATCTAAAAAATAGGGGACAACAAGATCCAACTGTAAAATCCAACATTGGAAAAAAAAATCATCTCTTGGTTATTATTGAGCAACTAGATCATATTCCAGAATCTACAAAAGCATCCCTTGTGCACTACAGCACAATTCTGTCCAGGATCATATATACATATGCTTTAGCCATTATCATAAGCAAACAGTTAATAATCAACATATTACAGAAATCTACTTAGGGTCCAGGAAAACAATCCCAGGCCAACCAAGTGATGTCTACGTTCCCCCTCCTTTCCTGTAGACAGTGTTGGGCCTCCAAGAGCAGAGGTTTGTAGAACAGCAGCAAGTTTCCCTTAAGTGGATACCCAAGGTTTATCGAACTCAGTGAGGAAGAGGTCAAAGATATCCCTCTCATGCAACCCTGCAACCACAAAGCAAGAAGTCTCTTGTGTCCCCAACACACCAAATAGGTGCACTAGTTCGGCGAAGAGATAGTGAAATACAGGTGGTATAAATAAGTATGAGTAGTAGCAACGGTGCCAGAAAATAGCTTGCTGGCGTGTAGTTGATGGTGGTAGTATTGCAGCAGTAGTAACACAGTAAAACAGTAAACAAGCAGTAGTAACTCAGCAGTATTTAGGAACAAGGCCTAGGGATTACACTTTCACTAGTGGACACTCTCAACATTGATCACATAACGGAATAGATAAATGCATACTCTACACTTTGTTGGATGATGAACACATTGCGTAGGATTACACGAACCCTCAATGCCGGAGTTAACAAGCTCCACAATAATGCTCATGTTTTAGTAACCTTTAGTGTAAGATAGATCAACGAGACTAAACCAAGTACTAGCATAGCATGCACACTTGTCACCTTCATGCATATGTAGGAGGAATAGATCACATCAATATTATCATAGCAATAGTTAACTTCGCAATCTACAAGAGATCATGATCATAGCATAAACCAAGTGCTAACACGGTGCACACACTCGTCACCTTTGCACACGTGCGGGAGGAATAAACTACTTTAATAACAAATCACTAGAGTAGCACATAGATAAATTGTGATACAAAACATGTTGCAATCTTAAAGAGATATAAATAAGCACCTCACTATGCCATTCAACGAGTGAATAAGTATTCCGTGAAATCTAGCCTAAGAGACCCACACGGTGCACACACTCGTCACCTTTACACACGTGGGACAAGGAGTCTCCGGAGATCACATAAGTAAAACTCACTTGACTAGCATAATGACATCTAGATTACAAGCATCATCATATGAATCTCAATCATGTAAGGCAGCTCATGAGATTATTGTATTGAAGCACATAGGAGAGAGATGAACCACATAGCTACCGGTACAGCCCCGAGCCTCGATGGAGAACTACTCCCTCCTCATGGGAGCAGCAGCGGTGATGAAGATGGCGGTGGAGATGGCAGCGGTGTCGATGGAGAAGCCTTCCGGGGCACTTCCCCGCTCCGGCAGGGTGCCGGAACAGAGACTCCCGTCCCCCGGATCTTGGCTTCGCGATGGCGGCGGCTCCGGAAGGTTTTCGTGGTTTTCGTCGAACGCCCCGAGGTTTTTAGGTCGGGGGCTTTATATAGGCGGAGAGGCGGCGCAGGAGGGCTTCGGGGGCCCACACCCTAGGGCGGCGCCCCCCTTGGCCGCGCCGGGGTGTGGTGTGGTGGCCCTGCCCCCTTCTCTCGGCGGTTCTCGTGTGTTCGGATGCTTCCGGGTAAAATAGGAACACGGGCGTTGATTTCGTCCGATTCCGAGAATATTTCGTTACTAGGATTTCTGAAACCAAAAACAGCAGAAAACAGAACCGGCACTTCGGCATCTTGTTAATAGGTTAGTTCCAGAAAATGCACGAATATGACATAAAGTGTGCATATAACATGTAGATAACATCAATAATGTGATATGGAACACAAGAAATTATCGATACGTTGGAGACGTATCAGCATCCCCAAGCTTAGTTTTGCTCGTCCCGAGCAGGTAAAACGATAACAAAGATAATTTCTGGAGTGACATGCCATCATAAACTTGATCATACTATTTGTAAAGCATATGTAGTGAACGCAGCGATCAAAACAATGTATATGACATGGGTAAACAACTGAATCATAAAGCAAAGACTTTTCATGAATAGCACTTCAAGACAAGCATCAATAAGTCTTGCATAAGAGTTAACTCAGAAAGTAATAATTCAAAGTAAAGGTATTGAAGCAACACAAAAGAAGATTAAGTTTCAGCGGTTGCTTTCAACTTATAACATGTATATCTCATGGATAATTGTCAATGCAAAGCAATATAACAAATGCAATATGCAAATATGTAAGAATCAATGCACGGTTCACACAAGTGTTTGCTTCTTGAGGTGGAGAGAGATAGGTGAACTGACTCAACATAAAAGTAAAGAGAATGGTCCTTCAAAGAGGAAAGCATCGATTGCTATATTTGTGCTAGAGCTTTTATTTTGAAAACATGAAACAATTTTGTCAACGGTAGTAATAAAGCATATGAGTTATGTACATTATATCTTACAAGTTGCAAGTCTCATGCATAGTATACTAATAGTGCCCGCACCTTGTCCTAATTAACTTGGACTACCGGATCTTTGCAATGCACATGTTTTGACCAAGTGTCACAATGGGGTACCTCCATGCCGCCTGTACAAAGGTCTAAGGAGAAAGCTCGCATTTTGGATTTCTCGCTTTTGATTATTCTCAACTTAGACATCCATACCGGGACAACATGGACAACGGATAATGGACTCCTCTTTTATGCATAAGCATGTGGCAACAATTATTATTCTCATATGAGATTGAGGATATGTGTCCAAGACTGAAACTTCCACCATGAATCATGGCTTTAGTTAGCGGCCCAAAGTTCTTCTCTAACAACATGCATGCTCCAACCATGAAGGTGGTAGATCTCTCTTGCTTCGGACAAGACGGACATGCATAGCAACTCACATGATATCCAACAAAGAATAGTTGATGGCGTCCCCGAAACATGGTTACTCGCTCAACAAGCAACTTAATAAGAGATAAAGTGCATAAGTACATATTCAATACTACAATAGTTTTTAAGCTATTTGTCCCATGAGCTATATATTGCAAAGGTGAATGATGGAATTTTAAAGGTAGCACTCAAGCAATTTACTTTGGAATGGCGGGTAAATACCATGTAGTAGGTAGGTATGGTGGACACAAATGGCATAGTGGTTGGCTCAAGTATTTTGGATGCATGAGAAGTATTCCCTCTCGATACAAGGTTTAGGCTAGCAAGGATTATTTGAAACAAACACAAGGATGAACGGTACAGCAAAACTCACATAAAAGACATATTGAAAACATTATAAGACTCTACACCGTCTTCCCTGTTGTTCAAACTCAATACTAGAAATTATCTAGACTTTAGAGAGACCAATTATGCAAACCAAATTTTAGCATGCTCTATGTATTCTTCACTAATAGGTGCAAAGTATATGATGCAAGAGCTTAAACATGAGCACAACAATTGCCAAGTATCACATTACCCAAGACATTATAGCAATTACTACATGTATCATTTTCCAATTCCAACCATATAACAATTTAACGAAGAGGAAACTTCGCCATGAATATTATGAGCTAAGAACACATGTGTTCATATGAACCAGCGGAGCGTGTCTCTCTCCCACACAAGCATGATGTAATCCAATTTATTCAAACAAAAACAAAAACAAAAGCACACGAGACGCTCCAAGTAAAGCACATAAGATGTGACCGAATAAAATTATAGTTTCAAGAGAAGGAACCTGATAATTTATCGATGAAGAAGGGGATGCCTTGGGCATCCCCAAGCTTAGACGCTTGAGTCTTCTTGATATATGCAGGGATGAACCACCGGGCATCCCCAAGCTTAGACTCTTCACTCTTCTTGATCATAGTATATCATCCTCCTCTCTTGACCCTTGAAAACTTCCTCCACACCAAACTTTAAGCAAACTCATTAGAGGGTTAGTGCATAATCAAAAACTCACATGTTCAGAGGTGACACAATCATTCTTAACACTTCTGGTCATTGCTCAAAGCTACTGGAAGGTAATGGAACAAAGAAATCCACCCAACACAGCGAAAGAAGCAATGCGAAATAAAAGGCAGAATCTGTCAAAAACAGAACAGTCCGTAAAGACGAATTTTAAAATGGCACCAGACTTGCTCAAATGGAAAAACTCAAAACTAATGAAAGTTGCGTACATATCTGAGGATCACTCACGTAAATTGGCATAATTTTCTGAGTTACCTGCAGAGAATTAGACCCAGATTCGTGACATACAGCAATGCTGTTTCTGCGCAGCAATCCAAATCTAGCATCAACTTTACCATAGAGACTTTACTTGGCACAACAAAACATAAAACTAAGATAAGGAGAGATTGCTACAGTAGTAAACAACTTCCAAGACACAAATATAAAACAAAATACTGTAGCAAAATAACACATGGATTATCTCCCAAGAAGTTCTTTCTTTTTAGCCATTAAGATGGGCTCAGCAGTTTTAATGATGCACTCGCAAAAGATAGTATGTGAAGCAAAAGAGAGCATCAAGAGGTAAATTCAAAACATATTTAAGTCTAACATGCTTCCTATGCATAGGAATCTTGTAAATAAACAAGTTCATGAAGAGCAAAGTAACAAGCATAGGAAGATAAAACAAGTATAGCTTCAAAAATTTCAGCACATAGAGAGGTGTTTTAGTAACATGAAAATTTCTACAACCATATTTTCCTCTCTCATAATAACTTTCAGTAGCAACATGAGAAAACTCAACAATATAACTATCACATAAAACATTCTTATCATGAGTCTCATGCATAAAATTATTACTCTCCACATAAGCATAATCAAATTTATTAGTTGTAGTGGGAGCAAATTCAACAAAGTAGCTATCATTATTATTCTCATCAAGTGTAGGAGGCATAGTATAATCACAACAAAATTTACTCTCCATAGTAGGTGGCACAAAAATACCACTATCATTATCATCATCGAAATAGGAGGCAAAGTATCATCAAAGAAAATTTTCTCCTCAATGCTTGGGGGACTAAAAATATCATGCAAACCAGCTTCCCCAAGCTTAGAACTTTCTATATTATTGTCAACAATGGTGTTCAAAGCGTTCATACTAATATTACTACCATCATGCAAGGAAGATTTCATAGGTTTTTTAATTTTCGCATCAAACAATCCATGTTTTAAATCAGGAAATAGAATAAGAAGCTCACTCTTGTACATTATGCCAAACTAGTGTAAACAAGAAACAACAAGATGCAATTGCAGGATCTAAAGGAAATAGCTTCGAGCACACACACAACGGCGCCAGAAAAATACTTTACCTGAGACCGTAGTATGAGAGCCTTTTACCTTTCCTCCCCGGCAACGGCGCCAGAAAAGTGCTTGATGTCTACGTTCCCCCTCCTTTTCCTGTAGACAGTGTTGGGCCTCCAAGAGCGAGAGGTTTGTAGAACAGCGAGCAAGTTTCCCTTAAGTGGATACCCAAGGTTTATCGAACTCGGGGAGGAAGAGGTCAAAGATATCCCTCTCATGCAACCCCGCAACCACAAAGCAAGAAGTCTCTTGTGTCCCCAACACACCAAATAGGTGCACTAGTTCGGCGAAGAGATAGTGAAATACAGGTGGTATAAATAAGTATGAGCAGTAGCAACGGTGCCAGAAAATAGCTTGCTGGCGTGTAGTTGATGGTGGTAGTATTGCAGCAGTAGTAACACAGTAAAACAGTAAAACAGTAAACAAGCAGTAGTAACTCAGCAGTATTTAGGAACAAGGCCTAGGGATTACACTTTCACTAGTGGACACTCTCAACATTGATCACATAACAGAATAGATAAATGCATACTCTACACTTTGTTGGATGATGAACACATTGCGTAGGATTACACGAACCCTCAATGCCGGAGTTAACAAGCTCCACAATAATGCTCATGTTTTAGTAACCTTTAGTGTAAGATAGATCAACGAGACTAAACCAAGTACTAGCATAGCATGCACACTGTCACCTTCATGCATATGTAGGAGGAATAGATCACATCAATATTATCATAGCAATAGTTAACTTCGCAATCTACAAGAGATCATGATCATAGCATAAACCAAGTACTAACACGGTGCACACACTGTCACCTTTGCACACGTGCAGGAGGAATAAACTACTTTAATAACAAATCACTAGAGTAGCACATAGATAAATTGTGATACAAAACATGTTGCAATCTTAAAGAGATATAAATAAGCACCTCACTATGCCATTCAACAGTGAATAAGTATTCTGTGAAATCTAGCCTAAGAGACCCACACGGTGCACACACTGGTCACCTTTACACACGTGGGACAAGGAGTCTCCGGAGATCACATAAGTAAAACTCACTTGACTAGCATAATGACATCTAGATTACAAGCATCATCATATGAATCTCAATCATGTAAGGCAGCTCATGAGATTATTGTATTGAAGCACATAGGAGAGAGATGAACCACATAGCTACCGGTACAGCCCCGAGCCTCGATGGAGAACTACTCCCTCCTCATGGGAGCAGCAGCGGTGATGAAGATGGCGGTGGAGATGGCAGCGGTGTCGATGGAGAAGCCTTCCGGGGCACTTCCCCGCTCCGGCAGGGGTGCCGGAACGGAGACTCCTGTCCCCCGGATCTTGGCTTCGCGATGGCGGCGGCTCGGAAGGTTTCGTGGTTTTCGTCGAACGCCCCGAGGTTTTTAGGTCGGGGGCTTTATATAGGCGGAGAGGCGGCGCGGAGAGGGCTTACGGGGGGCCCACACCCTAGGGCGGCGCGCCCCCCTTGGCCGCGCCGGGGTGTGGTGTGGTGGCCCCGCCCCCTTCTCCGGCGGTTCTCGTGTGTTCGGATGCTTCCGGGTAAAATAGGAACCCGGGCGTTGATTTCGTCCGATTCCGAGAATATTTCGTTACTAGGATTTCTGAAACCAAAAACAGCAGTAAAACAGGAACCGGCACTTCGGCATCTTGTTAATAGGTTAGTTCCAGAAAATGCACGAATATGACATAAAGTGTGCATATAACATGTAGATAACATCAATAATGTGGCATGGAACACAAGAAATTATCGATACGTTGGAGACGTATCACCAAGTAGTACCATAATCGCAGCATAGCACTGTAAGCATGCATATGAGCTCAAAATCAAACTACCAGGCCAATCATAAGGTAAATTGTCCTTTTGTGGCAACAATATCTGTATCCTATTGTCCGCACTCATATATTAGTTAAATAGGGTACCACACTATCACAGCAATCTCAAGTTAAAGATTAAGCCACACATAGCACAAGCCAGTGAGCAATTAAATCAGAGCAGGGCCAGCCCCGAACCACACCTCACGAAAGCTATAACACATGCCGGGATGAGTCATATTGAGGCATTGAATCAAGCACAAGGTACTTGGATCATCCGGCAGCATTACACACATATATATCACCAATATCACCTCATGACCACAAGTTTTCAATAGTCAATTGAATGAACTAGTACAACCACAAGCTAGTAGTAACCAGATAGCAGTAGCTATGAGCACAAAAAGAAAAGAGGAATAGCTCACAGTGTAGTAGGGGCGTAGTCGCAGCCGTCGATGCCGGGGTTGCGCCTACGGCACCGTCCAGCCGGCGTCGAGAACAAAGTAGCCGCCACGCCACCAGTTCACCGTCAACGTAGGCATCACGAGCAGCACTCCAACACCAACATCACCACCTCATGAACCAGAACAGCCGGACACAGCGGAATAGAGCTGGAACCTGAAGGGATTGAGGTACAGGTGATCATGGTGGTGTGGAGGAGACACAGAAAACCAAAGGGAGGCGCAACGGCGTGTGGCAGTACGCCGGCGACCGAGCCATTCGTAGGCTAGGGTTGCCGTGAGGCACGCGTGCGGGAGAGGAGGCGGCGCCGAGGCAGCGGCTGATGGTCGGTAAGTCCGTGGTGAAGCCACGCCGGGGAGCAGCGCCGGAGGAGTAGACCGGCGACAGCCGGAGCAGCAGCAGGCGGCGGTAAAACCGCCGGTGACCACTAGGGTTTCCAGGGTCGTGAGCGAGCAACCTAGGCCGAGGAAAACAAATCGATCAGGTCGAGCTTGTAGAGCTGGGCGCGGCCGACCAAAACCCTAACTCGCCGGCCTCGGAGAGGGCCAGGAGCAGCCGGGGGCGGGCGGCGACGCCGTAGGGGCCTGGTGGTCGCGAGAGAGAAAGATAGGTGGGGGTCGTGTGCGTGTGCGAGAGAGGGGTGAGTGAGAGCTGGGTTGGGTCGGGTTGAACCCGACCAGGACGGGCACTACTAGGCCAGCCCATTAAACTGGGTCCGACTGAATCTGATGGGCTCTGCCCATCCTATTCTTTTAGGATGTAATTTTTTTAGAAAATTTCTCTAAGTAAATAAAGTGATAAGAAAAGGCAAATAAAATAATAATAATAACTAATATTAAATTGCAATGAAAAGTTATTTATTTACTCCAACCTTTTTATTTAACAAGTTAATAATTTATAAGTTAAATAACCAACATAAAAACCCTAATTCTAGAAATTAAACCCTAACTAGTATTTGTCTTAATTCTTAAACCTTTTAAAATAATTACATGCTAAGGCTTATTAATTTTGTTTAAAGTACTTAATCACATTAACTTTAGTACCAACTATTATTTTAAGAATTGTATCATATTTAGAAACCCTAATACTACTATTAGTAAGAACCTCGATCCCACTATTTTATGTGATCACCCCAAAATTGTTTTAACTCTAAAACCCTAACCTTATTATTTTATGGGAACCCTAATTTACTTCTAAACTTAAACCCTAGGTTAGGACATGTGATCAAGATACTTTTCTTTCATCCATAGATCCATAATCAGCCACTAAGTGCATATCTATATCCACATTAGATATAGAAGCCCCTCACTAATAAATCAGTATTTCATCCTAATAAAACCTAGTTGATCAAGTAGGATCAACCAAGTCTAAACACTAGCTCCTATCCTTAAAGATATCAACCTTAATTGACCATGCTTAGCATCACACCATTGTGATAAATTCCAATAGCAACCATGCCAACATTGTGCATCATATAGCATACTCCACTTAACCCTACTAATGTGAGATACTTATGAACCATCCCATTTAGGAACCCACCATTCTCTACTTAGAGATCCAATAGCTAATCCTAGACAACCTCATCCTTAATTGTAATACTTCTTCTTACTTAAGAAGTATGTTCTTCAAAAGTTATTCTTTTGAAGTAAATAAAGAATCATCATCAACCCTGCTTATAAGGACCTATAAACCCTAGCTAGCTACCACCAACAAGATGAACCAATCTTGATAGCAACCTTGTATGAATAATTGCTTAGGATGCCTAGGCTTAACTCAACCTTACAAGCCTTGGTGTTGATGAATCCAACTAGGTTGTGATCCATCTAATCCATATTCCAGAAACTAGTTGAAACCATAGTAAACCATAGAACTCCCCAACCTTTATTATCATACTTGTTCTTTATTGAAGAACATGTTCTTCAAAAGTTATTCATTTGAAGTATATAATAATCAATCATTAACCATGACATATAGTACTAAAACCAACCACTATTCATTACATGTTAGGATTATACCGAATCTTATTGTTGTGTGCTATTAGTGTTATTGTTATGATATGTTGCAACACCTCTTTATGATACCATGTAACCACACCTGAATAAGAACCTTGTATGAGAATCATTCTAAAAGTGCAACACACCAAAACTAATCATACAAACTCACTAATCCTAAATCATCGGGGTTAGGTCACGTTTAGAGCGATTGCATCTCATACTTATGCATTATTGCATCCTTGGCAATCTTTTAAACATCGTCCTTACCGGACGATGATGCTAT
Organism: Lolium rigidum; assembly: GCF_022539505.1. Lineage (NCBI taxonomy): Eukaryota > Viridiplantae > Streptophyta > Magnoliopsida > Poales > Poaceae > Lolium > Lolium rigidum. The sequence continues at coordinate 304,078,869 of NC_061508.1, forward strand.
TTTAGAATTTGGAGTTTTTGCGTATCGAAGACCTTGTCTGCATAATCTTGCAGCCAAGAAAGGCAAGTTCATCACTTGCTCATGTCATTTGAGTATTTTTACCAAATTACTTGCAAAGTACTATGTTTATCACTATTGCATAAAAAGAAAAACCACTATTTTCATAACTATGAATATGACTATGTGGTGGGCAATGGAACCATGGATTGTGTTGATATGGTGGAGGTTCCATTGCAAGGGTTATATCCAGCTAGGATTAAACAACAAATGTCGTCCAGTGATTCTTGTGCCGTAATAACCGTGTTAACCATAAGATCCGGAGTGGGACGGAGTAGTCAAAAGTGTTTCCACCTCTCGTTCATCAACGGATGCGCATTACTGTAGGCACTTGATCTTGAGAGACAAGATGCAGGGTGGGGAACCCGTAGAAGTCCCCACGGTAATGTGGTCTATGATGGGTTGCAACTGCCGGCGAAGGAATGTATGGTAGAGCCCTGCATTGACGTCGTGGTCGGGGTCCATCCTTAATTGGTGTAAGAGGACCGGCGAGGATCCAGGGTCGGAGATTGCAACAAAGGGTGGGTGTTCGAGGTAGCGGAGGAACATGATTGGCTAGATCTTATACCGGGCCTCACACCAAAAGAAGTGTGGACGAGCTCGCGGCTCGGTTGGCACCAAGGTTAAGATCTCTTATGGGTAAAGCAACACACCTCTGCAGAGTGTAATGAATCGTGACCTGTCACTCCCTGTTCCGGGATATGGAACTGCGAACGCTGCCGGAAAGGAGCTCCATGAAGTTCTAGTAAACCGGTGAAGGCTGACGGACATAGTTCTTCTGAATAAAGACAACCTTTTGAAGAAATGGTTATGAAAACCTGCATTGGTATTAGACTTTCTGGTCTAATGCTGTAGCTAGTGCATTAAACACCTCTTTCCTATAATGAACTTGTTGAGTACGCTCGTACTCATCCCACTCTTAAATCCCCTGCTTAGATATGGAGGCATCGAAGGAGGATCTACAGTGCAACTCGAAGGCCGAGGAGTTAACAACTACTTCAAGAGACAGGACCCTGTCAGAGGAGTCAGATATCACATCCAACAAGGAGAAAACCTAGTATAGCCATAGAAGGGAACTAGCTTCCTAAACCTAGCCCCTATTTAGTTAGAACCTATTCTTAGCCTCTATAGCTAGTTAAATACTCTACAAATAGAGTTCGTGATAAGACTAGACTACGAGTCGTTCTTCTGGAGTTTATTTGCAGCTTTACCTCATTGTAAAGTAGGAGGCTGTGATGATCTTATGTAACAGAGTCAATGTTGTAATTCTATAGACATACCTTGGACCCGCATATGTTTTCGTTGTACCACTCGAGCGATATAATACTAGTGGAACGGTGTTTCATTGGTGTTATATCAGACTTGCATACTACACCATGCAGTGGTATGCCGGGTCACCACACTTCTCTTGTAGTGTCTTGTGGATCACCCTTTGATCTCTCGTTGGTGTTCCAGCCCTCGCACCTCGTCGGCCTGGCTGCTTATACACGACCTTGCTTCGGTAGCTGACGACTCGCCTAGTGCCTTGGGGGGCTTTGCTAGGTCGGTGTCTGGTCGCAGTTTCGGCCGGTGTGCCTATCCCAATGGCATTGGAAGATGTGGTGTTTCTGGTCTGGGCCTAACCTGAGCTCGGGGGTGGTGGTTCGTGGTCTGGGTGAAAGCTTTGCAGAGACCGACCGGTCTTTGCCGACGACGATGACGCATTCGTGCGCCATGCACCTTCTTGGAGGCGTCGCCGCAAGTCCCCTCCCCTTTGGATCCTCAAGTTCTGCTAGGTTGCTAGCCCGTCGTTGAGTCCCCCTTGTGATATTGTGTTGGGGCGAAGGAGGTTTGTTGGCGTGGACTACGATGTGCTCGCTCCGGTGCAATAGAAGACAAGGCTTCCTCAACATGGCGCTTGGCTGCACTCTTTGTGTTGTCTTTTGTTGTTAGTTTTTAGTTTCCACTCTGTGTGAGTTGTAACTTATGGTGTAACTCCTGGCCGGTTGATGGCTTTGTTAATTCAAAGTCGGGCTCATTTCAAGCCTTCCGTCTAAAAAAAGACTGCCTAAGCATAGCTTGCTGAGAAACTTGCTACGCAGAAGAATTGCCGACACTCCAGATTTGGTTGTCTAAATGTAAGCTTGCATTAAGGCGGTTGTACCCATCGCTTTTTAGCATGGCAAACTTGAACAATTGAAATTGTGTGGGACGGCAAGGTGAAGCTACTAGTCAAAGGAATTCAGAAAATACCGCCCGACGCGACGGAATTTGCAAAATCAATCGCAGAGAGAAGAGGATCAAGAGAGTGAACTGAGAGAGGTACAAGAAGGCAGTGCACCTCCTCCATAAAGAACTCGTAACCATTAGTACTATGGTGTGGAGAATGGCACTAGCATGACCTATAGTGTCATACCCATGCATGGAGACCATGGATTATGACGAAATACGGGTCTCGAGTGTTCAACAAACCATCCTTACTCAGTCGGCTTACATGGAAAACATGAGTGCTAACACCAAGGTCTAGAAAGGAAGAGGGCAAACATAATTGAGTAGTAAGAGGTTATTAGTTGACTTGGCATTAAGTAACTGCATGTAATGCTACCTGTTTCTAGATGGAAGGAAATCTATCGAGGTCAAGAGCAAAAATATCATGTGCGCACCTGAAATATCTTTCGACACTAACAAAATAGAATGTGTCTTTGCTCATAGGAACTTCCTGCAAAAATATTAAGGACCGTTGTAATTTTGCCAAGTGCACCTCTGTGAAATGTTCACCATGACCTATATATAGGAGAGAATGATTTGCTTACACTGTACCAAGGGCACTCATATCCCTATCGCAGTTGCCTTTTCTTTAGCTAGGATTATGGATGGACAATGGGCTACACCGGTTAGCCAAATAAACATTTGATTGGGAACACGACATTTAAGTTGAGAACCAAGTTTTCATAGTTGTAATTATATAAGGTTACCTATTATTTAGATCAAGAATTACATTAGCAAAAACAATATTAAAATCATCAAGAGTTATATTGTGTTTGTCAATATTCCATCATGGGCCCCATACTCGGTCGCATTCATGTATCTACCTAGTAACAACAAAAAGATGTAGTAGTATGGAATAAGGAATTCAAATCATTGAGTCACGGTGTCATGTTATTTATTTATTTATAGAAATGATGAAGTATATATAAACATTTCAAGACTGAACATAAAGAGGAGAAAAGGAATGACCTTATGTCATTTTCATGTAGAATTATTTGTTTTTGATAATACACATTTTTATGAATACGGCAAGAAATCTATAGAAATTCTTTTCCATATTCAAATGTGCAAATAAGAATAGCATTGCCTATTTTTCCCCAAACATATCCTAACTTCAAACCTCGACTATAATTCAGCAATGTAACTTTTCTGCTAAGCACTAGACATTTTAAATCTCATCACAACTCATGATAAAATGCAGGATGGTAAACCCAAGCATTTGGCAATAATGCAAGTGGAAGAGAAATGATTACAAAGTATAGAAAAGTTATAAGGATTGTTGTTTCAATGGAAAATAAAAAAGCATATGAGAATCACAATAATTATAAAAGAATGAGTAATAAAAATTTGAAGTTGATGCTAAAATTTGTATGCAATGAATAAATATCAGCCATGATATTATCGAACTAAATACATGACCTCATTTGTTTGCCAAAGGTAGCATAAGATCAAATTCTACTGAATATGATTTTCTCCAAAAATCTGGCGTATTCCTTGATTTTAGGTTTTTCTTCTTCTCAACTACTGTTGGTCATTCGAGAACAACAATCTAAGATTAGTGTGATTAATATGTCACTAAATTCAGTTCCACATGTGGGGGGAACAAAAATACATCAATTGGTTCTCATACGTTACTTATAGGTAGGTGTGGGTTTACGCAATTTATTATTTAGATTTGAGAAACGAATGACATGATGATACATTGCTTATTTATAAAACCATAATAGTATCTCAATCCCATAGACTAAAAAAGATGGTTTAGATGAGGCGAATGTAATCTGATTATGTAGGGTGCACCAATAGCCGGAGCCCCCCATGATCCCCTGTATGTGAACCAGATTGAGATGTCACTCATGTCGGATCCCACATGACATGAAAGCTGTAATATGTAGAATGTTGTTTTTTTTTTGAAGGAATGTAGAATGTTGTTTTGCAGGAACAATTTGCTTCTTTAGGTGCGCTGAAATAGTCAATTTGATGCATGGTGCATGCACCAATGTATGATCACGTTGGAAATTTGAGTCGAATACGCATATGGACCTCGGTTCAAATCATACGGCCCAAAGAATTCAAGAAAGTTTATAACAAGATAGTAGGATTCAAATCATTCATAAAAATATCAATTATTCTGCTACTTTTCTCGAATTCCCTATCTTCTATAAATACTTTTGTTATTTTCCTGTGATTGTTGATGAGCAAGTTGCGCCGGTGGAGCTCATGCATATCATTAAAAAGACAAAGTGTTATTTTCAGACTCCGATGGGACAATGGATGGATTATTTTGTTAACCCAAAAATACAGTTTTTGTTTTGTTTTGAAATGGGGTATCCCGGCCTCTTTATCAATTCATGCATACGACCCAAAGATACATATTAAAAAAGTACACCACTCTGCAATCGGTAGGGCCTTATTCTTGTCTATCTCAAGATGGGTTCGATATATGGGACGAATATGATCTGATTATATATGTAGGGCGCACCCAACCCACCAGCAGGCAGCATTAGGCAGAGCCCCCATGCATGATCCTACCTGTGAACCAGATTGAGTTGTCACTCATGTCGGATCCCACATGACATGAAAGCTCTAGTGGGAAGAAAACGCGGTATATATAATAAGAAACCTGCTCTGCAAACATAATTTGCTTCTTTAAGGGTGCCGAATTGGTCAAATGGCGCATGCATGCATGGACGCATGGTTGCAGCACAATTTCAACTAGAATAAGCATACGATTTTTCCAATTAAGTTGCCATCTTATTTGATCCATCTTGGCTGAGGTTTACATAATCTTTTTTTTTTGAAGTAGAGGTTTACATAATCTTATTTGACAGCTGGCGTACATATAAATTTGTTCGTCGTGATGTGCTATTCGTTCTGTTTTGAGATAACCATGAATCTCTCTCTCTCTCTGCCTGGGTTCGGGCGGCGTTGGTGTGGTGTGGAACGGGATCAAGTTGCTGCACGCATCTGCCAACTGTTGCCCGGCATAAACCCTGCTCGCGCGCGGTGTCCTTTTCATAACGAACTTCTGATCTGGGAATGCATGCTCGGTCAGTTGAATGGTGGTCAATCGTGGTTCTGTTTGGAGCACCTACCTTATTGAGGCAACGGCGTACAGATAGACATTCATCAGGTAACCCTCTACAGTTCTGCGACAGCAATGCTTAGGAACTTTTCGGGAACAGAAGGGCGCCTCCCTTCCGTTGCGGTTGCGCGCGCGCCGCCGTCCATGAGACGAAACTGAGAAGTCTATCTATCTATCCAGGTTGCAGGAAAGAGAAGCCTACCTTTGATAATCCTGTGTGAGTATCTAGCTCCGGTAGAGTTGGGCGGCAGTGCAGCGAAGGGCGAACAGAATGGCACATCACGCGCGGAGATCGGCCAAATAGGAGATAGAATTGTCAAACGAGTTAGCCAAGAGCGCCGATCTCTAGCTTAATTTAGCAATCCGCCGCGCGCGCCGTTGTTGCCATGGATGCCGATGGATCGATCAGTCGTCACGGCGAGACCGACGCCCGTGACGGGAACGCGTGGAGGAATCACTCCACGCGCGCGCTCCGGTTCCATCGCCTCCTACCTCGGACAGAGACCAGCAGCTGGCGAGCGATAGACAGGGGCAAAATGGCAAATAGCCTGCCATGGTTTGGTTGTGTGCATAGCCAGTTTCTCAGCAGGCTATGCTTAGCTGTCTTGGTGGGAGAGCTCTGGCAGAGATTTACGCACCTCGTTTGGTTGTCTTTTGCATTGAGTTTGAAAAGGAACTCCCCGCAAAAAAAAAAAAAGGAGTTTGAAAGGAACAGACACTCCAGATTTGGTTGTCTATGATGTAAGCTTGCATTAAGTCGATCGTATCCATCTCTTTTTACCATGGTAAACTTACCACATGTGTCTCCAACATCATGTGTGCTAGCATAACCTGTAACCACTTGTCCACTTCCCCTATGACTACCGAAGCAGAAAGCTTGAACAATTGAATTTTTGCGGGACGGCGAGGTGAAGCTACTGGTCAAAGGATTTCAGAAAAGATCACAATCGCCCGGTGTTAGGGACTTCACAAAATCGATCTAGGTGAGTCTCGAACGAAAACACGGAATTGGATAGAAGAACCGGCCACGAAAATTAAATCACCTTGACAGTACATAACTTTTTTCTGTGGAGACGATCACAAACCAAAATAGTGCCGCAAAGAGAAGAGGATGAAGAGAGTAATTTGAGATACATTAAGGCGGTGCATCTACTCCATAAAGAACACATAACCATTTCTACTATGTAGAGGAGAATGTCACTAGCATGACCTAGTGTCATAGCCCATGGAGATCGTGCGTTACGATGTAACACACCAAGTATGGTGAAGTGTGGACACATCCATCCGGGTCTAGAGTCTTCAACAAGCGATCCTTACTCAGTCGTCTACTTGAAAAAAATGGGCGCTAATACGAAGATCTAGAAAGGAAGAAGGCAAACATAACCGAGTTAGAGGTTATTAATTGACTTGCTATTAAGTAACTGCACCTAATCCTACTTGTTTCTAGACGGAAGAAAATCTATCGAGATCAAGTGCAAAAATGTCATGTGCGTACCTGAAATATCTTTCGATCCTAACAAAATAGAATGTATCTTTGCTCATAGGGCTGGCAAAAATATAAGGACTGTTGTAATTGTGCCAAGTGCATCTCTGTGAAATGGTCACCATCACCATATATAGGAGAGAATGATTTGCTTACATTATACCAAGGGCAATCCTATCCCTATCGTAGTTTCCTTTTCTTTATCTACTAGGAGCATGGATGGACCATGGGCTAAATTCGTTAGCCAACTAGACATGTGATAGTGTAATTATGCTGAGAACCACGTCTTGATAGTTGTGATTATATAAGTTGACCCGTTGTTATTTAGATCACTAATGACCTTAGAAACAAATGTTAAAATCCATAGTGGTATTGTGTTCACCAATATTCCCTCATGGGCCCCATACTCAGGTGTACACATGTATCTACCTAGTTACGACAAAAAAAATGCCGTAGTTTGGAGTAAAGGAATTCAAATCATCGAGTCGGAGTGTCATGTTATTTACTTTTATAAGTGATGAAGCATATGATCACTTCAAGATTCAACACAAGGAGAAGAAACAAAAAAAAAGATAACCACATGTCATTTTTATATAGAATTATTAGTTTTCGATAATACACATTTTTATAAATACGCTAAGAAATTTTAAAATGAGATATTGTGAAATAGCCATACCATGAGAATTAATAAAGAAATTAATGAGATAACTATTTGTCTATAATGTATACTAATGTTTTCCCATGTAATTAAATCTGCAAATAAGAATATCATTGTCTGTTTTGGCCCAAACATGTGCTAACTTGAAAGCTGGACTCAATTCAAAGATGTAATGTTGCCGTAAGAAAGACAAATGATTACAAAATATAGAAAGGTGATAAGGGTAATTCTAATAGAATATTAAAAAAGGCATATATATGAGAATGCCATTAATTCTAATGAAGGGTTCATAAAGAGGTTGAAGTTGATTCTAAAATTTGTATGCAATGATGAAAGTCATCCAATGATATTATTTCATTAAATATGTGATCTTGTTTGTGTGCCAAATGGTCGCATAAGATCAAATTCTTTTTTTATCTAAACAAAGCGATGGTTGTTCGAGCACAACAACCTAAGTTCAGTGTTATTAATCTATCTCTAAATTCAGTTTTCAAATGTGGGTGAAACATAAGTACATCATCTACATTACTTCTTGATACGTATGGGTTTAAGCAATTTAGTATTCAAATTTGAGAAATAAAAGAGATGGTGGTGCATTACCTATTAATAAAATCATAACAGTATCTCAATCCAATTGACTAAAAAAGATGGGTTAGATGACTCATGTCGGTTCCCACTTGACATGAAAGCTACAATATGTAGAATGTTGTTTTGCAGGAACAATTTGCTTCTTTAGGTGCGCTGAAATAGTCAGTTTAATACATGGTGCAGGCACCAATGTATGTTTACATCGGAAATTCGAGTACTAAAATACGCATATGAGTCAAGTTGCCGCGTTCAATCGATCTGGGTTTACAGAATCTTTTTGACAACTACTGAACGTACAAAATATTATTCCTCGTGCTCTTTGAGATAACTATGAATCCCTGGGACTGGGTTCGGCGTTGGTGTGAGGCGGGATCAACTTAAGGCATGCATTTCCCAACTGTACCCAGCATAAACCTTGATAAGCGTCCTTTTCAGAACTAACTTTCGATTTGGGAATAATTCTTACTCCTACATCGTATCATGCATATTTGGTCCGTTGATTGGTCATGGCTTTTCTTTCTGTTTGAAGCACACCTAATTCAGGTAACTTTTCTGTTTGAAGCACACCTAAAACTGAAGAGTCTTGCATCCAGGAAAGAGGAGCCTACCGGTACCTTGCTACTCACAGTGTGTGTAACTCTGCTAGAATTGGGCAACAATGCAGTGACTAGCTGGCTATGGCTAATGCCACCTTTGGTAGAGATCGGCATCGATCGATGCATCCGCTGGCGTGTCAACTGCTAAGTGCATGTGTGAGGAAGTAGGAATTGTTAAAGGAGTTAACCAAGGGCGCCGATCTCTCACTCATACATGCACTCTCTCTAGCTTAATTATTTAGTCATCCATCTCACATGTGGATTGTCATGGATGCCGATGGATCAATCGATCGTCACGGTGAGACCGACGCTCCTGCCGCGTGTGTGGGTTTAATAAATTGATAGTAGATACTTACGAGAGGGGATGTTCACAGCAGGTGGGATGTTCACAGCAGGTGCTCACTGCACATCCCTATCTCGGATATGCGCCAACTTTTTCCCCCTCACAAACAACTTCTTCCTTTGTATCTCTCACACTATATAACATTAGCACTTGAAACTTTGCATCTCATTGAAATGTTTGATACAGAATGTAGGAACAATAATTCAGGATTTTTATGACATTAAAATCATAAATATTTAAAGATTTTTGAATTTTAAATATTAAAAAAATTAAATTGCTTGAAATATTTGGAAATATTTTCCCTACATTCTCGTTGTACTGTGACCAGCAGATCTTCAAATCCATACTTTGTGGAGTTTGTGAGATACAAATGACAAACTAAAAAAATGTATGGGTGTGTAGTGAGCACCTGTCAAACACACGTTTTTCGATACTCATACGTAACTCCATTTCCGAAAACTCATTTCCAAAGAAACTTCATTTAAACATGCTTGGCCTAGAGCAACTAAAATATGTGTAACCGATTGGGAAGTCGTACTTCCTGAGTGTGCAAGAGTGAGTATAAAGTGTGCGGGAAAGGGTAGTGATGGCCCGTGGAGATCAGTCGAGAGATCATGTATTTCACAAAAGAAGTCTATAAATCATTTAGAGCTGCAGGGGTGGGTCGGATATTACAAATCGGTTCGCACATCGTTGGAGGAGGTTTCAGGAAACTAGAGTAGAAGGTTGTTTATTGCCATGCTGTTTAGTAAATGGTGTTTGTTTCTTGGCTAGAAAGAAACATTTGGAGACCAACTGCGAAATGTACAACGCATGCCTTCTATGCTCATAGGAACTACTCTACCTGCAATAATATCAGCGGCGGCTGTATCTTCACCAATTGCACCTCTCTGAAATGGTTGCTGTGACGGTGCATGCATCCCTATATAGGAGAGAATAATTTGCTTACACTGCACCAAGGGCACTCCTCTCCCTTTCGCTGCTGCCCTTTCTATAGCAAAGAGCCAAGGAGCATGGATGGACCATGGACCATACCTTAATTGGTTAGCCGAATAAGCATCTGATCCGCTTCAACAAAGGCATTCTGTTCAGAACAACCTCTTCATAGTCGCAGCTACATAATTTATCTGACAAGATTTAAGTCAGTAATTAACGCGCTTAGTAAATATTGTGTGAAAATCCAGACTTATATTATGTTCGTCCAGCCCGTCTTCTAGGCCCCATATTCGATTGCATGTATGTATATTCCTTATTGCCAAAAGGGATGTACCATTTCAAAATAAAATTCATTTTTCTTAAAATACTATAAGATGTATTACAAATAAGAGTGGCACATTCTTCACATTTGTACATGATGAACCATAGGAACACTTGAGATCGACACAAGGAAGGAAACATGTAAACAACCTCATGCTATTTTCTCTCTCCCGATTACTTTGTCAGAGGCAATTGTATTAGTGCATCAAGCAAAATATAGACATCTCTAGGATTAGTGTGGAATAGCCATATTCTAGGAGATGTTTATTTCTTCTTACTTCGGTGCGACACTGTAAAAATATCTTCGCTATAACTCATTTTTTCCCTTCCAAACATGCCCTAACATGGGATCTCTTCTTTTAACGCAGGCATATAAACTTATAAAGGTTCATATTTTAGATGTTTAGAATATCAGTATAGTACATGAAGGAATATATGAATGGTAAACCCAAGAATTTGGCAAGAATGAAGCTGCAAACCAAAGGATTATGAAAATATAGTTGTAATAGTTTAGATAAAACATAGAAGAACACACGATGATCATACTAGAACGGACCCAAAAAAAAAAGGGAGGGTTTGTATTAGATATTGAAATTTCAGTGCAATTGCTGAAAACCTACATGTCTATTACTCGATGCGGTGATGTTGGTCCGCCAAATGGATTTCCTCTGGAAAAAAGGACGGACGTTAACGTTGTTTCCGTTTTTGTTTTGGCAAATAATTATCAATCGTTCTAACGTGAAAATGCTAACTCAATATGATTAATTTGCGTCCGCAATCAGTACTCAACAATATATCAAAGTTTGTGTAATCAAGAAACATACCACATATATCATACAACCACATGTATCATACAACCACATATATATCAGTCTCGTACATTTGGGTTTTAGCAATTGAAATTTCGAATGCGAGAATTGAAGGAGATGGAGATACATTACTTATTTATGAAACAATTTAAAACATCTCAATCTCATAGTACTACATAACATCATCATAGTTGCCCCAAAATTACTAGAGTTCAGCTAGCAGCATTAGCTCAGTGACAGTCACACCAAGCTACAACGAGCAAAGATTACACTAGTGATCGATCGATCGAGCCAGTTAGCTCGCCCGATCGCTGCGCGGCGTGAGTGATAGCTCGCTCACAGGCACCAGAACGACGAAGCGCGCGCCCTCTTGGCCGGCGGCGGTGGCGAGATCTCCGGCACGGAGAACACGTCGCTGTCGCTGTCGCTGTGGTACCAATCCTTCACGTGCCCCTGCTTGGCCTTGGCCGTCGGCGGGGCCACCATAGTGAACGGCACCTCCTCGAAGCCCCACGCTGGCGGCGCCGGCGTCTGCGGCACGTGCGGCGCCCACGCGCCGCCGCGCTTCCCAGGCCGCCCGCCGGATACCACGTCGAACAGGTCAGCGTCCAGGAACGGCACCTGCTCGTCGCGGCCCTTCTGTTTCTGCCAAAGCGCAAAAGTTTGGGTGATCAGTTTTACTTTTACTCATGATGCGTTGGACAGACGGAACAGGGGAAAGAGATGGCTGGAGAGTGGAGACTTACGGCGGCGGCGGCGGCGAAGGCGGCGTCGTCGAGGAGGATGTCCTCGACGCGCCAGCCGGGGCAGATGTTGGTGAGGTAGTCCGAGATGCTGCTGCTGTCGTGTCCTACCTCTGCTCCTCCTTTGCCGTGGCTGGCTTCAACTTCAAGAACCGCGGGGGTGTTGACCTCGGCGGCCGAGGAGTCGTCATGCTCGTCGGAGCTTCCGTCGGGGCAGGGGATCTCCTGGTCCACGGGCTCGGCGGAGAGCTTGGTCCCGACGAGGAGGAAGCGGCTGTGCTTGGCGGTGAGCTCGTTGGCGCTGTGGATGGGCTCGTCGCAGTCGGCGCACAGGATGGCCCGGTCCTCCACGCAGAACACGACGCCCCTCCGCTCCTGCAATCAAACACCAGAAGCAGAGCCGTCAGCTCAACTGTCTCCTAGTACCTTTGTAGCGTCGGACGGGCAGATAGGACAAGCAAGAACGCACCTTGCAGACATCGCAGAGCGGACCGGCGTCTTCGGTGGCGGAGGAGGGTTGGAGTAGGGTGATGCGGCGGTGCTTGCCGGCGAGCTTGTTGGCGCGGTGGACGCGGCGGTTGCAGGGGGAGCAGAGCGCGGCCTCGTCGGCGCAGCAGAGCACTGCGGCCGGCTCGACGCCGCAGACGTCGCACTGCACACGCATGGCGATCAGGTCAAGGGGGTAGAAGCTCTGATCGAGGGGGAGAGATCGCGCGAATGGCTGGCTCGATGCGTGGAAGGTGGAGAGGAAGGAGGGGAAGGGTGGTGAGGTTATTTTATACGCGATGATGACACAGAGAGCAGGCGATGGAGAGGGATCTTAACGCTGAATTTTATTCTGGTGCCCGCATGGGTTGGTTCAAAAGATGGGTACGGGTGGGGTGCATGGCACTCCAAAATATCCTTAAATTAACCAAAAATATCTAGGCTTGTTCTGTGCAGGAGAGGGTAGAGGTCAGAGCTGGCCTTCACCCAAACGACCAAGCAAGTCGTTGGTAAGTGTGTCAGCTAAAAATTGCAGTAGTGCCTTCTTTTTCCTATAATACCCTCCACTTCACTTCCAGATTGGTGCAACACATTTTTTTATGACATGTTGGCTTTTAATCACCCTTTATTGGATGGTATTATGTGCACCTAGCCAAAATGTCGAAAAGGATATATGTTTTTTTACTTTTATTGCGAATAATAGATATTCATAATTTCTTTTATTGTAGGCACTGTTTTTTTAGATGAAAAACTATGCATGAAAGTTTAGCTAAGTGGTCCTAAATGTGAACGGATGTCCATAAAATTACCAATCGAAATTGTGGAGGCAACTGTCTGAAATGATTATTAGATGATGAAATAATGTTGAAAAATACGCATGTATTTTTGTTTTCGTCAGAAAATGCACATTTATTCATCTACGTGTTATCGAAGAAATACATGAAATAGTTAATCATCTTGTGACTTTATAACAATGAAATGTTGTTAATGTAATGGATTTCCAGAAGTCTTACAAAGTTCCCGACGTCAAGTAGATAGAGTTGAATGGGTAATAGTAAAATTTCCAGCACGCGAGCTTAGTACCTTTCTACGATGGGGAATCATAAACGTTATTTCGTAAGTGAACGAATCTATTAAATTTTCCCACCATTTTGGTTCCAAGAGGTTCCTACTCTGCGTCTAGACTTATCGATGGAAGAGAGGCTAAGAGCACAAAACTTGTGAGAGAGGTTAGGTATACAGATGCGCGTATGTGTCGTGATAGGGCTGGTGGATTTACATGTTTAGATCATGTGCATAGACGGTTCTTAAGGAAGCTGGAAAAACTACTAAAGGTTTGATGCACTAGTGGAAAACGGGGCTATAGGCCCGGTCCATTTGGGCCTTCAGTCCCGGTTTCCAAACCGGGACCAATTAGGCGGGACTAAAGGGTCCCCCCTTTAGTCCCGGTTCAAAGTTGCACCGGGCCTAAAGGCGGCGCCACGTGGTGCGGCCAGGAAGCTCGCGGTGGATAGCCTTTGGTCCCGGTTCGTGGTACGAACCGGGCCTGGGGTTCTCTGCCGCGACAGAGAATTGCTATTTCTCTGCAGCGACACAGGTTTAGGGTGGAGCAGCGTTTCTCTGCCGCAGCAGAGAAACATGGCGTTTCTCTGCCGCGGCAGAGTTTCAGCAATGCATATATATCATTCAAGAAACCACAAAAAATCGTCGTGAATATATATAGACATCGTCAACAGTACACGTAATGCATGCATATTTACAATATAAAGTCGGATCTCTTTACTAAATCTATTAGCTTCTACGAAGTTGCTCAACACCTAGCTATGACCTCGCATAGTGCTCTCCACCTGGGGTAATGACCTCGGTAAGAAAAAATCCCGCGATTTCCTCTTGAATTGCTCGTATTGATCCTCCGTTATGAGAGTGTCCCGCAGGCGTATCATCTATATTTTAAAAAGGAGATCAATATATGAATAGAAATCAATACAATAGATAGTACTAATTAAGATAATTCTGAGAATTTGTTATCGTACACGAGTTTGGTGTATACGGGCATCCCCACCCTTGGGACACGACATGTCACGAATGAAGGTGCAGACGTAGTATCCACATAAGTTATTCCCGGGTTCCTTCCTTATACACTTTACGAAAAAATAGTTTGATCAAACTAATAATCAAGCATCGTATTGAAAGTAAATATCATATATAGAGTTTCACGGACATAGCTATATATATAGTACTACTTACAGGGTAATCTTTAAATGTAAGCTCCGGTTTCCATTTACCCGGAACAGTAGTGATGAACCGTTTCCAAGCCCTGCCCGACAAAAAATAATGAGTAAATGAGTTATTGATTAGTTGATGATATCGTCGAATTAGAACAGATGAAGATGCCAATACGAAATTGATTGAAATTACCTCTGGAGGATGGCAGCCATGTCCGCCCATTCCGCATATTCTTTACGTTTCGAGTCCATGACATTTACGACTCCTTTGTGAAGATCAATAATTAGGAGAATAAAGTGGAATCTGCACAAGCATAGCTCAATGATTACGAGAATAAAATGGAAGCTGCACAAGCATAATGTATGTTATATATAACACTCACTTGAAGTTGTAGGGAAAGAATATATCCTCTTTGTTTGCTTGCTTCACTAAAAGCATTACCATGTTGTCCTCTGTGTCCTTGGCGAAGTCTCGAACCGTAACTTCATGAACTGTGTCTGGGTCTATGAACCCCAGCGGTAGGAGCTTGCCTCTTTTGCATTCGAGCTTCTTCATTCTGCATAATTAAATGTATAGCGTACACAAAGAATATAGTGAGGATAATTGTTTGTGCAAATGAATGAGCGCTGAGCTACAGACTTAATTACATAAATAAATCACTTACAGGCAGTAGCAACTGATGACAGCTTTGTCGAGGGCATCTTGGTTGAATAACTGAAACAGTTCTTCTAACTCAAGGTTTATCTCCTCGACCCCCGGAAGTAATGCTCATCTCTAAGATACACCGTGAGGTAGCGATCACCTCTTCGACAGGCTTTCAGGTACCAGTCATGCAACCTTCGCATCTGAGTCCCTAGACGCGCGAGCTCGCCAGGTTTGACGAGATCAGATCCGTATCTATACTTGTTTACTACTTGAGCCGTTGGATAGTAATCTTCGTACTCAACTGATGCTCCCTGAGCTCTAGCCTCCTGTTCGATCATCGATGCCGTTTCTGGATCATCATAGGGCTGCACGACGAAGTGGGGTATGGCCTGAATGTCCTGCTGTCCAAGCTGGGCGACTTTTTTTTGCTTCTTTGCTCGCTCTAGAGGACTGTCCAAGAGAGCGGTCATAATCAGCTCTTAGCTCAGGTCTCTTCATTCTCGTCTCGGCAAAGTGCTTCACTGTATGCGGTGGAATAAACATCTTCTTCGGCGCAAGAAACGCCTTTTGCTCTTCAGTCTGCTCATGTGGTAACAACTCTGGAGTCTATGCCCTCATCGGAGTTGATGATCTCTTTGGAGCTGTAGGAGATGCCGCGGTTAGCTTCCTCTTTTGCTTAGGTGGAGGCGGCGGAGTCTCCTGGCGAGGAGGAGGAGGCGGCGGAGTATTTTCACGCGGAGGAGACTTCTCATGCACAGGGGAATCATCATCGCGCATAGGAGAATCATCACGCGGAGGAGACTGCGCAGGTGGCGGAGGAGGCGGATGAGGTGGCCTGCTTGGTGGCTTCTCACCTGGAAACACAATGTTCTCCTTCCGCCATTGCATGGTGGTTCTACGGGCTTCTCCCAGTTCTTTGATTTCCCCATCTTCACCTGCAGGGTGCTCAAGCACCAACCCCTCATAATCTCTCAACACTTCATCCACCATCACAACAGACAAAGTCGTCTTGGACCGGACGGCAATGGTAAGACCTTGTAGGTAAGAGGATGCCGACCGCCGCCTTGAAGGATAGGTTGAAAACTTTAACATGCAGCTCACAAGGACGGCTCTCGGTGAGATCATCCACGGGGGTAGCGAGGAGGCTCGACCACCTGGTCATCATCATCATTATCCACCTGCTGACCGGAAGCCATGCCTGCTTTTCCGGTGTTGTTGAGATTGCGGCGGGACGAGGGCATTGAGCAATGCAGGATCTACAGCCTGCCCCCGAGCCATCTCGGGATGTAAGTACTTGGGTTACCATGGTTAATTGGGCTTTCATGGTGCTCATACCCTCCTCTAAGGACGCTATGCGGTCCGTTTCCCTTGCCTTTCTCCTCTCATGGCTTTTATCGGGAAATCTCTTCCTTTCCGCAGAAAGCCATACTTCCACGGAACGGAGCCTCCTGTGCCTCGTGTTCGTCCGCCGTGTTCTTTGTTCCCAAGGGCGCGTGTCAGCTCATCGTTCTCTCTTTCGGGCTGGAACCTCCCCTCCTCCACGTCCTTATGTGCTTTTTCCAGGGCTTCAATGGGAAACTTCAGATGAGCTTTCTTATAGATGCACTTCCCTGTTTCTGAATGCAACGTTCCCCCAATCCCGTAGAACCACTCCTTACACCGTTCGATCCAACCGTGTGTCCCTATGTTATCACCAGAATTTGACCAAGTCAGAGGTGGGCCGCGATCGAGATGGACTTGAAGAATATATACATGGAAGAAATACATGAATCGGCCTTTTATACCAAGTTGGGCTTAATTGCCCATGTATCTGTAACATATTAGATCGCATCTTAGTTTAGAAGTTAGAATCTTACTCGTGCACGGTTTAGTGCACGCCCACATTAGAAAGTCCCCCGGACTATAAATATGTATCTAGGGTTTATGGAATAAACAACAACCAACGTTCAACCACAAACAAATCTCGGCGCATCGCCAACTCCTTCGTCTCGAGGGTTTCTACCGGTAAGCATCATGCTGCCTAGATCGCATCTTGCGATCTAGGCAGCCAAGCCTGCCTACGTTGTTCATGCGTTGCTCGTATCGAAGCCTTTTTGATGGCGAGCAACGTAGTTATCTTAGACATGTTAGGGTTAGCATTGTTCTTCATGCTGCATGCTTTCGTAGTGCAACCCTTGCATGTCTAGCCGCCCTTACACCTATCTTAGGTGTAGGGGCGGCACCCCGCTTGATCATAGTTTAGTAGATCTGATCCGTTACGATTGCTCCTTGTTCTACAAGGATTAGTTTAATATCTGCAATAGTTAGGCCTTACAAGGGGTCGGAGGATCCAGCGGCGTGTAGGGTGGCGTTTGCTAGTCCTAGAACGGATGTTCCGGGGATCAACCTCGTGTTGGTTTTTAGGCCCTGTCTAGGATCGGCTTACGGTCACCGTGCGCGAGCGCGAGGCCCGAACCTGAGTAGGATGATCCGATTATGCGGTGAAAACCCTAGATCGTCGTAGATTTCATTAGCTTTACCTTGATCAAGCAGGACCACCATATATTCGGACACCTCGTCTCGAATCATGGGTGGATCGGCTCTTCGAGCCGATTCACGGGATAACCTCGAGAGCCGATCGAGGCTCGTATTTAACGTTTACGTGTGTGCCCTGCAGGAAACTAAGCGAGGCATCATCCACACCTTCCCGACCGGGTATAGGTCGGGTGGCACGCCCTTGTGATAAACATCGGCGCGTGCGACCGGAAGGCTTTGCGGGCCGTCGCTCGGAGGGACTAGGGCCAGCCGCAGCCCTAGTTGTTCCCGGCTCTACGGTGTTGCCCGTCTCCGCCCGCCGGTGAGTTTCGACGTCAACACATTCCGGCACGCCCGGTGGGACGATCGACGACGTCCACGACATCGCCATCTACATCCGAGATGGCGGAAGACACTCCGGTCACGTACGCGGATCTGCCTGATGAGCTCAAGAAGAAGCATGACGAGATCAAGGCAACCCTTGAAGCCGAGCTCATCGGCTCCTTCCACCGAACCCGCTCCCATGGCGTCAGGTGGAAGGGTTTCACACCTGAAGGCGCGCTCGATGGAGTGGACCTGTCCGCCCCGTCAGAAGAACGCACCAGGTCGCCGCGGCAGGAGATCAACTACATGGTGGCTCATTCGCCGCACCGCCACTCGAGAGCCTCGGTGAACACTTTGGAGCGTGTCGCTGCGCGCGTCGTCCAGGAAATCATGAGTCACCGGTACTCCCCGTCGGGACCGGCTCGGGGACTTTCAAAGGAGAGATGCCGCTCCAGCCCCAGCCGTTCGCATGGGCAGCACCGGAACCGCCGAACTCATCGGCATACGTCGTCTACAAGGATGGTGGTGATCCTAGGGACTACCAATTCCTACCGAGCCGCCTAAGGAGATCCCGCACGGATACACGTGCGCATACGTACCGGACCGCAACGCACGGGCACTCTCGAACCAGGCTGCAATATCAGCGGCCTCTGGAACGTCAGGAGGAACGTCAGGAGCCGATCCTGAGAAGCAATCATGGCTGGCTAAGTACGCCACCCCGACGAACCTCCAAGGCCCAGCTCCTGCAGTTGGCTTAGAACCGGAAAAGCAAGCATGGCTGGTTAAGTATGCCACCCCGGCGAATCTTCAGGGTTCGGCGCCTACGGCCATCACAGCGGATCAGATCTGTGCAATTCTGAAAGATCAGTTCGGTATGATGCCGAAAAGGAAGGCGTTCGGCTACACCAAGCCGTACCCCAACAGCTACGAACCGATCCCGCTGCCACCCAAATATCGGCTCCCGGACTTCACAAAGTTCAGTGGGTCAGAGGGGTCCAGCTCCATCGAGCATGTGAGCCGATATTTGGCACAGCTGGGCACGATCTCAGCGTCAGATGAGTTGCGCGTGAGGTTCTTCTCACAGTCCCTCACAGGATCGGCTTTCGGGTGGTACACATCGCTACCACCAAACTCCATCCAAACTTGGAAGCAGTTGGAAGAGCAGTTCCATGAGCAGTATCATTCAGAAGCTTCCGAGTCTAGCATTGCCGATCTAGCACAGCTACGTCAGAAGCGCGGAGAAACTGTGACAGAATACATCCAGCGCTTCAGGAATCTTAGGAACCGATGCTATTCGGTTCGTATAAGTGAAAAAGAAGCAGTCGAGCTGGCGGTGGTGGGTCTCTCATCATCAATCAAGGACGTGGCCTCCCAAGCAGACTACCCTTCGTTAGCGCACATGGTGCAGAAGCTGACCGCATATGAACAGCGCCACCCAGATGTTTACTAGGACAAATTCAAGCGGGTGGTGGCTGTGGTTGAGGCAGACGAAGACGAAGGTGCCATGGGAGATCAGGAGGTAGCAGTGGCTGAATGGACTCGAGCGACAGGCCCCGTGACCTGCAAATGGGTGAAGCCACAAGGCCCTCCGAAAGGGTTCGACTTCGACGTGACCAAAACTGAGCAGCATCTTTGATCTCTTACTCACGGAGAAGCATATAAAGGTACCCGAAGGCCACAAGTTCCCCACGGTGCAAGAGCTGAACGGAAGGCCATACCTGCAAATGGCATAACACGTTCTCCCACACCACCAACGACCGCAGGGTGTGGCAGCAGAGCACATCCAAGCGGCGATAGAGAACGGGCGTCTAATTTTCAACCAGTACGCCATGAAGGTCGATACCCAGCCCTTCCCCGCCGTGAACATGGTGGAGTATGCTTGCCATGCGGGTGCCAGCCGGGTTTCCTCGTGCAATATCAACATGGTAGATCTTGGACACCACGCCGGCAAGGATGGAGATGAGGGCAGCTGCTCTCATAGCAAAGAAACAGAGGAAGCCGCTCCACGCGATCGGCTCCGCCAAGACGGCAAGCGCTACGTAACGAGAGGGAGAAGTGAAGAACATAAGATATCGGCGACCTCTCTCTCGATCACCTCCTCAACAAGTATGTGAGTCAGTACGACCAACGCCGACGGTCCAGCGACGATGATGAAAGAGTTCGTCCGGCCGGAGAAGCCAGAAGACATCGTCGGCAGTAATCGCGATGAGGAGGAGCACGAGCGTTGTGCCAAGGGAAAGGCAAGGGAGAAAGACGACGAGGACAGAGCACCGGGATTGTCCTTTCTTCGAGCACCGCTGGGATTCAGGAATGAGCCGATTGCCAACAATCGGCAATTGCCCAGAATGCAACCGGAAGAAGAAGGAGGCAGCCAACGTGTCCGTGTTCGAGCGCTTAGGACCTCTCCCGCCACAGAGCAAACGAGCTGAGCCCCCTCGTTTGGAAGATCTCGAAGATTCAGAAGACGAGGGGGAAGAAGAAAACAGGTACCACCGGCCAAGGTGGTGCCCTGACGGACTCAGCCGTTCCCAGAAACGCAGGGTTCAACGATTGCGCGGCCTGGAAGAAGCCGAGAGGTTATACTTGCATACATTGAGGAAGGCAAGGCCTGATCTGGCTGCAAAGGTTCAGCGAACCCTGGATGAAGAGGGTCGTCCACGGAAAATGGAGTGGCGCCCCAAGCAAAGGAAAGCCGATGATGAAGCATCGGCTGGCACAAACATGGTACTCGTTCTTCCGGCGAAGCTTAGCGCTCCACGATCACACGATGCATTCAAGGTGGGCGACAGCAAGCGTGCCAACATGATAAAGTCAGAGATTGGGCTGGTCTTATCGACCGGCCTGAACGAGTGACAAGAGCACGTCAATGAGCAAACATGGCAAGGCTGATCCTTGTGATCGGCCCCAAAAATTTATGAAGGGAACTTACAAAACCTTTCATCGAACAAGCAACATGGAGGCCGATTCCAGCAATCGGCCAAAATTATCCTCACCCACCGTTCTGCTTGGGTTCAACATATTATCCAACAGAGCCGATACCATCAACTCTCTTGACAGAATCGGCTCGGGGGGGCACCCAGGGGGATAAAATACGAGGATATGCAACGGAAGCATCTCATCTTTTGGTGATGGGTATTGGAGTATGGGGGCCGATGCACCAGTCGGCCAAAAAGCTGAAAATTCGAAAATTTTCGAGCACGAGCCGATGCAGCGAGACATCGACTTAAGAGGAGTAATCGTTACGATCGTAGGGTCATGGAGCACTAATGGAAGAGAGCTCCTCAATGGAGTAGTCTAAGGGCTTGGATCCTCTCTTCAAGAACAATGCCAGGAGCGGCCTGGACGTGCGGATCAGGTCAAGGATGGAGCGCATCAGGTCCACCAGAGGGAAGGAGCCGATCTGGCCGGCAAGAACTGAAGAAAGCTCGGGGGGCAGCTCACCTTGAAGGCTTTCGCTTAGAGAAGCCGATTTATGTTCAAATCGGCTGGCTCTGCATAAGGAACTTCCCCACACACGATCAAGCCCAGGTCTATGCAGCTAATTTGCGTATCCTTGTCTCTGTTTTGCCTTGGCTGAGACTCGGGGGGCAACAGGCCTGGTAGATGCTCTATTGAGGAACCGATTGGGGTACCATCGGCTGATCTCCGTTGCAACCTTCTTCACAAAACGATGAGCGCTCGCTAAGGAGGATCTCTGAAACTGGTGGGAGAAATTTAAGGGCTCTCTTGGAAGTCCCACAGTATCTACCGGAAAGAGAATCATCAGTTGAAGGATGGAAGGGTGAATGTCGAAGGACCGATGCGTTGCTATCGGCTCATTACGCATTGGCAAAGGGGACGAATCGGCAGGGTCAGTATGAGAGAGAATCGGCTAAATTAAGCTCAAAGGAAATCAGCAAAATCGAATTGGGGAAAAGTTCTTCATTAATAGGCGGGATTTCTTACATCAAAGAGCTGATTGCTCTCGGAAGGAAATACTAGGGGATACATTGCCCCATCTACTACTACTGGCCCTATGCTAGAGGTCCTATCTACGGGCCGTCACTGCCCTCGTCGTCGCCGCTCGCCGGCCGCTGTCGCGCGCTCCCGGCGGGCTCGTCGTCGCTCCAATGGCCGCCGACCGGGCCCTCGTTGTCCTCGTCTTCTTCGTCGGCGTCGTCCTCATTGCTGTCGAAGTCACTAAGGTTGCCCGGCCAGGGGCAGAACCGCTTGGCCGGCGGCTCGTCGGAGGGGCTGTCGTCGTCGTCCTCCTCCTCCTCTTCCTCCTCCTCCACCCCCTCGGAGGAGGTGAAGTCATCCCGAGAGAAGCGATCGTCATCGCTCTCCTCCTCCGATTCCCCGTCGGCGAGGAACCGGAGGTCGCTCTCCCCGTCCGTCGAGGACTGGTCATCCTCGGACCGGATGGAGAAGTCATGGTCGACTCCTCCCCGGCCGCAATGGCGCGACGGGTGTTGGCCGCATGGACCTCCGCCGGGTTGTACTCCGGCGTCGGCTCACGGGACGTGGAGGACTGGGCCTGGAAGGATCCGATGGAGCGAGAGGAGGAAGAAGACATGGTGGCGCAGGAGGGCTTTTGGACTGCTAATGCGAGGGAGGTGCAGAGCAGAACTGTTCATAGCGGTTAAATAAAAGGGGATATGGTGGAAATTCAATGCCACCGCAGTTTCCGAGGGAGTGGTGCTTGAAAGAAAGAGAAAAGACTGCCAAGTCACGCGGAGAAGTTGAGAAGGCAAGTCCTCATGGTGACGGATACTGCGACGGTTCTGCCACGACATGACCCGATGAAAGAAAGGCATAATGATTTTGGAAATGTCATTTCCAAAACCAGGGGGGCATGTGTTATCACCAGAATTTGACCAAGTTAGAGGTGGGCCGCGATCGAGATGGACTTGAAGAATATATACATGGAAGAAATACGTGAATCGGCCTTTTATACCAAGTTGGGCTTAATTGCCCATGTATCTGTAACATATTAGATCGCATCTTAGTTTAGAAGTTAGAATCTTACTCGTGCACGGTTTAGTGCACGCCCACATTAGAAAGTCCCCGGACTATAAATATGTATCTAGGGTTTATGGAATAAACAACAACCAACGTTCAACCACAAACAAATCTCGGCGCATCGCCAACTCCTTCGTCTCGATGGTTTCTACCGGTAAGCATCATGCTGCCTAGATCGCATCTTGCGATCTAGGCAAAGACAAGCCTGCCTACGTTGTTCATGCGTTGCTCGTATCGAAGCCTTTTTGATGGCGAGCAACGTAGTTATCTTAGACATGTTAGGGTTAGCATTGTTCTTCATGCCTGCATGCTTTCGTAGTGCAACCCTTGCATGTCTAGCCGCCCTTACACCTATCTTAGGTGTAGGGGCGGCACCCCGCTTGATCATAGTTTAGTAGATCTGATCCGTTACGATTGCTCCTTGTTCTACAAGGATTAGTTTAATATCTCGCAATAGTTAGGCCTTACAAGGGGTCGGAGGATCCAGCGGCGTGTAGGGTGGCGTTTGCTAGTCCTAGAACGGATGTTCGGGGATCAACCTCGTGTTGGTTTTTAGGCCCTGTCTAGGATCGGACCTACGGTCACCGTGCGCGAGCGCGAGGCCCGAACCTGAGTAGGATGATCCGATTATGCGGTGAAAACCCTAGATCGTCGTAGATTTCATTAGCTTTACCTTGATCAAGCAGGACCACCATATATTCGGACACCTCGTCTGAATCATGGGTGGATCGGCTCTTCGAGCCGATTCACAGGATAACCTGAGAGCCGATCGAGGCTCGTATTTAACGTTTACGTGTGTGCCCTGCAGGAAACTAAGCGAGGCATCATCCACACCTTCCTGACCAGGTATAGGTCAGGTGGCACGCCCTTGTGATAAACATCGGCGCGTGCGACCAGAAGGCTTTGCGGGCCGTCGCTCAGAGGGACTAGGGCCAGCCGCAGCCCTAGTTGTTCCCGGATCTACGGTGTTGCCCGTCTCTGCCCGCCAGTGGGTTTCTGACGTCAACACCCTAATCTGATCCCTTTCCTGGTAAGTTCCGCCTCAGCTGCCTGCCACTTAGGACGGTTAGCCCTGTATCCACCTGGACCCAGAATTTGGTGATATAGCTTCAACGCAGCATTTGCTTATTTGTTGCCGACCTTTTCTTAAATTCTTCTGACTCCGTGCTGTACTTCACGAATTCGTCCCAGTGATTTTTTTACCTTCTCACTGTCCGGAGTCTTCTTTTTCTTGATAAGGACGCGCAATCTTTTCTTGTGGCTCTTGAATAGTTCGGCCATCTTCTTCTTGGCAAAGTTGCGGAGGGCCTGCTCCATCTTGGCCTTTTCAGCGGCACCCCCCTCTTCGGGTACTATGTTGAAATGCGACATGAGCTTGGTCAGAATGCTGTCTTTGGCTACATCATCGTTATAAAGACCTTGAGCTTCTTCCTCTGCAGACAGCACTAGTCCCTTCGGCTTGTTCCATTCTCGAACGGTGATCGGGACGTGGTCCCTAATAAGCACTCCGCATTGAGCTATAAATGACTTTGCACTTTTCTCTGGAGCAATCGGTTTACCATCCTTAGCGATATGGGTGATGTCGTGCCTAACACCGTCGTCCAACTTTTTGGCCGGGCCTCGCTTCTTCGACTTTACAGAAGAAGTGCTCGATCCGGAGGGCTAAAAAAGAAATAATTCATAGTCAGTACAATTTAATTAGTTAATGCATCTAGTCGATCAACAGCGGCTTAATTAATTTATATACACGGGTGATAACTACGGTTCCGGAGCCATTATGATGATCTTCTTCCTCACCGGCGCCATTAGGATCTTCTTCCTCAATATTCTCCGCTCCCTCACCGGAGTCATTCAAAAAAGTTGCGGTGACATCGTCACCGCCATCATCTGGAATAACGTCGTCATCGCGATCATCCAGAGTACCGTGGGCTATGAGGTCAGCCATAAAATTTTCTTGAGTTTCATCTCTCTCCATGCTTTATAAAACGACCTGCAAGCTATATATAGGAACCATCATATGATCAAATTAAGGATAATGCAGAAAACTGAAAATGGAGTTACATATGTAGTTCTTAACTAAGGATCGATAATATAGTGCTGAAAGCAGATAGTGCAGTTACATGCATACGTAGATCGGGTTCATGTTTATTTAACCCTAATACATCAATCAATACTACAACCTCTCAACCGCGCCGACCGGGTCCTATAACGCGCCGACCGGGACCTGAGCCGCGCCGGGTGAACCCCCAAAGCCACGGAACAGTCACGGGAGCATAGCTAACATGAGATCCCTGCATAACACTCCATCCGGTCCTATACATGTTGTCTAACTCATACATGTAACGGCGAACGTGCTCGTCCTCCGCCGCAATGCGCTGAGCTACCTCCTCCGGCGGGGCCGGCTCCCTCTGAAACGACCGTGGCCCATAAGACCTCCACCAGAGAATATCCGGGTCGACGACGGGACCCGGATTCCGCACCAAGGTGCGCGACCCGAAGCTAAGACCTCCCGGTGCCACCCCGGCGGAGCCCGGTCCCGGACCTCCCCAGCCTGCTGCATCTCCTCTAGAAGAGTCAGACCACGGCGCGGCGGCTGTCGCGGCATCGTAGCTACGAAAACAAATCATATATATATACCAACGTTAACATAAATTTAAAAATAACTTCACTACTTAGTCGGCGCCGGCACTACCGTTTGGGGGGCGCCGACACTACATACTCTATTTTGGGGGCGCGGCAGGGGCGTCGGCACTACCGTATTTTGGGGGCGCCATCGCGCGTAGTGGTTACCGGCGCGGCGGCCCTCATAACTTTTTCACAAAAACACTAACTATTTTTCTAACTAATTTTCTAACTATTGTTTTAACTAATTTTTCTAACTATTTATCTAACACTAACTAATCTAACAAACTAACTAATCTAACAAACTAACACTAACACTAACTATTTATCTAACACAAACTAACACTAACACTAACTATTTATCTAACAAACTAACTATTTATCTAACAAACTAACTATTTTCTAACACTAACTAATCTAACACTAACTAAACTAACACTAACACTAACTATTTATCTAACACAAACTAACACTAACACTAACTATTTATCTAACAAACTAACTATTTATCTAACACTAACTATTTTCTAACACTAACTAATCTAACACTAAAAAAAGAGGAGGGGCGGCGCCGGCGCTTACCGGCGGAGGTGGCGGCCGGGGGCGCGGTGGACGGTGTCGTTGCCTAATCGACGGTACCTCGGAGGAGGGATCCTCACGAGGGGGAGAAGAAGTAGGGGCCATAGGGCGGAGTGCTCACGGGACGGTGGTACGCGATTTACCCAGCTTCGGAACACCTGCACGATGACGGGGCCTACCGCTGCTTGTCCGGAATTATCCGGGCGCTTTCGCGTTGTTACAATGAGTTGTGGTTGTGCCTCTAGGGCTCCCGGGATCCGGCTTATAAAGGCGCACGGATCTAGGGTTTACATGGAGAGTCCTAGCCGGATTACAGATTGCCTAACTACGGTACAATGTCTTGCCGTGTACGTCACGGATCCGCCTTCCATATACGTCGTACTGGATCCGGGTTCCTCATGGGCTTCCACGGATCCGGGTTCCTCCGAAGGTCGGGCCGGATCCGGCTTACTGATCCTGGGCCGGACTTCATCCTTTATGATCAACGCAAGATCGGGCCGCCCGATGGGCCACATGCCACATCACCGTCTATGGGCCACCCGGGCTTGCCGGATCTAGGCACCGTCGATGGTACACCTATGAAGTATACCCACAACGAGTAGCCCCCAGAGTTCTCCGAGTTTCACCTTCTGTTTCCGCCTTGCTAGCGCCTTATGGTCTCCGGCAATGTTGGTAACGCGGAGAAACTTGCAGAACTCCAACTTCACATTTTCTTCTTTCCCAACTTTTAGTCGGAAAACCTCCCCATCCTGCGGGACTTCATCCATCGACAGTTCAAAACATGTCTCCGGGTTACTCCCCTGCTTGCGAATGAGAACTGCTTATCTTCGCGCTGTTTACCCGGAATCTTAAGAGACTCAAACGGTTCCGCCAATTCTGGCGCCATTTTCGCGCGATTTGAGCGGTAACTTATCCTTAGCCATTTTTACCGTTTAGGGTTTGGACACGTGTCACGCATCCAACGGTGCGACGCTTGCGTTCCGACCACATGATGCGGAGCACGAATCTCCTCCCCGCGGCCTATAAATATCCACCGTCAACCCTAACCTTCCCATTCACCCCCTCTTTCACCTCTCTGCGAAGTGCCGCCCGCGAGCTCCTCCTCCGCCGTGCCGGAGTCTGCCGGAAAACTCGCCGGAGTTTCACCGGAGCGATTTCACCACCGCGCGAAATCCTCGTCGCTGGCGCCTCCGACCACCGCGGAATCCATTACGGTGAGTTCTCGAGCTTCAGTCTTTCGCCGTAGTTGAAAGAGAGGATGCTTAGGAAGACGACGTGGATCCGACTAACATTACGTTTTCCGCCACCGCTTCTTTTTTCTTCAGATGTCTTCTGTGACTCCGCCTCCAACCTCCGAGCCAATCATGGCGACGCCTATCTCCTCCGCCCCTCCTCCATTTGTCCCAGTTCGGCTGGAGTCCTCAAAGGATTCCGGCAAGAATATCGAGGGCACCTCTGCTAACCCGGAAGACATCGCGGGCGCAGAGCAAATGGAAAAGAATGCGGAGGAGGCAGCCGCCAAGAAATCCAAGGCTCGTCAACGAGACAACGAGTCTAAGGGAAAGTGGTGGCCCTGCACCACCATCGACGCGGAGCTCTCCAACCTCGAGGCGGAGGGCTTCATTAAACCCGGATCCTGGCGGACACTTCCGGGTGCCCCCACTCCAGCTCCCGAAGACGGAGAGATGGTGGTGACGAAGGCGCTAGTGGAGCGCGGATTCTCTTTTCCGCCATCTGATTTCTTTTCAGAAATCTTGAAGACCTATGGGCTCCAGCCCCACAATATTTTCCCGAATTCTGTCTTGGCGATCAGCAACCACGTGACGCTCTGCGAGGGCCATCTCCGGGTAGCTCCTGACCTTGCTCTGTTCCAGTACTACTTCTTCGTGAAAAAGGAGAAGATTCCCAAAGCTTCCGAGCTGGCTACCTGCGGATCAATCACTTTCATGCTCCGCCCCGGCCGCGTCTACCCTCCAACTGATCGCCACGAATCCGCGCGATACTGGTCAGGGGGTTTCTTCTATCTGAAGGACGTCTCCGACCCGGCGAGCGAGAGGGTGCTGCCACCTTTTAAGAACAGCCCTGCCAGCGAGGATCCGGCCTGGACGCAATGTCCTCATCTCTCCGAGTCGCCTCGGCCGACTCGGATGGTTAGGCGGATCCGCAAGCCGACGGAGGAGGGTCTGACGGGGAAGGACCTTACCATGTCCTGGTTCACCAAGCGGATCCAACCACTTCAGCACAGGGACCGCCTGATGTTCCAGTACACGGGGCGTGACGATCCTATGCGTGCGTCCAAGGACAACCTCTCCGCCGACGCCATCGACAAGCGGATCCGACTGTTGATCAAGATTCCGCGTGATCTTCACGTTCATGTGTGTAACAAGGACATCCACACCAACGGCTCCGGGACCGCGGTATGTTATCGCGTCTTAACTTGTTATCTTATTTGTAATCTGTAATTTGACTAAGTACTGGCTCTGCAACAAAGCTCGAAGCCCTCGAGGAAGGCGACCTCGGAACTCTCCTCCGGGTTCCTCACGCGGGCAATACTGACCCGGAGGCCGCATCGGAGGCGGAAGCTCCTGAAGCACCGCGCCCATCCAAGAGGAAGAGGGCTGCCCCCTCCAGTCCTTCAGCCAAACGTGCCCGCGAAGCGCTCAGCACCGCGGCAACTCGCAAGGCGGAGGCGGAGAAAAAGCGCCTCAAACTTATCGATACCAGCAACCGAGCCCAACCAGTAATCCACCAGTTCTTCAGACCTTCCGGGTAAGTGCTAAATTTCCGAAGGAAAATCCTTCCGCCATCGTGAATCAGCATATACTTAATCATAACGCTCTTTTCTTTTCGCGACAGAAGTTCCGGAAGCTAGCCCCCCAAGGCCCCTAAGGCCCCCAAGAAGAAAACTAAGCCGTCTCCGGCTTCCATACCAGTCACACCAGAAGTCGGAGTTCCGCCCAAGGCTTCTTCAACCGCCAAGCCGGATCCTAAGGACGTCATCACCATTGATGACATCCCTGAAGACCCGACCGACGAGACTGGCCAAGGAGATTCCGGCAAGGGCGCCTCCTCATCTGTTCCTCCGCCTGAGCAACCCACCGCTACTTCCGCCGAGCCTACGGCCGAACAATACGAGCAGAAGGTGCAGCTGATCCGTGCCACTGGCGCATCCCAGACTCCGTCGCTGCAGAAGCTCCCCCTCTCTGAACGTCATGCGGAAATTTCAGCCATGATGGAGAAGGTGTGGGGGCCTACGGATACAGAGATGAAGGAGCTCTCCGACCTCGAGAGCGAACTCAAGGTCTTCTTTGCTAAACATAAGGAGGTGCGCCAGGTAACACTAGCCCCAAGCATTGGTTCAGACATTTTTCCGTGTAACATGTGTTAGCCGATGCTTCTCTCAACATTAGTCTTAGACGGAAATTTAAAATTTTCTCGATCCAAAACTTTGAACTCCTCGCCAGCCCCCAGAATTTTGAATTTCCGGCTAAATCCTCTCTGCGTCTCAGAGCACGCGGAAGCTGCACGAAGACCTGCGCGTCCATGTGCTGGAGCAGATGACGGAAATAGAAGGGCTGCGCCAGACTGCTGAGAATAACCGTCAAGCTGTGCTCCGCCTGGAAACCCATTTGAAAGGTGAGAAATCCGAGTAGCTTAAATTTGTACTGTATGAACAACCATAATGTATAACTTGTGTGATTTTCTGTCTTCAGAAGAAACTGACAAGCGCCCCACCATCGACGCCTTGTCCGCCAAGATCCAGGTATTGGAGGCGGAGAATGAAACTCTGAAGAACTTCTTGAAAGAGTCCTCCGAGAAGGAAACCAAAGAAAAGAAGGAGCTCTCGGAAAAACATTCCCGCGAAATGGTGGAACTGGCTGACAAACGCAAGAAGAGCCATCAAAGGGTGACCACCCTGGCGGCCAGGAACAAGATCCAGGAGGCGGAGGCGGAGGCTATTGACAAGATGATCTTCCGTAAGGAACCTTTTTGTTATTGTTTTAACTCCGGCTTCTTCAAAATTTCCTCTGTCCGCGGAAGAAACTGATCCTTTTTACTTTGCAGCAAGCCTTGGCTTTGAATGGACCAAAGAGTCAACCATCAAAAGGACTGAGGCATATGATGAAGCGCGGACCTCAATCGAGGACCTCGTCGAAGCATGTCGCGGAATTGCCAAGGCCCTGAACCTGAAGACAGCCAAGACAACGGTGATTGACCGCATGATGAAGCTCATGAGGAACGTGCCGGAACTCATCAAGGATTGGCAGGAGTCTTCATCTCACGGAGTTGCTGCTCTCGTGCTAGCCACCTGCAAGGCGCACTTCCCCACCATGAAATTTGCAGATGTCGCACGCGGAGCCCCCAAGGGTACCACCATGAGACACCTCCTTGCGGAAGCCATGGGATTTGATCGCCTTTTCGCTGGACGAGTTAACCACTCGTTCTGGTACAACAAGCATGATCTTCCCGAAGGCTTTTCCGACCCGGAGGAAGAGGAAGAAGAGGTTGCCGAGGAAGGCGACGAGGAAGGCTCCGGGTCAAGTGCTGACCATGACGAGGACGGCTCCGACTTCAACGGCGACGGCTCAGGCGATGGCTCGGACGACGGCTCCGCCTACATAGCTTCTGATGAAGAGCAGTCCTCCGAGAACCTGTGAAACAATGAGAACTGATGCATCACTTTTGGCCCCGGAGTGGGTTTGTAATGAATAACTTAAATTCTTAAGTAGCTAGGGACGAAAACATGTTATGCGCGGGCGGAAAACACTTATCCTGCTATCCGTTTAATATTATTTGCATGTTTCGTTGAGTTTGAAAGCAAGTGCTGGTTTTGTATTTTCCGGCTTGCCCATTTGACCTTCCGCGAGCCGGAAGACCCTTAGCCGGAAACGCTCGCCAGCAGCGACGAAGCCTGATGGCGTGTATTTCACACGTTCGTTGGGCAACCCCAAGAGGAAGGTATGATGCGCACAGCAGCAAGTTTTCCCTCAGAAAGAAACCAAGGTTTATCGAACCAGGAGGAGCCAAGAAGCACGTTGAAGGTTGATGGCGGCGGGATGTAGTGCGGCGCAACACCGGAGATTCGGCGCCAACGTGGAACCTGCACAACACAACCAAAGTACTTTGCCCCCACAAAACGGTGAGGTTGTCAATCTCACCGGCTTGCTGTAACAAAGGATTAACCGTATTGTGTGGAAGATGATTGTTTGCGGAGAAAACGAGTAAAACAAGTATTGCAGCAGATTTGTATTTCAGTATTAAAGAATGGACCGGGGTCCACAGTTCACTAGAGGTGTCTCTCCCATAAGATAAAAGCATGTTGGGTGCACAAATTACAGTCGGGCAATTGACAAATAGAGAGGGCATAACAATGCACATACATGTCATGATAAGTATAGTGAGATTTAATTGGGCATTACGACAAAGTACATAGACCGCCATCCAAGCTGCATCTATGCCTAAAAAGTCCACCTTCGGAGTTATCGTCCGAACCCCTTCCGGTATTAAGTTGCAAAGCAACGGACAATTGCATTAAGTATGGTGCGTAATGTAATCAACAACTACATCCTCGGACATAGCGCCAATGTTTTATCCCTAGTGGCAACAGACACAGCACAACCTTAGAACTTTACATCATCTGTCCCGGTGTCAATGCGAGGCATGAACCCACTATCGAGCATAAATACTCCCTCTTGGAGTTAAGAGCAAAAACTTGGCCAGAGCCTCTACTAATAACGGAGAGCATGCAAGATCATAAACAACACATATGTAATAACTTGATAATTAACATAACATGGTATTCTCTATCCATCGGATCCCGACAAACACAACATAGAGTATTACGGATAGATGATCTTGATCATGTTAGGCAGCTCACAAGATCCAACAATGAAACACAATGAGGAGAAGACAACCATCTAGCTACTGCTATGGACCCATAGTCCAGGGGTGAACTACTCACTCATCACTCCGGAGGCGACCATGGCGGCGTAGAGTCCTCCGGGAGATGAATCCCCTCTCCGGTAGGGTGCCGGAGGAGATCTCCGAAATCCCCCGAGATGGGATTGGCGGCGGCGGCGTCTCAGGAAGGTTTTCCGTATCGTGGTTTTTCCGCCTCGGGGGTTTCGCGACGGAGGCTTTAAGTAGGCGGAAGGGCAGAGTCGGGGGCCGACGAGGGGCCCACACCACGGGCGGCGCGGGCCCCCCTTGGCCGCGCCGCCTTGTGGTTTGGCCACCTCGTGGCCCCACTTCGTATGCTCTTCGGTCTTCCGGAAGGTTCGTGACGAAATAGGCCCCTGGGTCTTTGTTTCGTCCAATTCAGAGAATATTTCGTTATTAGGATTTCGAAACCAAAAACAGCGAGAAAACGACAGCGGCACTTCGGCATCTTGTTAATAGGTTAGTCCCGGAAAATGCACGAATATGACATAAAGTGTGCATAAAACATGTAGGTATCATCAATAATATGGCATAGAACATAAGAAATTATCGAT
Source organism: Lolium rigidum (assembly GCF_022539505.1). Taxonomy (NCBI): domain Eukaryota; kingdom Viridiplantae; phylum Streptophyta; class Magnoliopsida; order Poales; family Poaceae; genus Lolium; species Lolium rigidum. The sequence continues at coordinate 304,111,623 of NC_061508.1, forward strand.
ACGTCGGAGACGTATCAAGCATCCCCAAGCTTAGTTCCGCTTGTCCCGAGCGAGGTAAAACGATAACAAAGATAATTTCTGAAGTGATATGCCATCATAACCTTGATCATACTATTTGTAAACATATGTAGTGAATGCAGCGATCAAAACAATGGTAATGACATGAGTAAACAAGTGAATCATAAAGCAAAGACTTTTCATGAATAGTACTTCAAGACAAGTATTAATAAGTCTTGCATAAGAGTTAACTCATAAAGCAATAAATCAAAGTAAAGGTATTGAAGCAACACAAAGGAAGATTAAGTTTCAGCGGTTGCTTTCAACTTGTAACATGTATATCTCATGGATAATTGTCAACATAGAGTAATATAACAAGTGCAATATGCAAATATGTAGGAATCAATGCACAGTTCACACAAGTGTTTGCTTCTTGAGGTGGAGAGAGATAGGTGAACTGACTCAACATAAAAGTAAAAAGAATGGTCCTTCAAAGAGGAAAGCATCGATTGCTATATTTGTGCTAGAGCTTTTATTTTGAAAACATGAAACAATTTTGTCAACGGTAGTAATAAAGCATATGAGTTATGTAAATTATATCTTACAAGTTGCAAGTCTCATGCATAGTATACTAATAGTGCCCGCACCTTGTCCTAATTAGCTTGGACTACCGGATCTTTGCAATGCACATGTTTTAACCAAGTGTCACAATGGGGTACCTCCATGCCGCTCTGTACAAAGGTCTAAGGAGAAAGCTCGCATTTTGGATTTCTCGCTTTTGATTATTCTCAACTTAGACATCCATACCGGGACAACATGGACAACGAGATAATGGACTCCTCTTTAATGCATAAACATGTGGCAACAATTATTATTCTCATATGAGATTGAGGATATGTGTCCAAAACTGAAACTTCCACCATGAATCATGGCTTTAGTTAGCGGCCCAATGCTCTTCTCTAACAATATGCATGCTCCAACCATTAAGGTGGTAGATCTCTCTTACTTCGGACAAGACGGACATGCATAGCAACTCACATGATATTCAACAAAGAATAGTTGATGGCGTCCCCGAAGCATGGTTATCGCACAACAAGCAACTTAATAAGAGATAAAGTGCATAAGTACATATTCAATACCACAATAGTTTTTAAGCTATTTGTCCCATGAGCTATATATTGCAAAGGTGAATGATGGAATTTTAAAGGTAGCACTCAAGCAATTTACTTTGGAATGGCGGATAAATACCATGTAGTAGGTAGGTATGGTGGACACAAATGGCATAGTGGTTGGCTCAAGTATTTTGGATGCATGAGAAGTATTCCCTCTCGATACAAGGTTTAGGCTAGCAAGGTTATTTGAAACAAACACAAGGATGAACGGTGCAGCAAAACTCACATAAAAGACATATTGTAAACATTATAAGACTCTACACCGTCTTCCTTGTTGTTCAAAACTCAATACTAGATATTATCTAGACTCTAGAGAAACCAAATATGCAAACCAAATTAGCAAGCTCTAAGTATTTCTTCATTAATGGGTGCAAAGTATATGATGCAAGAGCTTAAACATGAGCACAACAATTGCCAAGTATCAAATTATCCAAGACATTTTAGAGTTACTACATGTAGCATTTTCCAATTCCAACCATATAACAATTTAACGAAGAAGAAACTTCGCCATGAATACTATGAGTAGAGCCTAAGGACATATTTGTCCATATGCTACAGCGGAGCGTGTCTCTCTCCCATAAAGTGAATGCTAGGATCCATTTTATTCAAACAAAACAAAAAACAAAAACAAACCAACGCTCCAAGCAAAGTACATAAGATGTGACGGAATAAAAATATAGTTTCGGGGAGGAACCTGATAATGTTGTCGATGAAGAAGGGGATGCCTTGGGCATCCCCAAGCTTAGACAGCTTGAGTCTTCTTAGAATATGCAGGGGTGAACCACCGGGGCATCCCCAAGCTTAGAACTTTCACTCTCCTTGATCATATTGCATCATACTCCTCTCTTGATCCTTGAAAACTTCCTCCACACCAAACTCGAAACAACTCATTAGAGGGTTAGTGCATAATAAAAATTCACATGTTCAGAGGTGACACAATCATTCTTAACACTTCTGGACATTGCATAAAGCTACTTGGACATTAATGGATCAAAGAAATTCATCCAACATAGCAAAAGAGGCAATGCGAAATAAAAGGCAGAATCTGTCAAAACAGAACAGTCCGTAAAGATGGATTTTATTAGGCCACCAGACTTGCTCAAATGAAAATGCTCAAATTGAATGAAAGTTGCGTACGTATCTGAGGATCATGCACGTAAATTGGCTTAATTTTCTGAGCTACCTACAGGGAGGTAGACCCAGATTCGTGACAGCAAAGAAATCTGGAACTGCGCAGTAATCCAAATCTAGTACTTACTTTACTATCAAAGACTTTACTTGGCACAACAAAACTCAAAACTAAGATAAGGAGAGGTTGCTACAGTAGTAAACAACTTCCAAGACACAAATATAAAACAAAAATACTGGAGTAAAAACATGGGTTGTCTCCCATAAGCGCTTTTCTTTAACGCCTTTCAGCTAGGCGCAGAAAGTGTAACTCAAGTAACATCAAGAGATGAAGCATCAACATCATAATTTGTTCTAATAATAGAATCATAAGGTAACTTCATTCTCTTTCTAGGGAAGTGTTCCATACCTTTCTTGAGAAGAAATTGATATTTAATATTACCTTCCTTCATATCAATAGTAGCACCAACGGTTCGAAGAAAAGGTCTTCCCAATATAATGGGGCAAGATGCATTGCATTCAATATCCAAGACAACAAAATCAACGGGGACAAGGTTATTGTTAACCATAATATGAACATTATCAACTTTCCCCAAAGGTTTATTTTTAGCATTATCGGCGAGATTAACATCCGGATAACAATTTTTCA
>NC_061508.1:304114668-304156021 GCF_022539505.1 Lolium rigidum
TCCATGGCCTCTCTTGTCCGCCCCCAACCAGGAACCCTAGCGGTCGCTGGTCGGTTTGGCCTTCGCCGGCTAACTCCAGTGCCACCGCTGGTCGCCGTTGCTGTCCGGTGAGGCTTTGCCCTCACCCGCCGCCTTGACGCCGCCCTACGCTCGCGCGCCGCGCTGCTCCTGCTCACGCCCAGCACTCCCAGGGCGTGGTTCCCCCGCCATGGCCATCGCCGGCCTCCTCTGGCGCCGTCGCGCGACCACGCGACATTGGCCAGACCGCCGCGTCCTCCTGGATTCTCGCGGCGCCGCCACTCGCATCGACGCGCCCCGGCCAACCCTATCCGTGGGATCGGCTTGGTTGCCGGCCGCGGTGCCGCGCGCCTCCTCGCTGCTCCCCATTGGCGATCCCACTTGGCTTGCCTACTACCGCTACCTGACGCTGGCCGGACGGCATCCTCTCGCAACCCCAGCGTCATCTACCCGCTGATATTGCATTGTTGTACTGGGTATCTGTGATGGTTTGTGGCGGTATGAATGGCATGGTGGTGATGTACTGGTGGGAATGGTGCTGTGCTGGTGGCTACTTCATCCTCGACGCCGGCTGGACGGTGCCGCGGACGCAACCCCGGCGTCGCCTACCTCGCCACTTCCTGTACGACACTGTGAGCTAAACCTCTCCCATCTTTGTTCAGGGTTCTACTGTTTGGGCTGCACCATTACTACTGCTCCATACTTGTGCTACTGGTGGTATATATGTGTGTATGGTGGAGCTAAATAAATCATGCCCTGGTAATTGATGCAAGTGTTATGGCTCTCTGTGAGGTGTGGTTTGGGCTGACCATGCTCTGAATTAATTGATCACTGCCTTGTGCTATGTGTGGTGCCTCTCTTTGGATAACTTGCTGTGATAATTTGATGCCTCATTCAACTCATGATTGAGTTTAAGAAATGGGATAAAAGTGTCGTGGCTTAATGCTCTGCTTGGTAGCTTGTCTGGTGAGTTTATATGTATGCTTATAGTGATTAATTGCTTGTGGATGATTACTAGATCATGTGCATACGGGATCCGATCATGTTTTTGTGGGATTTGGAAATAGAGCAGCAGTAGGTGGCCTTAGCTGGTTGCCACTGCTGTTCACAAAAAAATATGATAAGTTCAGATACTTTACTTGTTGGTTAGTTTGTGGCTTGGGTGCAGAATGAATACTGCACCCTCCTTGAATATTTTCTATGTGTTAGATATTAAGCTGAGAAGAACATATCCTTGGTTGATTTCTTTGTCTAGCCTGTGATGCAAAGGCTGAGGCAAAATCTTGGATAAGAACAGATGCTTTTATGTGGCTTTTTATTCTCTGTGATGATTCTTGCATAGCACCTCTATGCAATACTGAGAGAAATCAATCCTTCCAATCCTCCTAGGTAAAAATCTAGTGGAAGGGTAGTGGGATTTGTTGTCTTTGTATTATTCCTTTACTCATGCAAAAAGTAAGAACAGATATTGCCTGATCTATCTTGTATTTCTGATAAAGTTCTACCTGTGGCACTTATGTAGTTTGATGACTAGTTCTTCTAGCCCTTCAGATATCCTTCTTCTTGTGGGGTGCTAGCTCCTCCCAGCTTCTGGATCTGCTTCCTATTGTTGATCTTGCAGCTCTTGATCTCGTTGGTGGGTTCTCGATGTGTTATGAACCGCAGATGCTCAAGTGGTGTACGCTCTGGTGAAGATTTAGCCAAATGGTTTGGCTAGCTGTGGTGCTCTTGCTTTTATATTCATTGGGCTATTGATCATGTGATCGACAACACATAGTTGCATGTGTTGTGTGAGCTGCTAAGTAGGCTGACTCCCCTCCATGTGCATGTTGACAAGTTGGTTTGCTTCTCCTCCTAGTGCAAGCAACGTCAGATTGCTCTTATCCTAGTTGGGCCTTTATTTTTGATACCGCCAAGTGTATTACTTTGATTAGCTGTGAGGTTACATGTATTTAAATTGATGGCTGAGACAAAAAGGTGAGACTTATTATTGAATATTTCTGGCTATTGATTCATCTTGACCATCTAGTGTCAACGGTGAATTACTTTATTTGAAACATGTGGGCTTGTTTTAAATAGGAACTTGACTAGGTTAGAGGGATCAATTATTCACCTTTTTGCCTAAGATAAGTTGATAAAGGTTGCCTCCTGTCCCTTTTGCTAAGATGGATCATTCAATGTTGCCTTGTCCCTTATCGTGTATAGATCAAATGCTGCCTTAAATCCTTGTTGCCTACTTGTCAGAAATGATCCCAGGTGATCCAAGTTTGATCCATGATGTCTTGTTGCCAATAGATTGAGGTTGATCCCTCTAGCCACTATTTGGATGTTAGGATACATTCCTACCGTCTAATAGCTGAGTTCCAAAATTAAAATGCCTCACCCTGGTGGTGGCAACATTTTAACATTAACCAATGCTATTTCTGTTTGCCTTTGTTCTCTTTTGCAGGGAAAGAAGAACAAGAAGATTGAGAAGATTTAGATTTAGGACTTCTTTTATTTACTTGTAATTTATTGTATTTTAGAGTATTGAATTATTTGTATTTGGATTTCTTGTATGGAACTTTCAATTAATTGTATAATGATAAATGTAATAAATATTAAATTCTTTATCCATTGCAAATTTTACATTATGTTTTATATTTAATATTTTATATAGTATTATTGTTTAGAATTCAAATTCTTGTTTGAATTCTTATTTCAAACTCAATTCAAATTATTTCTCCCGCAACCAAAAGAATTCGCAAAGGTCATGTCGAAATTTGTCACACTCACATCGATGACTAACTCAATTCCACCGATGCAAGAGAAACCTCGATCACTTTGATAGTTTTAAATAAAAGCGCGAAAATTCCCCGGATTTTCTATGCATGAATGCAATGCACACATCTGTTTCCTCTATTTTTGTAACCCCAAATCCTGGGATATTACAATGATAGACCAACGCAATTATACCAAGTACTAACATAGCATGCACACCGTCACCGATAGACTATGAAAGGAGGAATAGATCACATCAATACTATCATAGTAATAGTTAACTTCATAATCTACAAGAGATCACAGTCATAAACTACGCCAAGTACTACATGATGCACACACTGTCACCATTACGTCATGGAGGAGGAATAGAGTACTTTAATAACATCACTAGAGTAGCACATAGATGAATAGTGATACAAAGCTCATATGAATCTCAATCATGTAAGGCAACTCATGAGATCATTGTATTGAATTACATGGGAGAGAGATTAACCACATAGCTACCGGTACAGCCCTTAGCCTCGAGGGAGAACTACTCCCTCCTCATCATGGGAGACAGCACCGTTGATGGAGATGGCGGTGGTGTCGATGGAGATGCCTTCCGGGGGCACTTCCCCGTCCCGGCGGCGTGCCGGAACATAGACTTCTGTCCCCCAGATCTTGGCTTCGCGATGGCGGCAGCTCTGGAAGGTTTCTCGTACCGTGGCTTATTCTTATCGAAGATTTAGGTCAGGGAGGCTTAAATAGGCGAAGAGGCGGAGTCAGAAGGGCTACGGGGCAGCCACACAACAGGGGGCGCCCCCCTTGGGCCGCGCCGCCACCATGTGTGGTGGCCCTGGGCCTCTCCTCTGGCTCCTCTTCGGTGTTCTGGAAGCTTCGTGGAAATATAAGATCGTGGGTCTTGATTTCGTCCAATTCCGAAAATATTTCCTTACTAGGATTTCTGAAACCAAAAATAGCAGAAAACAGGAACTGGCACTTCGGCATCTCGTCAATAGGTTAGTTCCGGAAAACGCATAATAATGACATATATTGTGTATAAACATGTGAGTATCATCATAAAAGTAGCATGGAACATAAGAAATTATAGATACGTTTGAGACGTATCAAGCATCCCCAAGCTTAGTTCCTACTCTCCCTCGAGTAGGTAAACGATAACAAGGATAATTTCTGAAGTGACATGCTATCATAATCTTGATCAATACTATTGTAAAGCATATGAGATGAATACAGCGATTCGAAGCAATGGTGAAGATAATGAGTAAACAAATGAATCATATAGCAAAGAATTTTCATGAATAGTACTTTCAAGACAAGCATCAATAAGACTTGCATAAGAGTTACTCATAAAGCAATAGATTCTTAGTAGAAAGCTTTGAAGCAACACAAAGGAAGATATAAGTTTCAGCAGTTGCTTTCAACTTCAACATGTTTATCTCATGGATAATTGTCAACACAAAGTAATATAACAAGTGCAATAGGTGAACATGTAAGAATCAATGCACGCAGTTGATACAAGTGTTTGCTTCTGAGATAGAAAGAATAGGTAAACTGACTCAACAATAAAGTAGAACAATGGCCCTTCGCAGAGGGAAGCATGGATTACTATTTTTGTGCTAGAGCTTTTCATTTTGAAAACATAGAAACAATTTTGTCAATGGTAGTAATAAAGCATATGTGTTACGTATAAGATATCCTATAAGTTGTATCATTCCATAGCATATGTTTCAACCAAGTGTCACAAAGGGGTACCTCTATGCCGCCTGTACAAAGGTCTAAGGAGAAAGTTCGCATTGGATTTCTCGCTTTTTGATTATTCTCAACTTAGACATCCATACCGGGACAACATAGACAACGAGATAATGGACTCCTCTTTAATGCATAAGCATTCAACAACAGTTAAAATTCTCATAAGAGATTGAGGATTAATTGTCCAAACTGAAACTTCCACCATGGATCATGGCTTTAGTTAGCGGCCCAATGTTCTTCTCTAACAATATGCATACCCAAACCATTTGATCATGAAAAACGCCCTTACTTCAGACAAGACGAACATGCATAGCAACTCACATGATATTCAACAAAGGTGTAAAGTTGATGGCGTCTCCAGAAACATGGTTACCGCTCAATAAGCAACTTATTAAGAAATAAGACACATAAGTACATATTCTTCACCACAATAGTTTTTAAGGCTATTTTTCCCATGAGCTATATATTGCAAAGACAAAGGATAGAATTTTAAAGGTAGCACTCAAGTAATGTACTTTGGAATGGCATAGAAATACCATGTAGTAGGTAGGTATGGTGGACACAAATGGCATAGTTTTTGGCTCAAGGATTTGGATGCACGAGAAGAATTCCTCTCAATACAAGGCTAGGCTAGCAAGGTTGTTTGAAGCAAACTCAAGTATAAAAGGTGCAGCAAAGCTCACATATGAACATATTGTAAGTATTATAAGACTTTACATTGTCTCCTTGTTGTTCAAAACACCTTAACCAGAAAATATCTAGACTCTAGAGAAATCAATCATGCAAACCAAATTTTAACAAGCTCTATGTAGTTCTTCATTAATGGGTGCAAAGTACATGATGCAAGAGCTTAAACATGATCTATATGAGCACAACAATTGCCAAGTATCACATTATTCAAGACATTATACCATTTACCACATGCAGCATTTTCTGTTTCCACCAATATAACAATGAATGAAGTAGTTCAACCTTCGCAATGAACATTAAGATAAAGCTAAGAACACATGTGTTCATACGAAACAGCGGAGCGTGTCTCTCTCCCAAAGAAGGAATGCTAGGATCCGATTTTATTCAAACAAAAAACAAAAACAAAAACAAACAGACGCTCCAAGTAAAGCACATAAGATGTGACCGAATAAAAATATAGTTTCACTAAAGGTGACCTGATAAGTTGTCGATGAAGAAGGGATGCCTTGGGCATCCCCAAGCTTAGACGCTTGGGTCTTCTTAAAATATGCAGGGATGAACCACGGGGGCATCCCCAAGCTTAGACTTTTCACTCTTCTTGATCATATTGTATCATCCTCCTCTCTTGACCCTTGAAAACTTCCTCCACACCAAACTCAAAACAAACTCATTAGAGGGTTGGTGCATAATCAAAAATTCACATATTCAGAGGTGACACAATCATTCTGAACACTTCTGGACATTGCACAAAGCTACTTAAAGTTAATGGAACAAAGAAATCCATCAAACATAGCAAAACAGGCAATGCGAAATAAAAGGCAGAATCTGTCAAAACAGAACAGACCGTAAAGACGAATTTTTCTGGGGCACTTAACTTGCTCAGATGAAAATTCTCAAATTTAATGAAAGTTGCGTACATATCTGAGGATCACTCACGTAAATTGGCAGATTTTTCTGAGTTACCTACAGAGAACCCTGCCCAAATTCGTGACAACAAGAAATCTGTTTCTGCGCAGTAATCCAAATCTAGTATTAACCTTACTATCAAAGACTTTACTTGGCACAACAATGCAATAAAATAAAGATAAGAGGTTGCTACAGTAGTAACAACTTCCAAGACACAACAAAACAATAGCAAAATAAAAACATGGGTTATCTCCCAAGAAGTGCTTTCTTTATAGCCATTAAGATGGGCTCAGTAATTTTAATGATGCACTCGCAAGAAATAAGAGTTGAAGCAAAAGAGAGCATCAAAAAGCAAGTATGAAACAAATTTAAGCCTAACCCACTTCCTATGCATAGGAATCTTGTAAATAAACAAGTCATGTAAGCATAATGCAACAAGCATAGAAAGATAACATAAGCACAATTTCAAGATTCTCAACATAAAGAGGGGAAACTTAATATTATTAAGATGCATATAACCATGTTTCCCTCTCTCATAATAACTTTCAGTAGCATCATGAGCAAACTCAACAATATAACTATCAAATGAAACATTCTTATCATGAGCTATATGCATAAAATTATTACTCTCCACATAAGCATAATCAATTTTATTAGTTGTAGTGGGAGCAAATTCAACAAAGTAGCTATCATTATTATTCTCATCAAGTGTAGAAGGCATAGTATAATCATAATAAAATTTACTCTCCATAGTAGGCGGCACCAAAAGACCACTATCATTATAATCATCATAAATAGGAGGCAAAGTATCATCAAAGAAAATTTTCTCGTCAAAACTTGGGGGACTAAAAATGTCATGCTCATCAAAACCAGCTTCCCCAAGCTTAGAACTTTCTATATCATTAGCAACAATCAGGGACGGAGCCAAGGAGGGACGAGTGGGGGCGAGACCCCCCTATCGATCCAATTTTCTCTTGACAACGATCAGGGAATTTGGTAATCTCTGCCTCTGGCGACCAGGTTCGCCCCCCTGTCTTTGTGAAGCTCACGTAGAGGGCTAAAGGCCTCCAAGGCTACTCAAACGCATCTGCTAGCCCACCTACAACCAGGCCCAAATGTATCAAGACAGAGGGGCAGGGACTAGCACACACGCAGGAAGATAATCAAATCGCTTTTAGACGTTTCGTTTCTCCTGAGTTGAGCGCCCACCTGACGGCTGCTAGCTAGGGTTCTAATCAAAATCAATCGAACCAATCAAGATGATTAGAATTGAGAAGGGGGCAGCAAAGGGAAAACCATAGCCTGGTAGCACGGGTGCACGCCCAGCCGACTGCGCGATTCGGCGGTTGGGCATGCGATGCCAATGCCTACGCCTACGATGCAAGGTAGTTTAGTACTTAGTATTTCTAATTTTGATTGTGCCTTTATTAGTCATTTGATCATCTCTGAACATCAGATTAATTTATGTGTTTAATATAAATTAGGTTTTCTTTTGATTCCCTCGCATAGACATGAAGAAGAAGAGAACATGGTCGATCTATAAATTAGTTGGGAGATCCTCAATTCGCTTCTATGGAAAGTGAGTGCTTAACTCTCGCGTGTCTTTGTTTCACAGAAAATATGACCAATTTGTCTTCGAAAAGAATAGCAAGTAGGAATATTTGACCTACTACTTCTTCACAATTTTTTTTCTAATACAAAGCAATGCGCATTTAGGTGACCGTCGAGGGAAAAAAATCTCACGTATGACCATTATCCTCTTCGCCCCTCTCATGGTAAAATCCTGGCTCCGTCCCTGGCAACAATGGTGTTCAAAGTGTTCATACTAATATCATTGCTACTAGCATGCAAATAAGATTCCATAGGTTTTTAAATTTTCGCATCAAACAATCCATGTCTTAACTCAGGAAATAGAATAAAAAGATCATTGTTATTTTCCATTATGCCTAACTAGTGAAAACAAGAAACAAAAAGATGCAATTGCAGGATCTAAAGGAAATAGCGTCGAGCACTCACACACCGGCAACAATGCTAGGAAATAGCTTAGTAGTCGGAGGATGTGAATACCTTTTACCTTACCTCCCCGGCAACGGCGCCAGAAAATAGCTTGATGTCTACGCACGCTTCTATTCTTGTAGACAGTGTTGGGCCTCCAAGAGCAGAGGTTTGTAGAACAGCAGCAAGTTTTCCCTTAAGTGAATCACCCAAGGTTTATCGAACTCAGGGAGGAAGAGGTCAAAGATATCCCTCTCAAGCAACCCTGCAATCACGATACAAGAAGTCTCTTGTGTCCCCAATACACCCAATACACTTGTCAGATGTATAGGTGCACTAGTTCGGCGAAGAGATAGTGAAATACAAGTGGTATGAATGAATATGAGCAAGTAGTAACGGCGCCAGAAAATAGCTTGCTGGCGTGCGATTGATGGTAGTAATATTGCAGGAAGTAAAGATGCGATGAAACAATAAATAAGCGATGATTGCAGTATTTGGAAACAAGGCCTAGGGATCATACTTTCACTAGTGGACACTCTCAACATTGATCACATAATAAAACCACTCTACACTCTCTTGTTGGATGATGAACACCATTAATTGTGTAGGGCTACAAGAGCACCTCAATGCCGGAGTTAACAAGCTCCACAACATTCAATGTTCATATTTAAATAACCTTAGAGTGCATGATAGACCAACGCAATTATACCAAGTACTAACATAGCATGCACACCGTCACCGACGAGACTATGAAAGGAGGAATAGATCACATCAATACTATCATAGTAATAGTTAACTTCATAATCTACAAGAGATCACAATCATAAACTACGCCAAGTACTACATGATGCACACACTGTCACCATTACATCATGGAGGAGGAATAGACTACTTTAATAACATCACTAGAGTAGCACATAGATGAATAGCGATACAAAGCTCATATGAATCTCAATCATGTAAGGCAGCTCATGAGATCATTGTATTGAAGTACATGGGAGAGAGATTAACCACATAGCTACCGATATAGCCCTTAGCCTCGAGGGAGAACTACTCCCTCCTCATCATGGGAGACAGCAGCGTTGATGGAGATGGCGGTGGTGTCGATGGAGATGCCTTCCGGGGGCACTTCCCCGTCCCGGCGGCGTGCCGGAACAGAGACTTTTGTCCCCCAGATCTTGGCTCGCGATGGCGGCAGCTCTGGAAGGTTTCTCGTACCGTGGCTTATTCTTATCGAAGATTTAGGTCAGGAAGGCTTAAATAGGCAAAGAGGCGGAGTCGGAAGGGCTACGGGGCAGCCACACAACAGGGGGGCGCGCCCCCCCTTGGGCCGTGCCGCCACCATGTGTGGTGGCCCTGGGCCTCTCCTCTGGCTCCTCTTCGGTGTTTTGGAAGCTTCGTGGAAATATAAGATCGTGGGCCTTGATTTCGTCCAATTCCGAGAATATTTCCTTACTAGGATTTCTGAAACCAAAAACAGCAGAAAACAGGAACTGGCACTTCGGCATCTCGTCAATAGGTTAGTTCCGGAAAACGCATAATAATGACATATAATGTGTATAAAACATGTGAGTATCATCATAAAAGTAGCATGGAACATAAGAAATTATAGATACGTTTGAGACGTATCACACACACACGCACGCACACGCACGCACACATGCACCCACACACATGCACCCACACACACACGCACCCACCCACACACACGCACGAACCCACACACACGCACCCACACACACGCACGCACACACACACACACACACGCAAACACCCGCGCACGCACGCACCTGCACGCACCCGCACACACACACACACGCACGCACACCCATACACGCACACACACACGCACACACACACACACGACACACACACACGCACATACACGCACACCCACGCACGCACACACACACACACACGCACGACACACACACGCACGACACACACCCGCACACACACACGCACACGCACACACCCACACGCACACACCCACATGCATGCACCCACACGCACGCACACACACACATGCACAAACACACGCACGCACACACACATGCACACACAAGAACTCACGCACGCACACGCACGGCACACACGCACGCGCACACGCACGCACACACACACACACACTTGAGTTTGTCATCTTGCTGCATAGAGGATTGGGCTTTCTCTCGTTGAGAGCATTTACATATATACTGCAATTTACTTTCTGCATTTTACTTTATTGCAAACTATACGCACAAAAGACCAAAACTACTGCTTTATTATTATTGTTTACTTGTTAAATTTGCTAACCAATACCTTCCGTTCCTCATGGGTTCAACAACCTTTCTTATTGAAAAGTACTACAATTGTTCTCCTACACTTGGGAGCCATCAAGACACTTATCTGACGTCATTGCCGGGGAGCGTATTGCTTGTGACGGTAAAGCACACGTTCGTTGGGAACCCCAAGAGGAAGGTATGATGAGTACATCAGCGAGTTTTCCCTCAGTAAGAAACCAAGGTTATCGAACTAGTAGGAGATGAAGATCACATGAAGGTTGTTGGTGAAGGAGTGTAGTGCGGCGCAACACCAGGGATTCCGGTGCCAACGTGGAACCTGCACAACACAATCAAACTACTTTGCCCCAACTTAACGATGAGGTTGTCAATCTCACCGGCTTGCTGAAAACAAAGGATTAAACGTATGGTGTGGAAAATTATGTTTGCTTGCAGAAAACAAAAGAGAACAATGATTGCGATAGGTTGTATTTCAGATGTAAAAGAATGGACCGGGGTCCACAGTTCACTAGTGGTGTCTCTCCAATAAGATAAATAACATGTTGGATGAACAAATTACAGTTGGGAAATTGACAAATAGAGAGGGCATAACAATGCACATACATATCATAATGACTACTATGCGATTTACTTAGGGCATTACGACAAAGAACATAGACCACCATCCAGCATGCATCTATGCCTAAAAAGTCCACCTTCGGGTAAGTATCCGCACCCCTTCCAGTATTAAGTTGCAAACAACAGACAATTGCATTAAGTACTGTGCGTAATGTAAACAATACAAATATCCTTAGACAAAGCATTGATGTTTTATCCCTAGTGGCAACAACACATCCACAACCTTAGGGGTTCTGTCACTCCCCGCATTCAATGGAGGCATGAACCCACTATCTAGCATAAATACCCCTCTTGGAGTTACAAGTATCAACTTGGCCAGAGCCTCTACTAGCAACGGAGAGCATGCAAGATCATAAACAACATATATATGATAGATCAATAATCAACTTGACATAGTATTCCATATTCATCGGATCCCAACAAACACAACATGTAGCATTACAAATAGATGATCTTGATCATGATAGGCAGCTCACAAGATCTAAACATGATAGCACAATAGGAGAAGACAACCATCTTGCTACTGTTATGGACCCATAGTCCAAGGATGAACTACTCACGCATCAGTCCGGAGGCGGGCATGGTGATGTAGAGCCCTCCGGTGATGATTCCCCTCTCCGGCAGGGTGCCGGAGGAGATCTTCTGAACCCCCCGAGATAGGGTTGACGGCGGCGGCGTCTCTGGAACTGTTCTCGTATTTTGGCTCCCGGTGCTAGGGTTTTCGGAGACGAAGGAATAAATAGGCGAAGGAGCAGCGTCGGGGGAGCCAGGGGCTCCCTCCCCACATGTCGGCGCGGCAGTGGGGCCCCCCACGCCTCCCTATGGTGTGGGCCCCCTGCTGGCCTTCCTCAACTCTTCTTTGGTCTTCTGGAACACTTCGTGGAAAATTGGGCCGTGGGCTTTTGTTTTGTCTAATTCCGAGAATATTTGTAAACCAGCTTTTTTGAAATCAAAAACAGCAGAAAACAGGAACTGGCACCGTGGCATCTTGTTAATAGGTTAGTCCCAGAAAATACATAAAAACATTATAAAGTGTGAATAAAACATGTAGGTATTGTCATAAAACTAGCATGGAACATAAGAAATTATAGATACGTTGGAGACGTATCACATATCACTTTTGGTAAGTGATTTGGTAAGAATATTTTTAATATTTTTGCTATTTTCTATTTGTCTCATCATGGGTATGTCTAGCCGTGAAGATATTGGTTGGATTTTATATGAATATGCTCGATTTGTTAAAGAGAATGAAGAGAGCCACCTGATCCTAAGGTGATGTTTCAAATTCCGATTGCTATTGCCAAGAAAGCTATAAAACTAACCTTCACAAGGTATAAAAGTCAAACTGCTATGGTACATTTACATGCCATTGAAGATCTATGCTCTTTATTTAAATTGGATGGTGTTCCTCATGACGATGTGAAGATGAAATTATTATATCTATCTCTTGGTGATGCTCGCATGTGGTTTAGATCTTTGGAAGTAAAATGTCATCTTGATTGGGAATTACTAAGGAAAGCCTTCTATACAAAATTCTATACTCCGAAAGAAGCTTATGATGATCGTTGTCATATTTATAATTTTTGTCCTCATGTTGGAGAAAGTATTTCTCAAGCTTGGGGGAGTCTTAATGATCCCATCCGTACGAATCCTTGTCATGGTAGTCCTAATAGTATTTCTAGATAATTCACCATAGGGACTTTCTGGATAATTCATCTCAAGGGAGTTTTACTAATAGAACTCAACAAGAAGCAAGGAACTTATTGGATACTATTGCTAATAATGTTGCTGCATGGGATCTTGATAAAGGTAACCAACCTCGTTTTTAATATGAATATGTAAGTGTAGATAATTTCTCTACTTATATTGTTCGAAGAATTGAAGAATATGTTTGGTCTTGATCCTCATATATTAGTATAAGTTTATAAATCTTTTGCTAACCATTTGAGTGTTCATAAGAAGGGATTCAAAGTTTATACCGAACCTCTTATGCATTCTCCATATATTGCTAAATTTGAGAAGCAGGTTAAATAAACATCCTCTGCTATCATAGAAGAATATGCGGAATATCCTCCATATCCAAATAGGGTGAAGGAAAATTTACTCACCACTGTTGCAAACAAGAGTGCTAGAAGATGTCATGAACCATATGAACAAATTGACATGAAGCATCAAATTTTGGCCATAAAGGAATTAAATGAAGAAACTCCTTGTGATGTTTATTTATGTGAAGATTCCACTAAGGTAATTCTAGGTAATAATACTAAAGTTGGTAAATCTATTATATCTTGTGCTATTGGAAATTCATGCTATCATGGTTTATGTGATATTTCTCTATATCTTGAGATTAAGCATGGCATTGATCCTATACATATGGAGGAAACATGTATAACTATTCAACTTGCTAATAAAGAGTATATTTGTCCTCTTGGTATAGTTAAAGATCTTGAAGTATTAGTAGGCGTAAGATTAAGTATCCCACTGATTTTATTGTACTTGGTTGTTCCCAAGATGCATTTTGTTCTATTATATTTGGTAGACCTTTCTTACAGACTGTTCGTGTAGAAATTAATTTGCCAAAAGAGAGAGTGTTTACTAAATGTGCTGGAGAAAGGTTAAAATTTAATTTTTCAAATTTTATTTATAAGCATTTAGAAAAAGAAAAATTTCAAAAAGGTATAGTGAAAAACTCTTGCTTCTGTTGCAGTTGCTTCATCAGAGGCGGTGGAAAGATATGTACTTAATCAAGAGGAGCCATTTAATAATGAAGAAAGAGAGGCACTAGAACAAATTTTATCTCAACAACTGCCACAATTGCAATTTCATATTCAATTAGTTAATCTAGGAGTTTTACCACCACCTAAAGAGGATCCTAGCTTTTAATTAAAAACTTTGATTGAAGATATGAAATATGCATTCCTTGATGAGTGCTAATCTTTCAGGAGATGATGAAACAAAATTAATTGAAGTATTGCGTTCTCATAGGCTGGCCATTAGCTACTCTCTTGATGATCTTAAAGGTATAAGTCCATCTTTATGTATGTATAAGATTAACTTGGAAGAAGATGCAAAGCCTGTTGTTAATTACCAACTCCGTCTTCATCCAAAAATGACAGAATTGGTAAGAAAAGAGCTAATTAAACTTATTGAAGCCGGTATTATTTATCCTATAGCTGATAGTAAATGGGTAAGTCTTGTTCATTGTGTGCCTAAGAAACGTGGAATCACCGTGGTTCCAAATTAAGAAAATAAACTTGTTGCTCGACATACTATTACTGGTTATTGAATGTGCGTTGATTTTATAAAACTAAATAAAGCTACTCGTAAAGATCATTATCCTTTGCCATTTATTGATCAAATGCTAGAAATATTATCTAAGCATTCACATTTTTCCTATCTTGATGGTTATTCTAGTTTTTCTCAAATTCCTGTGCACAAAGATGATCAAGAAAAGACTAATTTGACTTTTCCCTTTAGTACTTTTGCTTATAAACGAATGCCATTTGGTTTATGCATGCTCCTGCTACTTTTCAAAGATGCATGAATGTTATATTTGCTAATTATATTGAAAATATTGTGGAAGTATTTATGGATAATTTCTATGTGTATGGTACCTCTTTCGATAATTGCATATTCAATCTTAACAAAGTTCTGCAGCGGTGTGAGGATCAACACCTAGTCCTAAATTGGGAGAAGTGCCATTTTATGGTTACAGAAGGTGTAGTTCTTGGGCATCGAGTTTCAGGAAGAGGCATATAAGTGAACCGCGCAAAGATAGAAGCCATAGAGAAGCTAACGTACCCGCGGGATATTAAAGGTATAAGAAGTATCCTTGGGCATGTTGGTTTTTATAAAAGATTCATTAAGGACTTTTCTAAAATATCAACGCCTCTTACTAATCTTTTGCAAAAGGATGTTCCATTTTCTTTTATTGATGAGTGGGTGGAGTATTTTAATGTTTTAAAGAATGCTTTGATAAGTGCTCCTATAATTCAGCCGCCTTGTTGGAATTTACCCTTTGAGATTATGTGTGATGCAAGGGATTATGTGGTAGTTGTTGTGTTAGGATAAAGATTAGATAAGAAGCTTAATGTTATATACTATGCTAGTAAAACTCTTGATGGCGCCCAAAGAAACTATGCTACTAATGAAAAATAATTTCTAGCCGTGATAAGTTTAGATCTTACAAAGTGGATTCTAAAGTTATAGTACATTCTGATCATTATGTTATTAAATCTCATCAATAAGAAATATGCTAAGCCTAGGATTATTAGATGGGTTTTATTAATTTAATAACTAGAACAATACCCCGAGCGTTGCAGCGGATATCTCTTTAAGAAATCTAATAAAACACATAAAACTTGGTTTATAGAATATGCAATGTTTAGTTGGCATAGGAGTTGAGACACTAAATTTAATAGCCATAAAATGGATAGGTATTTGAAAATTTAAAGATGATTATATTTCAGAGGTGTACGTGACTAATTTAGATAAGGCAAAGAACCAAATGATATTGATGGCTTGCATGAAAAATGCATGCACATTGCCGCATGTTTTTAAAAACGTCATATGTGGTTACATATAAGAGCACATAATTAACATTGAGTTTAATTCGCAAAGAGTTCTTTTCATTTTCAAACTATTTCGGTGTTGAAGTTGCACATGATTTAACTATATAATAATGATATAACAGGAGGGTGCGATATTATCAATCGAGCTGAAAACAAAAGATGACATTGCTAGTTTAATGGTTAAAAATAGATAATATGAATATCTTGCATGTAGAGATAGATAATAAATAAGAACTATTAGTGGGATGAGGTCGATAAATGATTGGCTAAGGGAATAGGTGATGTGAATAGCTTGCATGTTGAGATAGACAAATATTAATTGGACTTAGTTGGATTTTGTTTTATAAGAAGTATATATTTGATTTGCATATTATTGATAGGAAAGGTGAGGATAATCTTATAGGTGATCATTTATCTAGAATGGAAAATCTACCTGCAGATCCCACTCCTATTAATGATAGCCTTGCTTAATTATGAACAACTTGCAAACCTTAATGTGTCAAGTGCTAGAATAGCTTCTCCTTGGTTTGTTGATTATGCTAATTTTATTGTTGGAAAAGTTATACCACCACACTTTACTTATCAACAAAGAAATAAATTCTTCTACGCTCCTAGACATTATTTGCGGGATGATCCATTTCTTTATAAGAAGAGTGTAGATAGTATTATTAGACGTTGTGTACCTGAGTTTGAATAACAAAGCATTATTAAAGATTGCCATGATAGTCCTTATGGAGGCCACCATGCGAGAGACCGCACAACTGCAAAGGTATTACAATCTGATTTTTATTGTCCTACTTTATTTAAATATTATGTTACTTATGTTAAAGCTTTTTATAAATATCAACATGTGGGAAACATTGGTAAGAGAAATTGAACCATTTAAATTATACACTGCCTCTTGAACCATTTGATGTCTGAGGATTTGATTTTATGGGACCATTTACTCCCTCTACATCAAAGCATACTCAAATTTTTGTTGCAGTGGACTATGCTACTAAGTGGGTGGAATAAATTCCTACAAAAAGTGTTGACCATGCTACTGCCATGAAGATGTGAAAGGACATCATCTTTCCTAGGATTTTAATTACTGATGGTGGCTCTCACTTTATTCATCAAGTTTTTAGAAAAAACTTTGGCTAAATATGGTGTTAATCATAGAGTAGCATCTCCATATCACCCACAAACTAGTCCTCAAGTTGAATTGAGAAATAGGGAAACAAAATTATATTGGAAAAGACACACAATAAAGCTAGATCTGATTGGCGAACCAAAAATAATGATGCTTTATGGGCTTATAGAACTGCTTTTAAAAATCCTATGGAAATGTCTCCTTAAAGAATGGTCTATGGAAAATCATGGCATTTACCTGTAGAATTAGAACACAAAACTAGATGGGTTGTTAAACAACTCAATTTTGATTTTAAAACTGCGGGAGAGAAAAGAATCCTAGACTTCAGCTTATTAGATGAATGGAGAAACGAAGCATATGAGAGTGCTAGGATATTCAAAGAAAAAGTTAAAATTTGGCATGAAAAAAGATAAAGACAAAGAAATTAAAAGTAGGAGACCAAGTATTATTGTTCAACTCTCATTTCAAGTTCTCTGCAGATAAATTACCATCAAGATGGCAAGGTCCATTAGTTGTGCAGGAGGTGTATCGCTCCAGAGCCATCCGTCTTCACGGGGACTACAAAGATAAACCTCATGTTGTTAATGGACATCGTCTTAAATATTATATTGCAGGTGAAAAGTTCATAGGAAAGGTGGAGGAGCTAAATATCTAGAGTTCGGAAGCCATAACCGCCAAGAATTATCCCCTTCGAGATACCAGAAACCAATAAAAGTCGAGATCAGGTACGTACCGATCTCAGAATCTTTTCATATTTTAGGACAGATACTTTTTTGCAAAATAAGAAGGTTTCGCGAAAGATTTTGGTGAAATGGAGCTAGTATGGGAAAAAGAGCCCAAATGGCATGCCCTGCCTTGCTGGGCGTGCCACCCGAGGTCTTTTGGACCTCGGACTCCCTTTTCGCCTCCGTTTTTTACTCCAACTCTTCGTTTTGACCTAAAAACCTTCAATATATACCCCTCTCTGCCGATTAAATCTCGGATCGAGTATTTTTTAGTGAAACTTGTTTTTCTTGTCCAGAACTTTCAGCTTTTTGACCATGTCAAGCTCCAGATCCAATCTCGGAGGTGAAGATTCCAAGGAGATGGGCGTGGTGAACCGCTACCTCAAATCCGTGGTGGCACCTCTGAAGACCTTGACCTTAGAGGAGGGGGTGCTACTCATGGAGGAGGTCAAGGCTCCAAAGACCGAGGGCACCATGGAGGAAAGGATGGAGATTCTGGAGGACATCGTCTACAGGTATGGCACTGTGATCGAGCGTATTCTTGATGCTCATCACCTGATGAATATCAAGATGGAGAAGAAAGTCGAAGCCTATGAAGCAAGGATCAAGGACACGGAGGAGAAGATCTTTCACATCCTCACATAGCTGGATAGGTTCCAAACTCTCATGTGGGATGTGGAAAACCAGAATTGTGAGTATGAATATCGCTTCAACAAGATCGCCGAAGCTGCCTCCACCAAGTTCAACGATCCACCTATGCCCTTCTACAATGGGAGACCCTATCCTTGGAAAGTCAAGGAGTGAGATGCCCAATATGAGGAAGAGAGCTCCAATAAGGATGACACTACTTCAAGAAACTAAGCTTGGGGGAGTTATATCAAGTCTTTTATGCTTTTTAGTTTATCATATCATTTTAGTCGTTATCTTTAGTTCGATTTTTTTGCTTTCATCTAGTGGCTATCAAGTCTCTCGTAGTTTGGAAAGCTCTTAGAGCATTATCATCTATCTTGGTCAAGTGGGTTTTGAAATTGGAAGTATGGTATCATCCATGATTATTTTGTTTGGAGATTAATTAATGGGTAACACTCATGCAGCTGTGCACCTCGTATCTAGAAGTTTCAATTACAACTTATCTTCAACTTAATTAACTTGATCATGTTGGACAAGCATATAACTTATGAAGTAAAGATTTTAACAAAGGAAAGATCTATGCAAAGCTATACTAAAAAATAAAAAATAAAAAGAAAGCTATCTTGAAGTTGTGGTGGAGATGTGGCCTTGGAGAGTAAATAGTTAGGAAGAGATGATGACAAGGGGGCACGAGATACTCGTGTGCTACTTGGTAATCAACAAGTAAACTGATTGTCAATGATATTTCAATACATATGCTTAAAACAAGTTTGTGAATGAAAAGGTCGGCACCGAGGATTCGGTTAGCCATGGAAAGTGAAGGACAAAGTTGGATGTAAAGCATATGACATGATTGAAAGATCCATGAATAAGGTTTATACTAGTTAACTATTAGGGGGCAAGACTATTAACTAATCCCATTGAAAACATGGCAAAGTGTTTGACAAAGTCGAACTTCATGCTTATCTTGTTGTTAAACAAATTCTCTTCTTGTAACTAGTTTCTCTATGCGGATTTATCTTTTGTACAAAGGCAAGGTAGAAGAAAAAGAAAAGCTAGTAAAAAGGCAAAGTAAATTGAAATGCTCTATGTTAGTAGATGAATACGAAACATGGTTCAATTGTCCAACATGCAATGGTTAGTCTTGTTCAAATGGTAAGTGGTAGTTCCTAGAGTTTTCTATTGTATGAAGTCCACATTTGTATGGTTGTTAGTTCAGATATCTTACAATATAATTGAATATGCATAAGTTGATGATGCAATGCTCGTATTTCTTTTTATCAACCATAAGCTCATTGATACATGATATGATCTATTTGCTCGGGGACGAGAAAAGGTTTAAGCTTGGGGGAGTTGATACATGCATTTTACATCATCATTATTGATACATATATGTTTAGTTTTCATTGATAAATGCCATCATACACCATTATTTATGCATTTTTAGTTGATTTACGGGACTTTCCTACAAAGTCCCCTACATTGGTATTTAATTCCTAGGAGGTAGAAAACCTCCTTTTTTGTTTTTTTATTGTTTCAGGGGTTTTCTGGACACCTAAAAATCAAGGCAGAAATACATGATCAGTTTTTCACCCGGTGAAGGACTGTGAGCGAAAGAAGCACACGATGGAGGCCACGAAGGCCAAATAGCACCAGGTAGAGCACTCTACATGTCTGGGCGCGCCACCCAGGTCCGTTTGCGCCTCGGGCGTCGTCTTGGGCCCCTTTTATACCAGAGCCTCCATTTCACCTAAAAACCTAAGACATATTTTTCTCAAGATTTATTGAGGCGGCGGCGGAGGTGAGAGTCCTCTCTTACTATGGGAGAGGGCAGATCCTGCCGCACCGGTGCCTCCGGTGAAGGGTAAATCGACACCATCATCGTCACCACTCCTCCTTGGCGGCGGGGGGGGGGGGCATCTCCATCAACATCTCCATCAGAACCATCATCATCACCATCTCCATCTACGAGATTGAAGTCATCCCACTCGTAGTTTGTGTTGAATTGAACCCCGAATATCGTTTTAAGGCTAGTTGCATGTTTGTTATTGGTACTTTATCTTTATTTTGTGGGGGAGATTATATATTCAGATTGTGTTGTAACCATTATGCCTCTGGTCCATATCATGTTTGACACTTGTGAGTAGTTCCTCACATTCCTGAGGGCATAGGATGATATGTCTATGATTCTATATGATGTGTAATGAGTATTTGGTAAAGTTTTTAATCTTTTATGTTGTTCTATGATGGTTTTATGCGAACGTCGACTGCATATTACTTTACCTAAATGGGTTCATAGGGCTGCACTTGAATGTAATGAATGTGTGTTGGAAGGGATGGACTGACAAAAACCGTTTTCCAACACTATGAGTTGCATTAGAGGGGTTTATGTTGGGGACAAATTATGTTATTGCTATGGTGGGACATTTTATGTCTTAATGATTCCTATACTTGTTCTTGAAAATGGCGCTAGGAACCATCATAAGGGGTGCACTTGCTCATATTTATGGCTGCACTTAATTTAGGCTCAACCCCTAATTGAATGAATCTTGACAAAATATTTACCATGTTGTGTAGAACTCTGATGCTAGTAAATCCGTGCCGCCCTTGGTAACATTTGTCTTATATAAGCGCGCGTGCGCGCGCGCACACGCACACACACACACACACTTGAGCTTGTTCTCTTTCTGCATAGAGGATTGGACTTTCTCTCATTGAGAGCATTTAGATTCTGCAATTTATTTTCTGCATTTTACTTTATTGCAAACTATACACACGAAACACCAAAACTACAACTTTATTATTATTATTATTGTTGTTGTTGTTATTTTTTACTTGTCAAATCTTCTAACCAATACCTTCAGCTCCTCGTGGGTTCGACAACCTTTCTTATTGAAAAGTACTACAATTGATCTCCTGCACTCAAGAGCCATCAGTCGGTTTTTGCCGATCTAGCCCGCGAGCTTTCCAACGATCTTGTCAATGAGATACTGCATGTTGACTTTGCAAAGACATTAGAAATGAAGTGGTAGGCCCGATTATTTCCATGGGAAAGTGGCAAGCTTGGCAGGGAAGACTGGTAAGATTTTTTGAAATTCGATGTCATCACATCAAACCAGGAAGACCTTAGTATTCAACATGTTGGTGATGATGCCACTTTCTTTATTTAAACTATCGAGGATAGCCGAGATGACTTGAAGCTCCTCATTCAACGGGGTTTACCAATGTACCAACAATGTCGAAATAAAGTGAGATTCTACAACGTGTTGAATGGCAGCGGATAGGGCCCATGATTCCGCGCCAAGTGGCGAGAGCGATAGGATGCGCTGTAGTGGCTCAATTGTGAGGATTAAGAGCATGGGAGATAGGGATCTCTCTTACGTAGCCTGTGAGTTGGCCATAAAGGGGAGCTCGGTTGTCCATTGATATGTAACATCCCAAATTTTCTTGATTTTTTGACTATTAAAATTTTCTAAAAGAAAAGAATGTATTTTCCAAACCTTGTTGAATTAAAAAAAAAACTTTTGACATTGTGGAGTGTTGTTAAAAAATATTGGAATTCGGCTTTCTCCTCAAACAAAAACTCATTTTGAAAGTTTGCCAAATGGGCTAACAAAGCAAATTGAATATCCAAAAGTTTCAAGGTACCGAACCCCGTCTCTGAATCCGCTTTGGTGTGGAAATTATCCTATCTATTTTTGTTTGGTTTAATCGGATAAGATAATTTCTGCACCGAAGCCGCCTCTGATTCCGTTTCTTGTTATCCATGCGGATATGCGGATATGGATTATCCGAAAATTAATTAGGATTGTGTAACACCCCGACCACCTCCCGTCGGGTCTGTGATGACGTTGGGACTCCAAGTGCAAAGTGTTGTGTCAACAGAGTATTTTCCCCACAAGGATGACTGGAGGGTTATATCGAACTCTCGGGGAATGGAGTAAAGAGTTATATATCCGTCTCTTCTTCTAGCAATCCTGCAAAATAAAATAAAGTCTTGTGTCCCCAACTCCACTATGTGGTTTTTTTTTTGAATAAGACCGTGTGGTTGTCAAGCACAAGCTCTCGTGTAAGTAAAAGTAATATAAAGTAGTAACTAGAGTAAAGTAAACTAAACAAGTAAATTAAACTAAGTAAAAGTGATAAAGGTTTGTTTGTTTGGGGTTTTTTAGTGCAAATAAGATAACTAATTATTTTTTATTTTCGGATTAAAATAGTGTTTCAAACAAAAAGTAAGATAAATGCAATGGAAAGGTATTTGTTATGATTAAAATTGGACCGGGGTTTATGGAATCACTTGACTAATCTCTCTTTTAAGTTGTAGTGGACAATAACAATTCATCAATGAGATATAAAGAATATAAATTGAACATGTGTAAGATAAGCATTCATATGGGCATCAGGTCCTAACATAGAGTTGATGCAACACATTTCTCTTATACTCCACAAGACAGGAAAAACTTCAAGCAATTTTGTATTAATAATTAACAGAGTATATCCATAAGTACTTTGACATGATGTTCGAATATCAAATATGCTACTGTTGTGGGTATACTTCATGGGTGTACCATCGACAGTGCCTAGATCCGGCAAGCCCGGGTGGCCCATAGATGGTGATGTGGCATGTGGCCCATCGGGCGGCCCGAGTTGCTCGTTGATCCCGAAGGATGAAGTCCGGCCCAGGAGAAGGGAGCCGGATCCGACCTACCTTTGGAGGAACCCGGATCCATGAAGGCCCAGTAGGAACCCGGATCCGGGACGACGTATAGAGGGAGGCGGATCCTTGACGTACACGGCAAGACATAGTTCCGTAGTTAGGCAAACCTGTAATCCAGCTAGGACTCTCCATGTAAACCCTAGATCCGTGCGCCTTTATAAGCCGGATCCTGGGAGCCCTAGAGGCACAACCACAACTCATTGTAACAACGCGAAAGCGCTCAGATAATTCCGGACAAGCAGCGAGTAGGCCCCGTCATCGTGCGGGTGTTCCGAAGCTGGGTAAATCGCGTACCACCGTCCCGTGTGCACTCCGCCCTATGGCCCCTACTTCTTCTCCCCCTCGTGAGGATCCCTCCTCCGAGGTACCGTCGATCAGGCAACGACAGTTGGCGCCCACCATGGGGCCAGCGGCGTCTAGAGGCCGGAACCGGGAGGGTTCCGGCATGGGAAGCTACGGCGACACCATCGCTGTGGGGCGTGTCCTTTACGCCGGAAATCTGCCGATCGTCCCTCCGGATGAGTGCTGGATTCCGGCTAAGACCGACCCCGTCAAGCTCTACATCGTCCCAGTTGGCGGCATACACATCTTCATCGGGGAAACCATCGATTCCGACGGAAACCCGCTGGTAAGTAGCGCTGACGCGACCGCCGCTGAGCAGGACGCAGTCGCGAAGATCCGATCTGAGACGCAGGAACTTTCTAGGGAAGATTCCGCCTTAGATCTGAAAAAATCAAAGCCCACCCAATCCGCCCCTGAGCAGGAAATAAAGGTGGAAGACCAATGCAGATCCGCTTGGGTCTCCCAGGTGTTAGAGAAGCAAAGGTGTCACTTCGTGCACTTCTTGGCCCATACCGCCGGAACCGCCCCTCAAGAAGCCGGAGCTGGTCCCGCGCAGGTCGTGGTACCGGAAAACAACGTTGCTCCGGAGCAGCATGAGGCTGTCGGAGAAAACGTTGCTCCGGAGCAGCATGCCCCTTCCATGGATACTGAAGAGTTCGACCGCAATATGAAGGAATACGGATACGGTGATCAGCCCGAAGTTGAATCCACCCAGCCTAAACAGGTCCTTGCAACCTTGGCGGCGCTGGACCAACGCGAATCAAAGGATGACAACACCTATTCCGATCCGCAGCCGTCCCGTGCAGGATCTCCGCTATCACGGGAGCGTCCGCACAAGGAAGTGCTTTCCCCTGAAGAGCTGGTTGAACAAGCAGGCATGGAGGCAATCGCACACTCGGCTATTCTCAACAAACCAATAACCCCTGACGATGCCGCAAATCCGGAGGCTCTAGAAGCAACAAGACAGGAGATGCTGGCAACAGCCCAGAAGTTCGCCAGAACCGCAGCGGCAATGCTGGATGAGAGGAAAGAGGCCGCGCACTTCATGGAAAATTTCCACCAGCGAGAGCTTGAGGTTGACGAACAACTGGTAAAAGTCAAGGAACTCCAGCAACACTGGAAGGACAAGGTCACCGAGCTTCAACGGGAGGCCGATAAAATCAGGCGGGACGCTATACCTCCTCGCAAGATCACCTTCGCGACCCCCACTGAGAAACAGCCACTCGCAACTCCAAAGGATAACATGAAGAAGGCTGCGGATATCTTGAAGAAAAAGACCGAGGAGATCCACATCGAATACGTCCGTACGCTCGTTGCCTCAGCAATGAAGCAGCAGAGCAAGGCAGACACTTTGCGCAGGTTGGAATCCAACCCGCAACATTGTGTCTCCAGTGCGCAGAAGGACGCCTACGGCAATCGCCATCACGATGACGAATCGTGAACTGGATCCTCGGAACGCAGAAGGAAAACCAGAGAACACCCAAATCCAATCCCCGTACCATCAAAGACACCTCCGTCAGATCCGAGAAAGGGAAAGGATGCGATGTACACTGGTAGGAACAAGTACCGGAATCCCTCTCCTCCACCCAACGGGTACCCGCATCCTCCAATCCCTCGCCGCCGTAGTCCAGTCGGAAACACCAGGCCGCACGGTCCAGGTGGAATCAACATCCGCGACAATGTGCAGCCTCCAAGACACAGGGAACGTACGCCGGGACCCCGCCGGAGCCGGGACAACGATCGAGAACCCGAGCCTAGGAGGAGTCGGAACGAAGAGCGCAACCCGGAGCCTCGCAGGAGCCGGAACGACGAAGGCAGCCATCGAAGCCGGAGTCAACACCGCGAAGGACGGGGAGATTCGGATGGCGGAAGCAAGAGGTCACATCGGCCCCCTCGCAGGTCTCCCTCACCACCACCCAGCGGTGGAGGCGGAGGTGGAGGCGGCGGCCGGAGATCTCGCTCTCGCTCAAAATCCCCCCGCCACGGCTCGCGTGACGCACGGGAACGTCTCAACGAATACAGAACTGATTACATAGGCCCAAAGTGCTTCGGCAGGATGATTCGAGAGGAACCAACGCCAAGGATGAACCTCAAGCTACCCGGAAACCTGAATACCTATGATGGCACCGAAAGGCCGGATACCTGGATCGAGGATTACTATAATGCAGTAACCTTTGCCGGAGGAACCCCTAATATCGCCTCGCCGCATGCTTCGAGTTGTACCTTGTAGGTCCAGCCCGGATCCGGCTCGCGACCTCGAGAAGAATTCTATCTTTTGCTGGTTCGACACTGAAGACCGCCTTCGAAAAGCACTTCGGGGGCATCTACAAAAGACCTGCCACAACAAGCGACTTACAGGGCGTGTATCCGGAAGAAGGGTGAAACATCAAGGAACTTCCTCACCCGATGGTTGGCATGCAGAAACGAGTGCGAGAACGTCGACAACCGCACAGCAATGCACGCCTTCATTGGTGGCTTGCAGCGAGGAGGACTGCTGCGGCACAAACTAACCTGCTTGGTCAACGCAAACAAACTGACGTTGGATGACATGATCACCATCGCCAGCGATCATACTACCGCCGATGACGACGCAGGCGGAGATCTAGCAGCTACAACAATTCCCCTGCATCAGCAAAAGAAGAACCGTGACAACGGTAACACCAGCGGCACTAAGCGGAAAAACCCACCTGATGACCAGAAGAGTGGCGGATCCTAGATGGTCGCCATGGCTTTCCAACGCGGAGGTCCAGGAGGCGGAAGAGGCCGCGGTCGCGGAGCCGGCAGGGGCCAGCAGCGAAGTGGCGAGGTCACCGCAGCCGGAGCCCGCGCCCCCCAAACATACGAGGAGTACAGAGACATGCCCTGCCTGGCCCACCTGGATCCGGCTACAGGGAAGTCCACTCACACTAACCGCAACTGCAAGTGGGTCAACGATCTAAAAAACGACCCGGAAGCAGGATACAAGCGAGCCCGGAAGCACCGCCCACGCGGCAAAGGAGGCAAGGGCAAGAACAAGGACAAGGAGGAGGACAGTTCTGAGGCGATGGATGAGGATGATAACTCGCTGGATCCCAAAGCAGGGTCCGCAGGTAAATCCAACCCCTTCGAGAAAAAGAGTGTGGGCGCGTACCACACCTTCCTCGGAACCCCAACAGTCCGCGCCACCAAGTCAGCTTTCCAGATCCTGAACGCCACAGTTCCGGCTGTGCCACAGTATGTCAGGTGGTCAGAAGTCCCGTGCACATTTGATAGGCAGGATCACTGATACGTCTCCAACGTATCGATAATTTCTTGTGTTCCATGCCACATTATTGATGTTATCTACATGTTTTATGCATACTTTATGTCATATTCGTGCATTTTCTGGAACTAACCTATTAACAAGATGCCGAAGTGCCGATTGCTCGTTTTCTGCTGTTTTTGGTTTCAGAAATCCTAGTAAAGAAATATTCTCGGAATTGGACGAAATAAAAGCCCGGAGGCCTATTTTCTCACGAAGCTTCCGGAAGACCGAAGACGAGACGAAGAGGGGCCACGAGGGGGCCACACCCTAGGGCGGCGCGGCCCCCCTTGGCCGCGCGGCCCTGTGGTGTGGGGCCCTCGTGCCGCCTCTTGACCTACCCTTCCGCCTACTTAAAGCCTCCGTGACGAAACCCCCAGTACCGAGAGCCACGATACGGAAAACCTTCCAGAGACGCCGCCGCCGCCGATCCCATCTCGGGGGATCCAGGAGATCGCCTCCGGCACCCTGCCGGAGAGGGGAATCATCTCCCGGAGGACTCTACGCCGCCATGGTCGCCTCCGGTGTGATGTGTGAGTAGTCTACCCCTGGACTATGGGTCCATAGCAGTAGCTAGATGGTTGTCTTCTCCCCATTGTGCTATCATTGTCGGATCTTGTGAGCTGCCTAACATGATCAAGATCATCTATCCGTAATTCTATATGTTGCGTTTGTTGGGATCCGATGAATAGAGAATACTTGTTATGTTGATTATCAAGACTATGTCTATGTGTTGTTTATGATCTTGCATGCTCTCCGTTATTAGTAGATGCTTTGGCCAAGTTGATGCTAGTAACTCCAAGAGGGAGTATTTATGCTCGATAGTGGGTTCATGCCTCCGTGAATGCTGGAGGAGTGACAAGAACCACTAAGGTTATGGATGTGCTGTTGCCACTAGGGATAAAACATTAGTGCTATGTTCAAGGATGTAGTCACTAGTTACATTACGCGCAATACTTAATGCAATTGTCTGTTGTTAGCAACTTAATACTGGAGGGGCTTCGGATGATAACTCTGAAGGTGGACTTTTTAGGCATAGATGCAGTTGGATGGCGGTCTATGTACTTTGTCGTAATGCCCAATTAAATCTCACTATACTCATCATAATATGTATGTGCATGGTCATGCTCTCTTTATTTGTCAATTGCCCAACTGTAATTTGTTCACCCAACATGCTGTTCGTCTTATGGGAGAGACACCTCTAGTGAACTGTGGACCCCGGTCCAATTCTCTTTACTTGAAATACAATCTATCGCAATACTTGTTCTACTCGTTTTCTCGCAAACAATCATCTTCCACACAATACGGTTAATCCTTTGTTACAGCAAGCCGGTGAGATTGACAACCTCATCTGTTTCGTTGGGGCAAAGTACTTTGGTTGTGTTGTGCAGGTTCCACGTTGGCGCCGGAATCCCTGGTGTTGCGCCGCACTACATCTCGCCGCCATCAACCTTCAACGTGCTTCTTGGCTCCTCCTGGTTCGATAAACCTTGGTTTCTTTCGAGGGAAAACTTGCTGCTGTGCGCATCATACCTTCCTCTTGGGGTTGCCCAACGAACGTGTGAAATACACGCCATCAAGCATAAATTTCTGGCGCCGTTGCCGGGGAGATCAAGACACGCTGCAAGGGGAGTCTCCACTTCTCAATCTCTTTACTTTGTTTTTGTCTTGCTTTATTTTATTTACTACTTTGTTTGCTGCACTAAATCAAAATACAAAAAAATTAGTTGCTAGTTTTACTTTACTTGTTATCTTGTTTGCTATACCGAAAACACAAAAAAATTAGTTTACTTACATTTACTTTATCTAGTTTGCTTTATTTACTACTGCTGAAATGAGTAATCCTGAAGTTGAAGTTCGTTCATTTAAGCAACAAGGGGGAGAATGTTTAAAAGATGCTTGGTATAGAATTAGTGATGCCCATAATAGGTGCACTAAGAAACACTCCACCACTATCCTACTCAGGAATTTTTATGTTGGTATCTCTAGCTGGAATAGATATATTCTTGATTGTCTCGCGGGAGGTAACTTCCTAGGCGTTTCCGCTTTAGAAGCTAGTTGCATTATTGAGAGTTTATTTGGAACACCACCTGTTAATGAAACTAAAATTGAAACCTCCCTTGAGGATGTTATGAAAAAACAGGAAATCATAGAGAAAAATTGTAGTGTTGAAACTAAATTGGAAACATTACTTGATAATACTGATAAACTTGATAAAATTCTAGAGGGAATTAATAAAAGAATTGCTACTCTAGAAACTTGCGCTATCCATGATAATCAAACCCATAGGATTGGTAAACTTGAAGAAGCTATGGGAAAATTGGGGTCAACTTTTTCTTCTTTTAAATTTAATGAGAAAGCCTATGTGGGTAAGGAGCAAAAATTCATGTATGTCTCTAAGGTGCCTAAACCAAAGAATTACTATAGGCCTAAAATTGATAAAACTCCACACCCCGCTGAGAATGCATCACCCTTCGATGTTACTTGATACACACTTTCTGCGCCTAGCTGAAAGGCGTTAAAGAAAAGCGCTTATGGGAGACAACCCATGTTTTTACCTACAGTACTTTGTTTTTATTTTGTGTCTTGGAAGTTGTTTACTACTGTAGCAACCTCTCCTTATCTTAGTTTTGAGTTTTGTTGTGCCAAGTTAAGCCGTTGATAGAAAAGTAAGTACTAGATTTGGATTACTGCGCAGTTCCAGATTTCTTTGCTGTCACGAATCTGGGTCTATCTCCCTGTAGGTAGCTCAGAAAATTACGCCAATTTACGAGCATGATCCTCAGATATGTACGCAACTTTCATTCAATTTGAGCATTTTCGTTTGAGCAAGTCTGGTGCCATTTTAAAATTCGTCAATACGAACTGTTCTGTTTTGACAGATTCTGCCTTTTATTTCGCATTGCCTCTTTCGCTATGTTGGATGAATTTCTTTGATCCACTAATGTCCAGTAGCATTATGCAATGTCCAGAAGTGTTAAGAATGATTGTGTCACCTCTGAATATGTCAATTTATATTGTGCACTAACCCTCTAATGAGTTGTTTCGAGTTTGGTGTGGAGGAAGTTTTCAAGGGTCAAGAGAGGAGTATGATGCAACATGATTAAGGAGAGTGAAAGCTCTAAGCTTGGGGATGCACCCGGTGGTTCACCCCTGCATATATCAAGAAGACTCAAGCGTCTAAGCTTGGGGATGCCCAAGGCATCCCCTTCTTCATCAACAAATTATCGGGTTCCTCCCCTGAAACTACATTTTTATTCGGCCACATCTTATGTGCTTTTTCTTGGAGCGTCGGTTTGTTTTTGTTTTTTGTTTTGTTTGAATAAAATGGATCCTAGCATTCACTTTATGGGAGAGATACACGCTCCGCTGTAGCATATGGACAAATATGTCCTTGGTTTCTACTCATAGTATTCATGGCGAAGTTTCTTCTTCGTTAAATTGTTATATGGTTGGAATTGGAAAATGATACATGTAGTAATTGCTATAAATGTCTTGGGTAATGTGATACTTGGCAATTGTTGTGCTCATGTTTAAGCTCTTGCATCATATGCTTTGCACCCATTAATGAAGAAATACATAGAGCATGCTAAAATTTGGTTTGCATATTTGGTTTCTCTAAGGTCTAGATAATTTCTAGTATTGAGTTTGAACAACAAGGAAGACGGTGTAGAGTCTTATAATGTTTTCAATATGTCTTTTATGTGAGTTTTGCTGCACCGGTTCATCCTTGTGTTTGTTTCAAATAAGCCTTGCTAGCCTAAACCTTGTATCGAGAGGGAATACTTCTCATGCATCCAAAATACTTGAGCCAACCACTATGCCATTTGTGTCCACCATACCTACCTATACTACATGGTATTTTTCCGCCATTCCAAAGTAAATTGCTTGAGTGCTACCTTTAAAATTCCATCATTCACCTTTGCAATATATAGCTCATGGGACAAATAGCTTAAAAACTATTGTGGTATTGAATATGTAATTATGCACTTTATCTCTTATTAAGTTGCTTGTTGTGCGATAACCATGTTTACTGGGGAACGCCATCAACTCGTTGTTGAATTTCATGTGAGTTGCTATGCATGTTCGTCTTGTCCGAAGTAAGGGCGATCTACACCGAGTTGAATGGTTTGAGCATGCATATTGTGAGAGAAGAACATTGGGCCGCTAACTAAAGCCATGATCCATGGTGGAAGTTTCAGTTTTGGACAAACATCCTCAAATCTCTAATGAGAAAAGAATTAATTGTTGTTGAATGCTTAAAGCATTAAAAGAGGAGTCCATTATCCGTTGTCTATGTTGTCCCGGTATGGATGTCTAAGTTGAGAATAATCAAAAGCGAGAAATCCAAATGCGAGCTTTCTCCTTAGACCTTTGTACAGGCGGCATAGAGGTACCCCTTTGTGAAACTTGGTTAAAGCATATGTATTGCGGTGATAATCCGGGTAGTCCAAGCTAATTAGGACAAGGTGCGGGCACTATTGGTACACTATGCATGAGGCTTGCAACTTATAAGATATAATTTACATGATGCATATGCTTTATTACTACCGTTGACAAAATTGTTTCATGTTTTCAAAATCAAAGCTCTAGCACAAATATAGCAATCGATGCTTTTCCTCTATGAGGACCATTCTTTTACTTTCAATGTTGAGTCAGTTCACCTATTTCTATCCACCTCAAGAAGCAAACACTTGTGTGAACTGTGCATTGATTCCTACATACTTGCTTATTGCACTTATTATATTACTCTATGTTGACAATATCCATGAGATATACATGTTACAAGTTGAAAGCAACCGCTGAAACTTAATCTTCTTTTGTGTTGCTTCAATACCTTTACTTTGAATTATTGCTTTATGAGTTAACTCTTATGCAAAACTTATTGATGCTTGTCTTGAAGTGCTATTCATGAAAAGTCTTTGCTTTATGATTCACTTGTTTACTCATGTCATACACATTGTTTTGATCGCTGCATTCTTTACATATGCTTTACAAATAGTATGATCAAGATTATGATGGCATGTCACTCCAGAAATTATCTTTATTATCGTTTTACCTGCTCGGGACGAGCGGAACTAAGCTTGGGGATGCTGATACGTCTCCAACGTATCGATAATTTCTTGTGTTCCATGCCACATTATTGATGTTATCTACATGTTTTATGCACACTTTATGTCATATTCGTGCATTTTACTGGAACTAACCTATTAACAAGATGCCGAAGTGCCGATTCTGTCGTTTTCTGCTGTTTTTGGTTTCAGAAATCCTAGTAAAGAAATATTCTCGGAATTGGACGAAATAAAAGCCCGGAGGCCTATTTTCTCACGAAGCTTCCGGAAGACCGAAGACGAGACGAAGAGGGGCCACGAGGGGGCCACACCCTAGGGCGGCGCGGCCCCCCTTGGCCGCGCGGCCCCGTGGTGTGGGGCCCTCGTGCCGCCTCTTGACCTACCCTTCCGCCTACTTAAAGCCTCCGTGACGAAACCCCCAGTACCGAGAGCCACGATACGGAAAACCTTCCAGAGATGCCGCCGCCGCCGATCCCATCTCGGGGGATCCAGGAGATCGCCTCCGGCACCCTGCCGGAGAGGGGAATCATCTCCCGGAGGACTCTACGCCGCCATGGTCGCCTCCGGTGTGATGTGTGAGTAGTCTACCCCTGGACTATGGGTCCATAGCAGTAGCTAGATGGTTGTCTTCTCCCCATTGTGCTATCATTGTCGGATCTTGTGAGCTGCCTAACATGATCAAGATCATCTATCCGTAATTCTATATGTTGCGTTTGTTGGGATCCGATGAATAGAGAATACTTGTTATGTTGATTATCAAGACTATGTCTATGTGTTGTTTATGATCTTGCATGCTCTCCGTTATTAGTAGATGCTTTGGCCAAGTTGATGCTAGTAACTCCAAGAGGGAGTATTTATGCTCGATAGTGGGTTCATGCCTCCGTGAATGCGGAGGAGTGACAAGAACCACTAAGGTTATGGATGTGCTTGTTGCCACTAGGGATAAAACATTAGTGCTATGTTCAAGGATGTAGTCACTAGTTACATTACGCGCAATACTTAATGCAATTGTCCGTTGTTAGCAACTTAATACTCGGAGGGGGTTCGGATGATAACCTCGAAGGTGGACTTTTTAGGCATAGATGCGGTTGGATGGCGGTCTATGTACTTTGTCGTAATGCCCAATTAAATCTCACTATACTCATCATAATATGTATGTGCATGGTCATGCTCTCTTTATTTGTCAATTGCCCAACCGTAATTTGTTCACCCAACATGCTGTTCGTCTTATGGGAGAGACACCTCTAGTGAACTGTGGACCCCGGTCCAATTCTCTTTATCGAAATACAATCTACCGCAATACTTGTTCTACCGTTTTCTCGCAAACAATCATCTTCCACACAATACGGTTAATCCTTTGTTACAGCAAGCCGGTGAGATTGACAACCTCACTCGTTTCGTTGGGGCAAAGTACTTTGGTTGTGTTGTGCGGGTTCCACGTTGGCGCCGGAATCCCTGGTGTTGCGCCGCACTACATCTCGCCGCCATCAACCTTCAACGTGCTTCTTGGCTCCTCCTGGTTCGATAAACCTTGGTTTCTTTCTGAGGGAAAACTTGCTGCTGTGCGCATCATACCTTCCTCTTGGGGTTGCCCAACGAACGTGTGAAATACACGCCATCAATCACCCTACCATTGTGCCAAAAGAATGCTACGCCTTGGTTGTAAGTCCCCGCATCGACGGGTATGATTTGTCCAAGTGCCTCATGGATGGTAGAGCCAGCTTGAACATCATGTACCTAGAGACTCTGGAGCGGATGAACCTTACCAAGGAGCAGCTTAAGCACAGCACCACTGAATTTCATGGTGTGGTTCCGGGTAAAAAGGCAAATTCCCTTGGCAGCATCAGACTTCCCGTGGCCTTCGGCGACATCAATAACTTTCGCGAAGAGATGATCACGTTTGAGGTCGTTCCCTTCAAGAGTTCCTACCATGTCATCTTCGGTAGGCCCACCTACCACAAGTTTCACGCAAGAGCGTGCTACATCTACAACAAGCTCAAGATTCCGGGTCCAAAAGGTATGATTACCATATCCGGAGACTACAAGAAGGCTCATGAATGCGAGTTGGGCGAAGGCGCCTTCGCAGAGTCTGTGATATCTGGAGAGGAGCTGCAAGGCTATAGAGCCGCGGTGGATCCGACTGAGATGCAGACCACCAAGAAGCAGATCTCCGAACAGAAAAACTCCTTCAAGGCCGCGATAGAGACCAAGAAAGTCAACTTCACGGAAGATGACGCTACCAAGCAAGTCTCAGTCGGAGCCAACATGGACCCCAAATAGGAAGACGCGCTCGTCGAGTTCCTCCGCGCTAACATGGATATCTTCGCATGGCAACCTTCTGACATGTCCGGAGTACCAAGGGAACTCGTCGAGCACTACCTCAACATAAACCCGGGGGCTAAACCGGTTAAGCAAGCTATGCGACGCTTTGGAGATAAGAAGCGCCGCACCATAGGAATGGAACTAGCAAAGTTACTAGAGGCAGGTTTTGTAATAGAAGTTATCCACACTGATTGGGTCGCAAATCCCGTCCTTGTACCCAAAAAGAATTCTGAAATACTAAGAATGTGCATCGATTACTCTAGCTTGAAAAAGCACTGTCCGAAGGATCCGTTTCCCCTGCCGCGCATTGACCAAGTCATTGATTCGACGGCAGGGGCGGAACTCCTGTGTTTTCTTGACGCATATTCCGGGTATCATCAGATCCGGATGAAGAAGTCCGACCAAAGGGCGACCTCGTTCATCACCCCATTTGGCACCTACTGCTATGTTACTATGCCTTTTGGCTTGAAAAATGCAGGTGCCACCTACCAACGTACAATGCAGCGGTGCTTGAAGGACCAGATTGGCCGGAACGTACACGCCTACGTCGACGATATCGCGGTCATGACCCGGAAAGGATCCGACTTGATCAGCGACCTTACAGAAACCTTTGAGAATCTCCGACGGTACAAGATGATGTTAAATCCGCTGAAGTGCGTCTTTGGCGTTCCAGCCGGAAAACTCCTTGGCTTCATTGTCTCTAATAGGGGCATTGAAGTTAACCCGGAGAAAATCAAGGCAATCTTGTGCATTAAAAGGCCAACTTGTCTCAAAGATGTGCAGTGACTAACTGGTTGTGTTGCAGCAATCAGTAGGTTTGTTAGCCGTCTTGGCGAGAAGGCACTACCCCTGTACAAGCTATTGAAGAAGACAGACAAATTTGTTTGGGACGAGGCAGCAGATGCAGCGCTTCAAGGGTTGAAGGAAATACTCACCTCCCCACCCATCCTAGCAGCACCAGGAGAGTCAGAGCCTATGCTCCTTTACCTGGCGGCTACCAACAGAGTCATCGGCCTCGTCATCGTGGTGGAGCGACGGGAAGAAGGACACGAGTATGGAGTCCAAAGACCAGTCTATTACATCGGCGAAGTGCTGACGGAATCCAAACAAAGGTACCCTCACTTTAAGAAGCTAGCCTATGGAGTATTCCTGGGTAGCAGGAAGCTGAGACACTACTTCCAGGAGCATCCAGTAACAGTCGTGAGCAAAGCTCCGCTGTCAACGATTCTCAATAATGCTGACGCAACAGGACGCACAGCAAAATGGGGCATTGAATTATCCGCCTTCGACATCAACTACAAAGCCAGGACCGTGGTCAAATCTAAAATCTTGGCAGATTTTGTTGCAGATTGGACAGAAGCTCCAGATACAAATATGGAGCCGGAACTAGAGACATGGGTTATGCACTTCGATGGATCCAAGCAGCATCAATGCTCAGGAGCCGGAGTCACCCTGAAATCCCCTACCGGAGAAGAACTGCAGTATGTTCTGCAGATCCACTTCGAAGCTACAAACAACATGGCGGAATACGAGGCTCTACTACACGGGCTGCGCATCACTAAGGAGATAGGGATCAAGCACATTATTTGCTGCGGAGATTCTGACCTGGTGGCACAGCAAGTAGCCGGAACCTGGAACGCCAGAAACTCCATCATGGCGGCTTACAGAGATGAAGTTGACGAGATCACCAAGTGCTTCCTCGGATACGAAGTCAAGTACGTCAGGAGAGACGACAACGCAGCGGCAGACATGCTATCCAAGCTCGGATCCGGCAGGAAACCAATTCCGCCTGGTATTTTCCTGGAGCACCTACGGATACCCTCGGTGAAGGGCGCTAACCCGGAAAACCCGGATGTGGCGAGTATCTCCGGCTAGAGAAGTGATGGCTATCATTCCGGCCTGGACGCAGCCTTTCTCGGACTACCTCATCGATCGAAGTTGCCAAAGGACGAGGTCCTCGCACGACAGATCGTCAGACGAGCAAGATCCTACACAATAGTTGATGGACAGCTCTATAAACGAAGTGCAACAGGGGTGTTCCTCAAATGCGTCTCTAATCAAGATGGTATTGAGATACT
Source organism: Lolium rigidum (assembly GCF_022539505.1). Classification (NCBI taxonomy): domain Eukaryota; kingdom Viridiplantae; phylum Streptophyta; class Magnoliopsida; order Poales; family Poaceae; genus Lolium; species Lolium rigidum. Next base: position 304,150,559 of record NC_061508.1, read on the forward strand.
CAGAGAGATCCATGCTGGGGATTGCGGGCATCACGCCGCTCCCAGGTCAATCGTTGCAAAAGCCTTTCGGCTTGGATTTTACTGGCTCACAGCTAAAGAAGATGCTGATAAGCTGGTAAAAACTTGTCGAGGTTGTCAGTACTACGCTACTCAACCAAACGCTCCAGCCCAAGAGCTGAAGACCATCCCTATCACCTGTCCGTTTGCGGTCGGGGGGCTTGATATGGTTGGTAAGTTAAAGAAATCATCTCCTGGCGGTTTTGAATACCTCCTGATCGCTATTGATAAGTTCAGTAAATGGATCGAGGCAAAGCCAGTGAGAAAAGCCGATGGTGCTACGGCACTCAAATTTGTCTGCAGCCTCGTGACGACATTCGGCATCCCGCACAGCATAATCACATATAATGGCACGAATTTCGCTCAAGGAGAATTAAAGGATTATTGCCATGACGTTGGGATCCGACTAGACCTGGCCTCTGTGGCTCATCCACAGTCCAACGGTCAGGTCGAAAGAGCCAATGGACTCCTCTTATCCGGAATAAAGCCATGCCTTGAAGAACCGCTGCGCCGCGCAGCTGGAGCTTGGGCTGAGGAGTTAGATTCCGTCCTGTGGAGTTTACGAACTACCCCTAACAGGTCAACAGGATTCACTCCGTTTTTCCTGGTATACGGATCCGAAGTTGTGCTCCCCTCCGACATCATCCATGATTCACCGCAAGTCTCCGCCTACAACGAAGAAACTGCTGACGAGGTGATACGTCTCCGACGTATCGATAATTTCTTATGTTCTATGCCATATTATTGATGATACCTACATGTTTTATGCACACTTTATGTCATATTCGTGCATTTTCTGGAACTAACCTATTAACAAGATGCCCAAGTGCCGGTTCTCGTTTTCTGCTGTTTTTGGTTTCACAAATCCTAGCAACGAAATATTCTCGGAATTGGACGAAACAAAGACCCGGGGGCCTATTTTTCCACGGAGCTTCCGGAAGACCGAAGAACATACGAAGTGGGGCCACGAGGTGGCGACACCACAAGGCGGCGCGGCCCGGGGGGGCCGCGCCGCCCTATGGTGTGGCCCCCTCGTCCGGCCCCGACTCGCCCTTCCGCCTACTTAAAGCCTCCGTCGCGAAACCCCTGATGCGAAAAACCACGATACGGAAAACCTTCCAGAGACGCCGCCGCCGCCGATCCCATCTCGGGGGATTCTGGAGATCTCCTCCGGCACCCTGCCGGAGAGGGGATTCATCTCCCGGAGGACTCTACACCACCATGGTCGCCTCCGGAGTGATGAGTGAGTAGTTCACCCCTGGACTATGGGTCCATAGCCGTAGCTAGATGGTTGTCTTCTCCTCATTGTGCTTCATTGTTGGATCTTGTGAGCTGCCTAACATGATCAAGATCATCTATCCGTAATTCTATATGTTGTGTTTGTCGGGATCCGATGGATAGAGAATACCATGTCATGTTAATTATCAAGTTATTACATATGTGTTGTTTATGATCTTGCATGCTCTCCGTTACTAGTAGAGGCTCTGGCCAAGTTTTTACTTTTAACTCCAAGAGGGAGTATTTATGCTCGATAGTGGGTTCATGCCTCGCATTGACACCTGGGACGAGTGACGGAAAGTTCTAAGGTTGTGTTGTGCTGTTGCCACTAGGGATAAAACATTGGCGCTATGTCCGAGGATGTAGTTGTTGATTACATTACGCACCATACTTAATGCAATTGTCCGTTGCTTTGCAACTTAATACTGGAGGGGTTCGGATGATAACCTGAAGGTGGACTTTTTAGGCATAGATGCAGTTGGATGGCGGTCTATGTACTTTGTCGTAATGCCCAATTAAATCTCACTATACTTATCATGTCATGTATGTGCATTGTTATGTCCTCTCTATTTGTCAATTGCCCGACTGTAATTTGTTCACCCAACATGCTTTTATCTTATGGGAGAGACACCTCTAGTGAACTGTGGACCCCGATCCATTCTTTTAATACTGAAATACAAATCTGCTGCAATACTTGTTTTACTATTTTCTCTGCAAACAATCATCTTCCACACAATACGGTTAATCCTTTGTTACAGCAAGCCGGTGAGATTGACAACCTCACCGTTTCGTTGGGGCAAAGTACTTTGGTTGTGTTGTGCGGGTTCCACGTTGGCGCCGAAATCCCCGGTGTTGCGCCGCACTACATCCCGCCGCCATCAACCTTCAACGTGCTTCTTGGCTCCTCCTGGTTCGATAAACCTTGGTTTCTTTCTGAGGGAAAACTTGCTGATGTGCGCATCATACCTTCCTCTTGGGGTTGCCCAACGAACGTGTGAAATACACGCCATCAAGCACATTTTTCTGGCGCCGTTGCCGGGGAGATCAAGACACGCTGCAAGGGGAGTCTCCACTTCTCAATCTCTTTACTTTGTTTTTGTCTTGCTTTATTTTATTTACTATTTTGTTTGATGCATTATATCAAAACACAAAAAAATTAGTTGCTAGTTTTACTTTATTTATTGTCTTGTTTGCTATATCAAAAACACAAAAAAATTAGTTTACTTGCATTTACTTTATCTAGTTTGCTTTATTTACTATTGCTAAAATGGCCAACCCTGAAAATACTAAGTTGTGTGACTTCACTAGCACAAATAATAATGATTTCTTATGCACAACTATTGCTCCACCTGCTACTACAGCGAGAATTCTTTGAAATTAAACCTGCTTTACTTAATCTTGTCATGAGAGAGCAATTTTCGGGTGTTAGTTCTGATGATGCTGCTGCCCATCTCAATAATTTTGTTGAACTATGTGAAATGCAAAAGTATAAAGATGTAGATGGTGACATTATAAAATTAAAATTGTTCCCTTTCTCATTAAGAGGAAGAGCTAAAGATTGGTTGCTATCTCTCGCCTAAGAATAGTATTGATTCCTGGACTAAATGCAAGGATGCTTTTATTGGTAGATATTATCCCCCTGCTAAAATTATATCTTTGAGGAGTAGCATAATGAATTTTAAACAATTAGATAATGAACATGTTGCTCAAGCTTGGGAAAGAATGAAATCTCTAGTTAAAAATTGCCCAACCCATGGATCGACTACTTGGATGATCATCCAAACCTTCTATGCAGGACTAAATTTTTCTTCGCGGAATTTATTGGATTCAGCTGCTGGAGGTACCTTTATGTCCATCACTCTTGGTGAAGCAACAAATCTCCTTGATAATATGATGATTAATTACTCTGAATGGCACACGGAAAGAGCTCCACAAGGTAAGAAGGTAAATTCTTTGAAGAATCCTCTTCCTTGAATGATAAGGTTGATGCTATTATGTCTATGCTTGCGAATGATAGGACTAATGTTGATCCTAATAATGTTCCATTAGCTTCATTGGTTGCTCAAGAAGAACATGTTGATGTAAACTTCATTAAAAATAATAATTTCAACAACAATGCTTATCGGAACAATTCTAGTAATAACTATAGGCCATATCCTTATAATAATGGTAACGATTATGCTAATTCTTATGGGAATTTTTACAACAATAATAGGAATACACCCCCTGGACTTGAAGCCATGCTTAAAGAATTTATTAGTACACAAACTGCCTTTAACAAATCTGTTGAAGAAAAGCTCAATAAAATTGATATTCTTGTTTCTAGAGTTGATAGTCTTGCCTCGATGTTGATCTTTTGAAATCGAAAGTTATGCCTAATAAGGATATTGAAAATAAAATTGTTACTACAGCAAATGCCATCCAAGTTAGAATTAATGAGAATATAAGATTAATGGCTGAACTGCGTGCTAGGTGGGATAGAGAAGAAAATGAAAAACTAGCTAAAAAGAGTAATGTAGCTAAAGTTTGGACTATTACCACCACTAGCAATGCTAATGATTCACATGTTGCTGCACCTCCTACTATCAATAATAAAATAATTGGTGTTGGCAATACTTCTACTCCCAGTGCAAAGCGCGCAAAATTACTCGAAACTGCTAAAACTGCTTGAAACCGCTCGTGATAAAACTGCTGAAATTTTTTCCAACCTTGGGGATGATAATCCCATTGCTTTAGATTGTAATGATTTAGATTTTGATGATTGCCACATCTCTGAAGTTATAAAGTTCTTACAAAAACTTGCTAAGAGTCCCAATGCTAGTGCTATAAATTTGGCTTTCACAAAACATATTACAAATGCTCTCATAAAAGCTAGAGAAGAGAAACTAAAACTTGAAACTTCTATTCCTAGAAAGCTAGAGGATGGTTGGGAGCCCATCATTAAAATGAGAGTTAAAGATTTTGATTGTAATGCTTTATGTGATCTTGGTGCAAGTATTTACTGTTATGCCTAAAAAAGTCTATGATATGCTTGACTTGCCACCATTGAAAAACTCGTTATCTGGATGTTAATCTCGCTGATAATGCTAAAAAGAAACCTTTGGGGAAAGTTGATAATGTTCATATTATGGTTAACAATAACCTTGTCCCCGTTGATTTTGTTGTCTTGGATATTGAATGCAATGCATCTTGCCCCATTATATTGGGAAGACCTTTTCTTCGAACCGTTGGAGCTACTATTGATATGAAGGAAGGTAACATTAAATATCAATTTCCTCTCAAGAAAGGTATGGAACACTTCCCTAGAAAGAGAATGAAGTTACCTTATGATTCTATCATTAGAACAAATTATGATGTTGATGCTTCATCTCTCGATGTTACTTGAGATACACTTTCTGCGCCTAGGCTGAAAGGCGTTAAAGAAAAGCGCTTATGGGAGACAACCCATGTTTTTACTCCAGTATTTTTGTTTTATATTTGTGTCTTGGAAGTTGTTTACTACTGTAGCAACCTCTCCTTATCTTAGTTTTATGTTTTGTTGTGCCAAGTAAAGTCTTTGATAGAAAAGTAAGTACTAGATTTGGATTACTGCGCAGTTCCAGATTTCTTTGCTGTCACGAATCTGGGTCTATCTCCCCGTACGTAGCTCAGAAAATTAAGACAATTTACGAGCATGATCCTCGGATATGTACGCAACTTTCATTAAATTTGAGCATTTTCGTTTGAGCAAGTCTGGTGGCCTAATAAAATCCATCTTTACGGATCGTTCTGTTTTGACAGATTCTGTCTTTTATTTCGCATTGCCTCTTTTGCTATGTTGGATGAATTTCTTTGATCCATTAATGTCCAAGTATCTTTATGCAATGTCCAGAAGTGTTAAGAATGATTGTGTCACCTCTGAACATGTGAATTTTTATTATGCACTAACCCTCTAATGAGTTGTTTCGAGTTTGGTGTGGAGGAAGTTTTCAAGGATCAAGAGAGGAGTATGATGCAATATGATCAAGGAGAGTGAAAGCTCTAAGCTTGGGGATGCCCCGGTGGTTCACCCATGCATATTATAAGAAGACTCAAGCGTCTAAGCTTGGGGATGCCCAAGGCATCCCCTTCTTCATCGACAACATTATC
>NC_061508.1:304156121-304314335 GCF_022539505.1 Lolium rigidum
GTCATCTTGAAAAATAGGATTTTTGGTATAATTTGCTTCCACAGTGATCTTCCGAAATATTGCCTTCGATCGGTGCTTTTTCCAGCAGAATCCTAGCTCCGGTGCTTGATCCTCCAATAATGATGATACATGCAAAATAGATGAAATAACATAAGTATTGTGTCCCAATACGAAATATATCAATGAATAACAGCAAATTATGATATAAAATAGTGATGCAAATTGGACGTATCAAATGTCTTGTGTGAATGAATATGATGCTTCTTGTCCGTATTCTATATATCGACTCTTCACTCCATAAACATGTGGACCTGTTTACAGAGTTCGGTTTCGCTTGGGGACAAGCGAAGTCTAAGCTTGGGGGGAGTTTATACGTCCAAATTGCATCACTATTTTATATCATAATTTGCTGTTATTCATTGATATATTTCATTTTGGAACACAATACTTATCTTATTTCATCTATTTTGCATGTTTCATGATTATTTGGAGATCGAGCACCGGAGCCGGGATTCCGCCGGAAAAAGCACCGTCGAATGCAATATTTCGGAAGATCAACTCGTGGAAGGGAGTTTTACCAAAAATCCTATTTTTCCAGATGACGAAGGAAGCCGAAGGAGGGGCCAGGAGGACCCGTGGTGGGCCCACACCATAGGGCGGCGCGGCCCATGCCCCGGCCGCGCCGCCACGTGGTCCGGGGGCCCACGACCCCTTTCGCCTCCTTTCTTCGCGAAACCCTTCGTCCCGAAGACCGAAGCCACAGAGGAATCCTCACGAAGGGTTGCAGCCGCCTCCGCGGGGCGGAGAACACCGCAGAGAAAAGAGCTCTCCGGCGGGCAGGAATCCGCCGGGAAATTCCCTCCCGGAGGGGGAAATCGACGCCATCGTCACCGCCATCGAGCTGGACATCATCTCCATCACCATCGTCATCATCTCCACCATCATCACCGCCATCTCCTCCGCAGCACCTCGTCACCGCCGTAGCAATTTGGGTTTGATCTTGATTGTTTGATAGGGGAAACTCTCCCGTATCTATTCATACTTGTTGTTGATGCTATTGAGTGAAACCATTGAACTAAGTTCATGTTCAGATTGTTATTCATCATCATATCACCTCTGATCATGTTCCATATGATGTCTCGTGAGTAGTTCGTTTAGTTCTTGAGGACATGGGTGAAGTCTAATTGTTAGTAGTGAACTATGGTTGAGTAATATTCAATGTTATGATATTTAAGTTGTGGTGTTATTCTTCTAGTGGTGTCGTGTGAACGTCGACTACACGACACTTCACCATTTATGGGCCTAGGGGAATGCATCTTGTACTCGTTTGCCAATTGCGGGGTTGCCGGAGTGACATAAACCTAAACCCCCGTTGGTATATCGATGCAGAGGGATCGCAGGATCTCGCAGTTTAAGGTCGTGGTTAGATTTATCTTAATTACTTTCTTGTAGTTGCGGATGCTTGCAAGGTGTATAATCACAAGTATGTATTAGTCCTAGGAAGGGCGGTACATTAGCACAGTTTCACCCACACAACACTTATCAAAACAATGAAGATTAATCAACTGTATGTAGCGAAAGCACTAGACTAAAATCCCGTGTGTCCTCGAGAACGTTTGGTCACTATAAGTAAACAAACCGGCTTGTCCTTTGTGCTAAAAAGGATTGGTCCACTCGCTGCAATTATTTCTCTCGCATTTTACTTACTCGTACTTATTTCATCTGTTACATCAAAACCCCTCGAATACTTGTCTGTGAGCATTTACAGTGAAACCTTCATCGAAACTGCTTGTCAACACCTTCTGCTCCTCGTTGGGATCGACATTCTTACTTATCGAAGATACTACGATACACCCCCTATACTTGTGGGTCATCAACCGCACCCTTGTGCTTAATCACCGTATGGATGGACGTGGATTTGCTCGGCGGCGTCTGCATAGATTTTGCAATCCCCTGCATGCTGGGCCTAGGCGAGCCTCCATTCCCCTTGGCCGAAGCTGCGCCGCATACAGGCGACGATCTGGTGAGCGTAGGTGAGGCCAGGTCCTCACGGTCTGCCCCAGCAAGCTCCGATCGTGAAGCTCCATGCACGCCAGCCAAGATCGACGTAACCTTTTCCGCCTTCTTTTCGATCGCTCGCTTTCGGTAGAACAGCTTTGAACATACTTCCCACCGTCCTCCACAATCACACCGGTAGATGAAACAAGATTCTTAGAACTCGGTGCACATAGGATTAGAACTAAAATGGACCTTATCATACCTTGGTACATTCATATAAGAGTTAGCATTTTCAACGAGTGAGACAAAAACCTGGGGCAATCACTCCTCGTGCATCAAAAGAAACAGGAATATAAGAATCTACATCAAGTACTCAAAACGTGCAACAAAGCAGATTCATTCACCTTAGTTGTCTCAATGGATTTTGCTATATTTGATGTCTTAACCGACATAGAGAGAGCGCAGCAGACAGCAAGGTGCTGCTCAAGACAGGCGAGGTGGGCTGTGACTCCGCTGTGCTAGCCGTCATCGGCCCGCCCGGCAGCAGAGCCGCGGCATCAAAACCCAAGGCTGCATGGTTTGATCCGCGTGTTGCATGCAGCGCCGATGCGATCGACGTGCTAGCAACGACAGCTCCAGGTACTAGCACTTGAATTTTTTGCTTGTTTGATATGGGGAAAGCATCTGCGCGAGGTTTTATCGGATCATACTCCACAACTCCCTCCGCAACCGCACTGAAAGAAGAATATAGCTCTTTAGGGCTTAAACACAAATTGTGGGACTTAAAAAATACATCATCATACCTTTGTGTATTTTCAGATTTAGACAAAATATAAAGGCCATTATCCAATGCCAGTGCACTAGCCTTCATGTGCATCAACACAGAAGTTGTTTTTGCTATAGGTGGTGTACTGGATGTACTCTTTCCATCATTTGCACCCTCTACATTTTTAGTTCTCTTCACATCACGCTCAATAGCACCACCAGCCGGCTTATCATGGGCGTTATTGTTGGACTCATCATCACCTCCATCACCTCCATCCCCATGGACATCGGACATAGTAACATCAATGTTGTTTGTCCCTTTATCTCCTTCCACTTCAAATCTTAACCGAAAGAACTCAGTTTTGATCTTAAGGTCCCATGTGTCAGGAATGAGAGTATAGTCTAAACAAGTAATAAGAATGCGGAGGATATTATGTTGTCTTGTAAAAACAATATCAAGCTCTTTGGTCTTACCAAAAACATCTCCAAATGCCCATAAAGCTAAATAGTCATCAAGAGCAACAGGTGGTAAACCAGAAACCCTCACCCAAACATCTTCAGGTTCCCAAGCTGGTTGAATCTCCTTTTTCCACAAATCAAATGAAAGAATAATAGTCGAGTTAGGAACATGGAATCTTCCAAAATGTTGCACCCTAACCAATTCATTCTTACTAGGGAAGTTAACCCCGAACACATTGTCCTCCATCCGTTCCACTTCCCGGACATAAAGAGGGTCAGGAACAATCCATTGCAAATGTGCAATTAACCTGTTCAATATTAAGAACACCTCCGGATACTTCAACTCTTCCAAGTCTTGTGTTCTCCACTCTTGGCCTCACAGATTTGGACAATGGTAATTCCCAAAAAGTAAGATCTGGGTGACCTGTACCATACATCGCAATACGAGGTTTTAGTGCCCGAAGTAGAGGGCAATCCTTAGTAGCATGCTCAGGTCTCTGACAACAATCACACAGAACCACTTCACAATCATTAAGAAAATGTCCAGCCATACGGCATCTGAAACAGCTAGGTCCTTTTTTCCTATTTGCCGCAACAAACTCCTCCTCAGTCAAAATTTCAGCCTCACCAATTGCCTCCTTGGAAGAACACCCAGCCACGGCTAACAGCACTTCTTCAGGCTTCTTAGTCTGCCCCTGCACCATCGGGCTAGGTTGCAGCGTTGGCGTCGTTGCCGCTGTGGTAATCCCAGGGTTACGCAACACGCCAGCCGCCCGTCCTGCAGGATGCACAGAAGTGCTCTTGGGCACATAAACTTGACTTGGCTGGGATGGCTCCGAGCAACCAGCTAGCTGCCGAGCAAAGGCCTCCGCGGCTTCGGTCACCATCCGTTGTTGAGCATCTGTGAGACCCGTGGTGGTAGTAGCATACCTACTATTCCCCGAACTGGGCCTATGATTTACAGAATTATTCAAAGGGTAGCGACGAGGATATTCACCATACCCATAGTTGCGGCGTCCGTCACCTCTGTTATTGTAACCTTGATACTGCCGATTTCCGCCTCCGAACCCCTGCCTTCCCGGACCAGCACGGAAAACACCGTCCCCAAACACGTTGTTGAGGTGATCACCGGCATGATCAGCTTCCGCACCATCCCCAGCCGTACCACTGGGACCTCCTTCATGGTAGTTTGATCCACGGCCACCTCCTGGTCCCTCTTGCCATCCACTGCCTCCGCGTCCGCCAATACCCCGTCCCTGATTCGGGCCGCCACCTCGGTTCGCCATAGCAGCAGAAACGAGCGTAGCAGCACGATGGCGAAATACACTAGTAGAAAACCTCTCATCCATCTAAGCCATTGGTACCGGTTCCCTTACGAACCGGTACCAATGGGGTTATCTATACCGGTTGAATGGCTCTGGCGGGCGAGGAGATTTGGTACCGGTTCGTTAGGAGCTTTCGTACCGGTTCGTGTTAGGAACCGGTACGAAAGGTCTTCGGCCAAAATTCAGACGCGTGGTGGGGCCCGGGCTGGACCTTTGGTACCGGTTCGTAACACGAACCGGTACGAAAGGGTACCCAGCCATATCAAAATCGCCCAGATCGTCCCGAGCCCCCTGCTCGGCTCTCATTTTTCTCTTCTTCCTCACAATCTAAATTTTTCTCCACCTCTCACACTCCAATAATCTTTATTTTTCTCCACCATTTTAACAAGATTAACGGCATGCATCTATCCAAGGGTTAGCAATATCATCCTTTCTTCCGGCGTTCCTAATTTAGCTCATTTCTTTGGTAGTTTAACTCGTACTATTTTTCTAGTGCTAGCAAGGTGTTTGATGAAATGCCTAAGTTAGGGATTTTACTTTTTTTATAATCAATTTGAGCTGAAATTATGGTATATTTTGTAGGTTTTAATTAGTATCATCCCCGTCCTCACCGCCGTCGATCGCTAGCGTCGTCCCCTAGCCGGCACCGTACAACCTCGGTGAGCCTCTTCTTTTTTATAAAAAAAACTTAGTTTTATGTGATGAACTTGAATATTAATTAAGTTGGTCACTCATATATCCATGATGTTGTGTACTTAATGATTTTTGATATACATATAAAATGCGGATGAGTCGACAATGGATGTACGGTGACCGGGTGCCATCCCGAGTTCATTATCGGCATGCATTATTTTCTCAACGTGGCTGAGGCAAACAGGCGGTCGAATGGTTTCATGTATTGTCCATGTAGTTCCTGTAAGAATATGAAGGATTACTCTACCTCGAAGACCCTTCACGTCCACCTGCTGGAGAATGGTTTCATGCCCAGCTATAATTGTTGGACCAAGCACGGAGAAAGAGGGGTTATATTGGAAGACAACGAAGAAGGAGAGGATAGTGACAACTATCCCTTATTCACTGAAGACGGTGGTAGTAGAATGGGGGAAGACGAAGCTGAAGAAGAGCTCATTTTCGATGAGCCGATTTTTGATGACCCGGATGACGATTTGGGTCGGGCCATTCTTGATGCGAAGATGAACTGCGGAAATGAAAAGGAGAGGTTGAAGTTGGAGAAAATGTTAGAGGATCACAACAAACTGTTGTACCCAAATTGCGAAAATGGTCGGAAAAAGCTGGGTACCACGCTGGAATTGCTGCAGTGGAAGGCGAGAGAATGGTACTTCGACAAGGGATTTGAAAAGTTGCTGAAAATAATAAAGAAGATGCTTCCGGGGAGAACGTGTTGCCCTCTAGCACGTACGAAGCAAAGAAGGTTGTCTGCCCTCTAGGATTAGAGGTGCGGAAGATACATGCATGCATCAATGATCGCATCCTCTACCGCGGGGAGTACGAGAATTTGAATGCATGCCCGGTATGTAGTGCATTGAGGTATAAGATCAGGCGAGATGACCACTGGCGATGTTGAGGGTGAGTCCACCCCCGGGAAGAGGGTTCCTGCGAAGGTGATGTGGTATGCTCCTATAATACCACGGTTGAAACGTTTGTTCCGGAACAAAGAGCATGCCAAGTTGTTGCGATGGCACAAAGAGGACCGTAAGAAAGATGTGATGCTTGAGACACCCCGCCGACGGGTCGCAGTGGAGAAAAATCGACAGAGAGTTCAAGTCATTTTCAGATGACGCAAGGAACTTAAGATTTGGTCTAAGTACGGATGGCTTTAATCCTTTCGGGGAGCGAGCTCCAGTCATAGCACCTGGCCGGTGACTCTATGTATCTATAACCTTCCTCCTTGGTTGTGCATGAAGCGGAAGTTCATTATGATGCCGGTGCTCATCCAGGGCCCGAAGCAACCCGGCAACGACATTGATGTGTACCCGAGGCCATTGGTTGAAGAACTTTTAGAGTTGTGGCGTGACGAAGGTGTACCTGTGTGGGATGAGCACGAACAAAAGGAATTTAACCTACGAGCGTTGTTATTTGTAACCATCAATGATTGGCCTGCTCTTGGTAACATTTCGGGGCAGTCAAACAAGGGATACAATGCATGCACACACTTGTTTAGGTGAGACTCGATAGTATTTATTTGGGAAACAAGAATGTGTACACGGGGCATCGTCGATTTCTTCCAAAACAACATCACGTAAGAAAGAGAGGAAAGCATTTCGGAGGTGAGGCGGATAACCGAACCAAGCCTACCCGCCCTAATGGGGAAGTTATATATGATATGGTCAAGGATTTAGAAGTGATCTTTGGAAAGGGTCCCGGCGGACAATCCGTTCCGCATGATGTTGACGGACACGTACCCATGTGGAAGAAGAAGTCGATATTTTGGGAGCTACCCTACTGGAAATTCTTAGAGGTTCACTCTGCAATCGACGTGATGCACGTGACGAAAAATCTTTGCGTGAACCTGCTAAACTTCTTGGGCGTGTATGGGAAGACAAAAGATACACCGGATGCACGGCAGGACCAGCAAAGTATCCACGAAGGAAACAACCTGAATCCTGAGAAGTATCAAGGTCCTGCCAGCTATGCTCTTACCAAAGAGGAGAAGGAGATCTTTTTTGAAGTCCCGAGTAGCATCAAGGTCCCGTCCGGCTTCTCGTCGAATATAAAGGGAATAATAAACATGTCGGAGAAAAAGTTTCAAAACCTAAAGTCTCATGACTGCCACGTGATTATGACACAATTACTTCCGGTTGCATTGAGGGGGCTTCGCCGGAAAATGTTCGAGTACCCATTGTGAAGCTATGTGCGTTCCTCAATGCAATTTCTCAGAAGGTGATCAATCCACTTACTCTACAAAATTTACGGAAGGATGTGGTCCAATGTCTAGTCGGCTTCGAGTTGGTGTTCCCACCATCCTTCTTCAATATTATGACACATCTCCTAGTTCACCTGGTCGAAGAGATTGGCGTTCTCGGTCCTGTATTTCTACACAACATGTTCCCCTTTGAGAGATTCATGGGAGTCTTAAAGAAGTACGTTCATAACCGTGCTAGGCCGAAGGAAGCATCTCCAAGGGCTATGGAACAGAGGAGGTCATTGAGTTTTGTGTTGACTTTATTCCCGACCTTAAGCCGATCGGTGTTCCTGAATCGCGCTATGAGGGGAGACTGCGTGGAAAAGGCACGCTAGGAAAGAAATCAGCAACGTGTATGGACGGACATTCTTTCACTCAAGCACACTACACAGTTCTACTTAATTCCATCTTGGTGGCTCCGTACCAAGAGGAACACAAGGAGATCTTACGCTCTAAATACCCGGAGCAACGTGAAGATTGGATTGATGGAGAACACATGAAGACTTTCGGCGGTTGGTTGCAAACACGTCTCATGAATGTCACCGATGACGAGCAGCTGTACTTGTTGGCCAAGCAACCATCTTCTACTATATCGACTTTTCAAGGGTACGAGATTAATGGGAACACATTTTACACTTTCGCCCAAGACAAAAAGAGCACCAACCAAAACAGTGGTGTCCGCTTTGATGCGAGAAGATGGCAATGGGAACAAGGTCACATATTATGGGTACATAGAGGAGATATGGGAACTTGACTATGGACCTAATTTCAAGGTCCCTTTGTTCCGGTGTAAATGGTTCAACCTGAAAGACGGAGTACAGTGTAGACCCGCGATACGGAATGACTACGAGTGGATTTCAAGAATCTTGGGTACGACACCGAACCATTCGTCCTAGCCGGTGAAGTGGCTCAGGTTTTTTATGTGAAGGATATGTCTAGCAAACCGAAAAAAAGAAAAGAAAGGCAAGAGGACACATCATACGATGAGCCAAAGCGGCACATAGTTCTTTCGGGAAAAAGAAACATCGTGGGAGTAGAGGACAAGACGGACATGTCAGAAGATTATAATAAGTTTGACGATATTCCACCCTTCAAGGTAAAAATTGACCCAAGCATCATCTTAAACAATGAAGATTGTCCATGGTTGCGTCGCGATAAGAAGAAAGGGAAACGAGCGAAGAAAACTCAGAAGACTAGCTAGCTACATATAGGGATCATAACTTGTGTATCTCAATATGGAAATCACTTTTGTGTAATGATGTTACTGTATGTAAGATATTAACAATGGAGATGGTTGGCTTGTTTTACTAGTTAAGTCACGGGCTTGCAGGGAAATTTTTCCGAGGCGGAACTTCCGAATATGCCATATATAGGGCATGTGCACCAAGGGCATATTCGAGAAGTTCCGCCACGGGAGATTTCCCAACCCTTTCCCCAACATTTGTTAGAGGAGATGGAGTCTTCCACGGGCTTGCAGGGAAATTTTTCCGAGGCGGAACTTCCGAAGATGCCATAGGGCGTGTGCACCAAGGGCATCTTCGACAAGTTCCGCCACGGGAGATTTCCCAACCCTTTCCTCCATCCATGGTGATGAAACTCTCCATCCATGTTGGCTTGTTGAGCTGCTTCCCATGGTGTATCGATGCTCCTTTTATAGGCAGAGCGTCCTTATCCTCGCCGACGGCTTTAGTACCGGTTGTAGACACGAACCGGTACTAAAGGTTACCCACGCGTCCTTATCCCACCGACGGAGCGTCGTGCGCTACATACTTTATCTCATCGAGCAGGGCGTCCTTATCCTGCACGACAGCTTTAGTACCGGTTGCACCCACCAACCGGTACTAAAGGTTACCCACGCGTCCTTATCCCACCGACGGGCGTCGTGCGCTACATACTTTATCTTATCGAGCAGGGCGTCCTTATCCCGCCGACAGCTTTAGTACCGGTTGCACCCACCAACCGGTACTAAAGGTTACCCACGCGTCCTTATCCCACCGACAGAGCGTCGTGCGCTACATACTTTATCTCATCGAGCAGGGCGTCCTTATCCTGCCGACGGCTTTAGTACCGGTTGCACCCACCAACCGGTACTAAAGGTTACCCACGCGTCCTTATCCCACCGACGGGCGTCGTGCGCTACATACTTTATCTCATCGAGCAGGGCGTCCTTATCCCGCCGACAGCTTTAGTACCGGTTGCACCCACCAACCGGTACTAAAGGTTACCCACGCGTCCTTATCCTGCCGACAGCTTTAGTACCGGTTGCACCCACCAACCGGTACTAAAGGTTTGCCTCGATCTGTCTTCCCGCCTATTTTCTTCCCGCGCTTTCCACCGGTTCCCGCCTCTGTCTTCCCGCCATTTTTTCACTATATATATGTAGGCTTGGCCACCATTTACATATCACATCTAGACTCATATCTCGCAAACCTCATCATTCTCTCCCATGGCTTCCATCGCATCTCTAACCCCCGGGAGGCGGAGGCGCTTTGCGCCTCGAACTACCCCTGCCCGCCGGGCTACCGCGTCCCGACCGGCTGGTTGCTAAGCGTCGGAGGCGTACCGGTCCCTCCGGTCCCTCTAGGTGTGGCGCGCGAGATGGCCATCACGAACCACTACTACTTCGAGCTCACGCCGGAGCAGCGGAGGAATCCCCGGTGGCATCCCGACTACAGCCCGACTTGGGAAAGCTTCTTCATCAATCGGCGTGAGAGGGCGCTTGCCGAGCACGAGGAGGGCGGCCCGCCTCCTCCGAACTTCAACGAGGCCGGCCGTCGGCTGTGGTGGCGCGGCCGGACTCTCCAGGGCGTCATGGCCTACCGTGGCCCCCGCCTGCGCTACCCTCAGTCCCAGCCCACGCGTGCTCACCCGCCGACGTTCGAGTACCGCGACCCCGATGCCGGCCGACGATGATGACGGCGACTACGACGACTACGGTGGCGAGTACTACGGGGCTAGGCAGGAGTATGACCGAATGACTCCCCGGTAGAATTTGGTCATGTATCTTTAATTTTCGGTTAAGCTATGTACTTTTAATTCGAGTTCAATCGTAATAAAATTTCATTCCCGCCCTTTCTTTTCCGCGCGGCGTCGTGGCCGGAAAGTTTCCCGCGCGACGTCGGGGCGGGAAAGTTTTCTGTGCGGACGGCGTCGTGGCGAGAGTAAAGAAAAGAAATAGAATAGAGAAAAGAAATAGAAAAGAAAAACAAAAGCAATAGAAAAAATAAATAGAAAAGAAATAGAAAAGAAAGGAAAAGAAAAGTAATAGAAAAAATAAATAGAAAAAATAAATAGAAAATAAAGAAAAAGAAACAGGAATAGAAAAGAAACGAGAAAAAAAAAGAAAAGCAATAGAAAAAAGAAATAGAAAAGCAAAAGAAAAGAAACAGAAAATAAAAAGAAAAGAAACGAAACAAGACAAAAGAAACAAGGAAAGAAAAAGAAAAGAAAAACAAAAACAAAAGAAACAAGCAAAAGAAAAACCAAAAAAACCTTTGGTACCGGTTGGTACCACCAACCGGTACGAAAGACCTTTCGTACCGGTTGGTGGTACCAACCGGTACCAAAGACCCCTCCCCTGTGTTAACTTAGGCGCGCGGGAGGAGAAATCCCCAAATCGACACTCTGCAACGCGCGCGCCACCGTAAGTCCGAGCCACGCCGCCGTCCGCAGCCACGCCGCGCCGCCGTCCGAGCCATGCCGCCGTCCGCAGCCACGCCGCGCCGCCGTCGCCACGCCATCGCCGTCGCCGTCGTCCGCGTGCAGCAGCTCCCCGCGCCGGCAAGGTAAGCTTCCCTCCCTCTCCACGCCGGCCGCCGTCGCCATCCCCTCCCCTTTCTCCTTCCCCTCGCCCGCACGCCGCTCCCTCACCGCGCGAGCAGCCGGCACACCGCAGCCACGCCGTCGCCACGCCTACGCCGTCGTCGTCGCCGTCGGACGCGCGTCTTCCTCCCTGCCGCGCTGAGCACATCCCGGACGCGCTCTAGGTGCTCGATGAAATGCGGCGGCGCCCGCGGCGGCGCAAGGGCAACGCCCAACGCGCTCGACGCCACCGCCGTCGACTGGGTCAACGCCACCGACCTTACCGTCCCCCGTCGCGCCCGGCGCTGCCGTGCGGCTCACGCTCGCCAAGGTCAAGGCACCGGCATTGCGGCGCCTGAGGTCGCGCGGCTCGTGGAGGGGGTGCGCGAGGCCAGTAGGGCCGCCGCCGCGGAGGGGAAGGGCGCCGGGGTCAGCTTCGGGGGGACGCCAAGGTGGAGGAGGCCAAGGCCGCCCTCGGGCCCTTGCTCGACGACGTCATGGTGCTGGACTTCGTCGTCGACGCGCCGGCATTGCTTCGGTTTTGAGTGTGTTTTGTGCTGTCTATTAGGAGTAATAATGGTGAGGCCGTCGTTTGTGTCGTCGTCGTCGGTGTAGGGGTCGGGGTCGGCGGCCACCTTGGCGGACTCGACGGAGAGGCCGTCGTTTCATTTTCTTTTCATTTTCTTCTATATTGCAGTAGCTTGTACTTAGTAGCCGCTATATATGTGTGTTGTACTCCGATGGAACCCGACATCCACTACTAATTTGTATATTGCTAAATGTTATACATGTTGTTCTCGTTCTTAGTTTGCTACATTTTTAGCAAACGATTAGCAATATGATGCCATTGCATTATCACTAGAGAGAAGAGCGAGAGGACGAGCGCCGAGTGTTAGGGTTAGGGTCTGTAGCGGTGCCGAGTCCGTGGCGGTGCCGCCGCGACATAGAGAGAAGAGCGAGAGGAGGAGGGGGAACACCGTGTCCGTGGCCGTGGCGGTCCGTTAGGTTTTTTTGCTTTCTTCATTCCAATTGTTATCCATCTAGCAATCTGTTATATGATCATTACATGATGAATGAAATACAATTGCTTTCTTAATTTTGTAGTGACATTGAGGTATGGAGGACGGCACCTTCGTCCGAGATGAGGAGGGGGAAGAAGCGGTGCAGCAATTGATCTATGAGAGTGCCCGTGGTCCGGAACCCGACGATGGAGAAGACAACGATTACCAAGACTTTCTGAATGATTTTGGCGAGGGACTTGAGTCCGAACAAGTTAGAAGAGACAACGAAGTGTCCATCACAAACTCCGGCGAGGTGTATATCTATGTATCAATTAGTCTATATGTTCATCCCTAGATGCATTCATTTATTTGTATTGCACTTATTAACGAATAATTTTTTCTTTTAGCCTTCCGGATCATCGAGCAAGTCCGTTAGATCAAAACGAGGCCCGACGCGGGTGCTAAAGTGCGAGGGCAGGTTAGCCCTCACGGCATTCAAGGATAATGGTGAACCAGTGGAGCCCAAGGAGTTTTGCCGCAAATTTACAAGTCAATCCGGAGTTATTGTTAGGGACCATGTACCGATCAACATTCAAGAGTGGCATAAGCCGAAGAACCCGGAGAGTGGTGCTAGTTATGTCAACGACGCGATGAAAAAATTTCTTTGGGACACGCTCATGACAAAGTTCAGCCTACCGGAAGACATGACGGAAGGCCAGAAGAATAAAGTCAAGGAATGGACATGGAAGAAGATGGCCATACAATTCCAGACATGGAAGAAAAATTTATGGGACAAATATAAGAATGAAGATCCAGTATTCGATGATAATCTAGTGAAGATAAAAGATCACTGGGCCGCATTTAAGGAGTATAAGCAATCGTCTACTTTTGTGTCCCGATCGAAGAAAAATACCGAAAATGCTGCAAAGAAGAAACTTCCGCATCATTTGGGGTCGGTGGCTACAAGAGTGCCATTCCGAAGTGGACGAGCGTTTGAGAATAAACCGATGGATCATGGAATCACTCCACGGACATGGGACTGGCCCGAACGGTCCAAGTTATGGCTGTTCGCTCATGGGGCAGGGTTGGACCCAAAGACAGGGTTGATCATTGCGAAGGGAAAATGGAAGGACAAAATTGAGGCAATTGTACCGAAGCTTGTAGATGCAATTGACAAGGTCAGAAAGGGAGAGTACATTCCCGATCGAGAGAATGACGAGCTGACACTCGCTCTGGGGAACCCTGAACATGTTGGACGGGTACGAGCTCGCCCAGGTCTCACCATGAAGGAAGCGTGGCCGGACAGCGCCGACACTTATAGAAGCCGTTCGCGAAAGAAGAAGAAGGACGCCGACATTGTAACGGAGTTGTTATATAGGGTGGAGGCTCTTGAGAGAAATCGAGAGGGCACCCGATCAGCCGCTGTTTCTACAGGATCCACAAGCCGATGCTGCCCCATCTCGGCGAAGAAGCGGTGTCGGTTCCTCGCATCTTGACGGATGTGGAGGAAGCTACCCCGTGGATTATGTCACGGAGAAGACAGATTGCGAGCTACATATGTTAATCGGGACCGCGTACGTTAAGGTGGCGGTCGGCTATGTGTACCCAAGTGAAGATGGAGCAATGCACCATCATATGCCCATTCCACCTGGTTGTGTTCGTGTCGGGGTGGATGAAGTTGTTTCGGGTTTTGAAAAAGTGGAGCTTGATATTCCTAGAGGTGAAGATGAGAGGACACCGGCCGATGTCAAGCACGGTTTCGCCCTATGGCCGAAGAAGTACGTCGTCCTTTTGCAAAGGCCACCGACTCCTACACATGAGCAGCAAATGCCATCGACTCCTCCTGGTGGCGAGTCCCGGTGAGCAGCCAAGTCCACACCTACCGAGAGGGACCCCGGCGTGAGTCCACCATCTCGAGATCCTCCGCGTAAGACAGCGTCCGTTAAGCGGAACGGTACGCCGCCTAGGAAGAAAGCTAGAAAGGAGAAAAAACTGCCGCCTACCGAGAAGTTACCTTGGGAAAAAACTCCGGAGGAAAACGCGGAGGCCGTTCGGGCCGAGGTGAAGAAATTTTTGCACCGAAAGTGCCGGAGATACCTTTCGAGAAGACACTAGATCGGGAGAAAGTTGTGCGTACCGTTGAGAATCTATATGACCCTGTACCATCGCCGCCATCTGACTATAGGCGTTCTATTGAAAGGTCGTATGACAAGATGACCGAGGCGACAAAACCCGTTAAATCGGGTATCAGGGAGATAAAAGGGATACACCAAGTCTACCAGCTCGGACAACAACCCGTTCAATCGGTCGAGCCTCTCAAGGTGTTTGACGGGAAGGCCGTTCAAAGTTCTCGACAAGACACAACCGATTACGCCTTGGCTGAACAAGCATATCAATTTGTTCAAGGGAAAGATTTGGTCGAGAATCTCGGGAAGCTACCAACACGTATGCGTAGCTTGCATTCGTGGTACCTTAATGCCTCAAAGGAAGGGATCGAGACTATCATGGTGCGAGTTAGGGAAGAGCACTACTTCCGAGAATACCGTGTGAACGTTGACTTCAACGAGCTTTTCCGGTTATACAATCTCCGGGCCCTCGACAAATCTATCATCAGTTCCTATTGTCTGTAAGTGATTTATTTAATTTGAGAAGTCTTTAGCTCAGCTCGTTCATTGTCTGCGGATTATAATCCTTTGTGCGCTATATTATGCAGATCGAAGATACTCGAATGCAAAAGGGATGAAATCACGAACATTGGGTTCATTGATCCGCACACAATGCATGTTAAAACCATAGAAGATCCCGTCTATAACAAGGATACACCGGAGACTTTGCTAAGGTTTTTGAAGCGACAACGTGACAAAAACCTAATAATTTGGCCTTACAACTTCCGGTGAGTCTTACTTGTCTTATAACACATTATATTTTGCTCACCGTATGTCAAAATTTTAACTAATGCCTTATATATATGACACTACATATTTAAACGTGCGTAGGTTTCACTTTATTCTTCTCGTCATCAATATGCAAACTGGAGAAGTTGAAGTCTTTGACTCACTAAGCAAAGAACCGGAACTATACTTGTCTTGTTATTTAATGCTCAAAAGGTAATTTTAATTGTTATCGGTTTGTTTCGTTAATTTCCTGCTATGAACTAATTGATAACTCTTTTATGCATTTTCTTTTGTCGGGCAGTGTATGGGCAACTTTCATCAAGGAAGATACGTCCCATGAATGGCCACAGAGGCTGCGATGGAAGGCGAAAGTAAGTAGTACTACCTAGGTCCACACAACTTTAATTATCATACTTGACTATTGTTTGATTGACTTATATTCTTGTAAAGAAATGCCCGCAACAACCACAAGGGACTGATCTCTGTGGATTCTACGTTTGCGAGTACATCCACAGAATTGTCGGCGAGAGAATTAATAATGCAAGAAATAAAGAGGTACGAAAACAATATTCACAAATTTGTTTTCTTATCATAAGTTGTGCTGAGTTTCGGTAATAGTTGTTTCATTGTGGTTTGAATATATATATACACACACACATATCTCATGTACTCATTTGTATCTTATTCATTTATAGTTGGCAACAAAGCGGAACAAGCTCTCAATCGATGACCGCTTCATAGCAATAGCCGAGGAATTGGCGGGATTCTTCCTTCAGGACGTCATACCACCATTCGCGAGTTCCACTATGAATGAAGATGTACATGTTACATATATAGTTGACTCGAAGAGTACCACTATGCTACATGTAATATATAGAGTACGGCTCGGAGAGTACCACTACTATGCATGAAGATCGATCTTCATGCATAGTGCTTCTTAATTTGCGATCTTATGCAATTACATGTGTGTTATATTATATGCACCAACTTGCTATGCATCATATTGATCTTCATGTACTTCAATAAACCCAAACGCGTTTCGGTGCATCGACGCGATATGAAACAAATCGATATCCCTAAACCCCTCCAAAAACCCTAAAACTTCAATTCTGCCGCGGCAGAGATTCGGAGCAAATTCCCTGCCGCGGGGGAACCTTTGGTACCGGTTCGTATTACCAACCGGTACCAAAGATCCTTAGCCCTGAGCTCTCCCGGTGGCCCACGTGGAGGCCCCTTTTATACCGGTTCGTAAGCAACCGGTACGAAAGGGGGGGGGCTTTAGTGCCGAATAATTTGTACCGGTTGCAAAACCGGTACGAATGCCCCTCTGGAACCGGTACGCATGAGAGATTTTCTACTAGTGATAGGATAGACGGCGGCTTGAGATAGGAACCGAACCCTAGACGATACGTAACCCCGCGAGCAAATTGCGGGATCCGTATATCTTTAGGTTTGACGACTGTCCGATCTAGGCCCATACGACCATGCAGATCAATGTCAACCGATGACTTCAGAAGTCCTGAGCCCATACGGCCCAAAATTTCTGAATTTGAAAATTGTTGTCGTGGACATGAGCGATTCTCTGACGACGAGACAGATCTCGCCGGCAGGAAAACACGGCGGCGGCGCCAGGCCGATAGCTTGCGCTTCCGACGAAAGACCTGAACCCATTCCTCAGCATTGAAGGAATCCAGAACGAAGGTCGATGGAGGCAGGATTGGAGTTGCAATCTTGCATTTTCTGGCAGCTCTTGAGACTGCCGAAGATCGAAAAGAAGGAAGCTCGGGGGAATAAGAGATGCATGGCGTACCTGACCTTAGGAGAATCGCCGCCTCACGCTGGCGAATCTTCTTCTGCTCCCGACGGGTGATCGCCGACATAGTTGAAGGCGAAAGCGTGCGTGCCTCGTCCGCCGGTATACTGTACGGAAAAACGAATGGAGAACCCACCTGCGTACGTACCTTTGGAAATCTAAGGTAAACTCTTCTTCAGCTTTGTAGTGGACATGGACTCCAAGTGTCTGTGTGGCTTCTTCTAGTCGTCGTCATCCTTCTTTGTTGAAGTCGCGCTTGCCTTAGCCCCGCTCGATCTGGCTTGCTTTATGTGCTCTTGGACGTAAATTGGTCCTCATCTGGCTATTCTTTAGGCACATCTGGTGGATATTATCCTCTCCGATTCGCCTTGCTCTTGAAGGGGCTGAAAACATAGACGTGTCTGCCTTGGCTTAGTCACTCGTAGGCTCTCCTCGCCTACCTGCCAAATTTGGGTTGGGTCCTAACACTTCTATTATGTAGTTTATGGAATATTTGAATTCAGTGAACATGTTAGGCTGCATTTCCTGTCTTACGACTGACAACATTATAATTTCTATATGATTCGTTCTATGCTACGATAGTAACTGCTGGTCATTGTTTAAGTATATTTCCCTTTTGTATTGTTTAAGTATATTTCCCTTTTGTATTGTACGACACCTCTATGGCAGAGATTGTGGATTCAGGGTTTGCTACAAGAATTGGGTGTCTTTTTTCATAGGGAAAAGTGCCCTATGGTGCAATAATCGTCACTTACCTCTCAGTGAATCCAGTGTTAGTGTTACATGCGCGACGAATCATGTCGATGTGGATTATCACTTCATGAGAGAACGCGTCCCACATATGGCACTCAACATATGGTTCATCTCAACTCATGAGCGGCTTGCCGGTGTACTCACTAAACCTGTCTGTACACATATGTTTGTATGCTTTCGTCACAATCTCAACGTGGCTTTGCCACATCCATAATGTGGGAGGCTGTTCCCGATAAAGAGAATATATTAATATCAAAAGATATCAATTACACCAGCCTCTGCAACAACGCAATGCCCTAATAACATTACAGATGCACACAACCAAAAAAAGAGAAAAAGAAAACTAAGATATAAAAGTCCCGCTACAGTATCTCAGCTAATACATCCACCACCAAGACAACATCTGAAATTTAGACTCTTCAAAAGCGACGCCTCCAAGAAGGGAACAGTGCACCAGCGCCATCGTCGCCCGATCAAAGATCTTAGGTTTTCACCCTGATGATAGTCTCCGCTCTCAAACAATGGCTTCAATAAAGACATTGCCAGACACAACCAGTTAAGGCTAGACCTTGGGTTTTCGCCCTGAAAGGTAAGACACCGAACTTCACATGTGCCGCCGCCCCCACTTTCATACTACATGTTGCGAAGTCCGGAACACCAAGCAAGCCCCTCAACAGCGCAAGACTTGAACCTCCATTAGCTAGTCCTCCAATCCGGCCTTCATGATATTCTCTTCTTCGATTTCACCATGGATCAGCTGTCACTTGATGTCAATACGAGAAAAAGGCTTCACGCAAGCACCCTCCAAAACCAAACAGTCGGAATAAAAGTATGGGTGCGCACGACCGAATACCACCGATCCAACAAACTCCAGGAAATAGAAGCACTCGTTACATTCGCCGGCCGCGCCTCCCGAAACTCAACACTCGGCCGGATCATGAAGGGCGGACCTCCGCAGAGTCTTCATCTTCGCCCAGAGAGACCCTATGACCGCCGCCTTTATTCAGGTCTCGCCCCGCGACCATCCCAGGCTGGCCATGGTTGCCACCGGAGACACCAAGCAGATCGCGTAGTCCGGAGACACCGCACACGCCTAGGCACCACCGCAGCCGGAAGCCATCCCTCCACCGCCGGCCGCCAATAGGCGAGGAGAAGGGGGCCTAGGGTTTCCCCTTGCAGCCCGCCCCCACCCCTCCCTCCGCCGTCGGCAGGGCACACCACCGCCTCGTCGTCCGTCATGCCGTCACCGAGCCGAGGTCAGGCGCCATCGAGGTCCCCGATGATAGGGCCTCGCCACGGCCCGAGGAAGGCGACCCGCGCCCGACCCCCTCACGCGAGATGACGAAGAATTCCCCGCCGCCGCCGGCCAGCCTTTGCCTGACCGCGCCCCCTGGCGGCAGCGAGGGAGGGGAGGGGAGAGGGGGAGGCGGCGGCGGCGATGCTGTAGAGACCCCCCGGCCGCCACGCGGGGGCGACACAGGAGGGAGGAGTTACGGGAGGGAGGAGTTTGACATGAGGTGCTACCTCATCCTTTGGCTTTCCCACCTGCATGGGAGGATGTTAAGTTAGGTAGTTGTTAATATCCTAAGATTTTTGTGGTACATAAAGACGGCTGAGATTTGCTGATACCTTTTCGCTATGAACGTCACGATGGTTGACATTTTCTGGTACCCTTTGAGTTCACGTGAGTTTGGTTTCAGGTGGACATTTTTCAAATGTTTGGGTGCATTGGAGTTATGTGCTGTTTGAGAGTAGAAATGCTCAAGTTAATTAGGACTGTATTTTTTGAAAGCATCAAGATTTGGTGTGTACAATTATATAATTTAAGTATTGCCGGTCTGGCTTGAAAATGAGATTGCCACGACCCGTGTGTGTGTGTGCTAGACTGAGTATTAGCTAGATCTGGAAAGCAGGACACGGCCTGCGTAGTGAGTGGTTCGAATATAGCACTCGCACGTATCTCCAGCCTGTGAAGTAGAGTTGACAAAATGCATAGCTCCAAATCTCCAAACAATCCAGCGTGCGTGAGAAGATCCAGCTTAACGCAGCCTTGCCCAAGAGCAGGCAACGTACAGAGTAGTACTCAGCCAGAAACGACAGACATTGCCTTCCGAGCAACGAGCCAAACCGCTGTAAAAATGTCGCGTCCGCCATTACCGGATACACGCAAGCAAAAGAAAGAAAAGAGGAGCAAACTTTCCTCTCCTCCCCTGTAGTCTGTGCAGTGACGGGTCACATCCATGGCGCCGGAAACGGGCGGCGGGCTGCCTGAGCTGGGAAAGCCGCACGGAGCGTTTCCACTTGCGGCCATGGCCGACCGGCCGACTGACCGGAGCGCATCTGTGGTGCTAGCTGTGGAATGAATGAAGTGAGATCAACAACATCATGGCGCCCATCACCTCCTGTTCCAGAATAACTCTCGCGTCCCCTGCCTCTGCCTGCAGCTGCGCCTGATGGATCATGGGCGGATGGCTGTCCGGTGATCGATGTGTGAGCGATTGGATGGATGGACGGACGTGACTAGTCAGGCGGTCGTTTCTTCCTCGGCGGATAGCGAGTTCCGGCCTCATCCATCTTGCATCATTTTCTTGCACCTGTGGGGAAACACTGGAATGGATCGCCACGACATTGCCTCATGCATGCCATGGAATGGTAGCACCTGCGAGAGCAAGGTTTCAAGGAAGATTTCTAGTCTAGAACTCTAGATACAGATGAAGAAATGTTCTGGTCAGTCTCACCTTGCCATAATTAACAAGTTTGACCGACCTGACTACGATGGTGGTAGCTTAGATGTCTAAACGTTCAATGGTAAAAAAAGGGACGTGTCTAGGGAGCAAACGGAGGCTGATTAGTCTAATCAAGCCCTCACTCTAAATATGAAAAGTTTGTGCACGGAATATTACATGCACATGTAACTATTTTTTTAAAAAGTCATAACTCATACACTGGATGTCGGAATTGTGATCCGTTTTCACCGTTGGTCCTCTCGCGACAAGATCTTCGAAACTAGATATCATTTATATATATTTCGATAAACTTTTTTTAAAAGCAACTTAGTGTTGTGGCAAAAGCAACTTAGTACAAAGAGTTGCTTACATTATTATTTTTTATATTTTGCAGTCAACTTGTCTTCCTAAATACACACTTATAAAAAACAACTACTTCATAGTGCTAGATCTGCAACTTTATACTACTAGTTGCCTACCTACTTTCTAGCACCGTCAATACCTTGATATTTGAGGTAGAAAACTTAGTAGTGATGGAAATATAACTTTACGGCAATAGTGTACAAGTTGTTGTTGGTGTTGTTTTTGTTGCAGCCATCCTCACTGGGTTGGAACTAGAGAAGACACAATTGCTACATTATTGAAAATAAGTTGTTTTGATTGTGTTTCAGTTGCAGCCACCCATGCCCACTAGGTTGCAACTAGAGAAACCATCCTTATCGGTGTAATTATGACGCCACAACTGCCCCGCGCGGTTGGCCCTGCCCTAACCCGCTGCTGAAGTGGCTAAGCAACTTAAACTGAAGGAGCTAAGCAACTTAGCAGAAAGTAGCTACCACTTCTTGAAATAAGTTGCTTCCACTCTGGTGTAGAGGTAAACAACTTCACGTATCGGGTATGCGACTTAGCACTAGGGGTATACGACTTAGCAATAATAGGTATGCGACTTAGCATATATCTGAAGCAATAATTTATTCTCTACAAATACTTACTTAGCAAATGTGTGAGAGATAAATTTGGTGTATGCAAAATACAACTTAGCTCATATGTGGAACCAATAATTTAACCGGCAAAATACAACTTAGCACATGTGTGAAGAAACAATTTGTTATCATGGTGGAAGTTGTCCCCGCGAGGTACAATTCCATCTCGATCAAAGCGGATGTGCCCGGTGCCGCGAGTCACTACACGAGGCGCAACACTAGCCGTAAGAAGCCGAAAGGGACACCACTTTGATATCACCGACGATGCCTACCCTCAGTACGATATACTAAGTTGCTTTTGGTGTAGGCTATAGTTGATGCCACTTCTTGGCATAAATTGATGCCACTCTGGTATGGAGGTATTAACTTCATGGATGTGGTATGCAACTTAGCGTTGTACAACTTAGCAATAATCATGTATGCAACTTAGTACATGTGTGAAACAACAATTTCTGGTGTAAAAAGACGACTTAGCAAATGTGTGAGAGAATAATTTATCGTGTGCAAAAAACAACTTCGTTTATTTCTAGAACCGATAATAGTGCCGGTAAAAATACAACTTAGCACATGCGGCCGTCTAGATCAGTGTAATTTGGCCGCAAGAGCAAATCGAGCGAGATGAAACGGGGCTACAACATCGAGTGCACGATCTTTGGCGGAAGGGACTAAAATGCAACATTCAACTATGGCCAATGGATATATAACTTGATGGGTAATAGATATGCAAATTAGCATATGTAGAAAGCAACAATTTACTAGGACAAAATAAGTTGCATCCATCCTTCTACATTTCTATTGTACAATTGTAAGTGGGGCCAGTTGCTCCCTCAAAAAATAGTATGAATCATCTCTACTTTGTTTAAGCATTTTTCTCTCGTAGCACACATAGCCACTAAAAAGTACAAATCTGGTATGGATTAATCAACCCAATAGAGGCACTGTCATATCACCAAGAACTTATAGTCACTCGATCCCAACAGCAATATTACTTGGTGCGCTCCACTCTATGAGGAAAATGGCTGGGCAAACAGCAGCAAAAGAGGCTCCTCAGCAAGCCGACGGCCACGGACCATGAACCTCTTTCAGTCGGAGAGAGCAAACAGCCACAGACTCAAGCCTAGGTGGCAGCATCGGCAATTTGGATGTTGCGCGTCAGAGGCAGAGGAGGAACTCACCCGTGCAAGCATCCACGGCAGTAATGGACAGAGAAAGGGGGAAGCCGCAAGGAAGATGGCCGACGGCGAGGGATCTGGAGGAGAGACGCGAAGTGTCTACCGGCGGCCGTTCTGGTGCTTTCGGGAGCGCAAGGCCAGGGGCAGTGGTCGGGGCAGTCCCTGGCTGCCCGCAGGCGATGGCGGGGCCCCGCAGCGGCGGCGGCGGAAGGGATTTTGCAGGCGGCGCTGCAGGAGGTTGGGGAACGGCCGACGGCGGCGTGAGTGCCCAGAACAATGGCGGTGGAGTAGAACCAAGGGCCCGGCGGCAGCGCATACTATCGGGCCAGGCGGCCTGAGGAGACGACGGCAGGAAGCTCTTGGAGGCGGCCGGCAGCGAGGATTGGGGGCGCGCAAGGTGGGTCGGGAGTGATTGCTGGGACAGAGCATGTGCGGCAGTTCACGTGGCCACGTCGGTATGCGGTAAAAACGACTCAGTCTGATCCCGCGGATCCGACGGACGAGAATCGAGGGCTCGATGGAGCAAACCAGCCACCGTGCACTTTTTAGCAATTGGGAAAAAGAATGAGAATTCTGGCATTTACTTATATTTTATTTAACAAATGTCTGGCGATACATACATCAAACAGCCGCAAACCAACACTAAACATCCTATAAACCCGATACTCGGGGGAAGATTATGCCATCAGAGCCTTATGACCTGAAAAAACATACAAAAAATGGCACACCAGCTGGTCGTCCTATGGAAAACCAAGAGTACACATCCGGTCTTGTCGAATTGTGGAGGCAGCTTGAAGACAGAGTTCCACACAGGCATTGGTAGGATCGTCGTTGGTGCCACCACAGCGCCCTCCCCTGCCGAGTCCTTTATGTCATGCCTGTTACCGATACCCCATTGTCATCGACGCGGTAGATGCAAAACCGCGCTCCACCTCTTACCTCCATCTAGCAACTGCTCCAAATTCGATGCCCCAAGGAGAAAGAGTGACACCGAAGGCGGTGCCATCATGCAATCTATTAGACTTTGCATCCAGGATTTCTCCCGGAGCCACCTAAGAAGATTGACAATGTAATGGTGCAATAGACACCACCATTGCCTGTGGGAACTCGGTTGTCACTAGCAGGCACACCCAACGCACTGTCGGGACTAGATGTTGGGCAGGCCCCATGGACACAGATCGAGTCTGCAGTCCCGTCACACAGACTACAGTCGCCTCTGCCCACGAGATGTTAGACGATCTTTTGCAACCCGTGCTGTCCACCTCCCTTGTTGCCCAGAGCAACTGTTGCCATATAGAGCATAAACCACCGCGATATCATCACCACAACTCCACAAGGCCGTGGCACCAAAGCTTCACCACACGTCGGAGATCTCGACAACCTCACCACGATAGAGAGAAACCATGTTGTGATGCCCGACAGTCGCTCCATGTACAAACCCCAAGTCAACGGGCCGCGTTGATCCTTGTGACCGCGTAACGTCGTAGAGGCACCATGCGCAGCGCCCGACAATGCACCACGTACAAGCCCGGCGATGGCGGCGAGGGAGGAAGAGGAAGGGGTGGGGGCTTGCGGTGTGGGTTAGGGTTTCCCTACCCATTGCCACCCGGGGCGACAAGACGAACGAGATAAAGCTTCTCATGTTTGGTAACCGAAACCCTGAGTGTGCTGCCCTTACTGCCCTTTTTTTTACCGGGTCTACGGCGGGCTTACGCCAGCCTGAACATTGATCATCAATAACAAGTGTACGGGGGATCATTACAATGTTTTTAGAGGGAAGGCAAGGAGGGGGAGGGGAAGAGCCTCAAGGCGGGTCGAACCTGTTACACCAATTATTAAGAGAGAGGGAGGGAGAGGGGGTGGTACATCGATGTGCTCATAACCTATTGTCCTCAATACACCTATGAGAGACAAGATTAAGGTCTTCACTCACGCCATTCAAGGTCCTGGCGTTTCTTCTCTTCCAGATGTTCCAGGCGATGGCAGTGACAATTGTTGTTTCTTCGAAGTCCCTGCATCGCATGGTCTAGTGGTCGGCGAGGTTGGAGGGCCCCCTAGTGTTGAAGTCTAGAAAGAAGAAGTTACAGACTTCTCGGGCACGGGGCAGAGCAGCAACATGTGGTCAGTATCTTCATCTTGGGAGCAGGAGAGGCAGGCAGCAGTGGTGCTGAGACGATGGCGAAACCGGCGTTCGTTGGTTGGGAGACGCTTCTTCCGGGCAAGCCAGCCGAAAACTTTGCACTTTAGAGGGGCAGCACTCCTCCAAACCTTTTCAGCCACCTCATCAATCTGAAGATGCCTGGACGAATTGGCATAGACACTTTTGTTCGAGAGATTTTTGTTAGTGAGCCGGTCACAACGGTTATCCGGGTAGTCGTGATGCAGGACCACAGAGTTGAGCTCGTTTGCAAGGGTACAGAGGTCGGTCTCCGCGGCCAGCGAGAGGCGCGGTCCAAGAGTGCCGCGGAAGTCAGATGTCAGAGCTGTGCAAACATTTATATTTACACGAGTGGAATGGGAGTAGAGGTCGGGAAGACGGTCTTGCAGGGTGGTGTCGCCAGTCTAAAGGTCAGTCCAGAAGGCTGTCGAGGCACCATTGCCGACAGAGACCTTGGTAATCGAATAGAAGACCGCAAGACTAGCAGCAATGTCTTTCCAGACATGGGTGCCGAGGTGGTGCGTGTCCCCGAGGTCCCTGGAGTCATTCCAGCCGTAACAACGGCGGAACCAGTCAGCCCAGGGAGCGGAGGTGCCAGAGTGGAGTTTTGTGGGGAATTTTGTTAAGAGAGCGGATTTTTGAGATTGGATGGAGACGCAGACATCCGTCCATGCGACTTTGCAGTTTCCACCATGGTAAGTTTCCTCCCCGGTCCAGAGGAAGGCTCTGCGCAGTTTTCGATGGCCTCAACAAGCCCAGCAGGAAGAAGCCCAGCTGCCATAGCGTGGGTGAGCATGGCCGTAAGAAAAGAGTTAACGAGGATCAGACGTCCCCCGATGGGGAGGCACCGACCACGCCAACCCGATAAGTGCATGTCGCTCTTATGGATTATGGGGGCAAAGTCAGAAGGACGGAGCTTGTAGATAGAGAGGGGGAGCCCCAGGTACGTCTGGGGGAAGGAGGAGACAGCGCATCCAAAGGTGTTCGCCATGGAGAGGACCATTGCCTGATTTGTTATGATGGGAACAAAAGTACTTTCGTGGAAGTTGATGGTGAGGCATGTGGCCGCAGAGAAGTCGTCAAGGACCTTTTTAAGATTCGTGACGTGTTCTGGGATCGTACTGGAGGACCGGGCAGGGGAGGTCATCTACAAGGGGGTGTAAGAGGAGGCCTTCCTGGGAGGCCTGGAGGATCATTTGCTGCAGGACGTCAACGATGATGTTGAACAGGAAGGGGGAAAGAGGGTCACCTTGTCGAAGGCCAGGGCGGCATTGGATCCATCTGCAGGGCACGCCATTAAGGAGGACCGCAGTCTAACTCGTGTGGTTTAGCATTTTAATCCAGGATCGCCAGAGCTCCGGAAACCCTTTGGAAAGGAGGATGCGATCCAGAGCATCCCAGCTGATGGAGTCAAAGCCTTGCGGAAGTCCAGCTTGAAAACAGCAGTGGGTGTCGCGCGTTTGTGACATCTCTGAACAATGTCAGCAGCATACACAATTTTTTTAGCTATACAGCGCCTCGAGATGAACCCAGTCTCATCTGGGTGGACAAGGTAAGGGATGAGGTCACGGAGTCTAAGAGTGAGGCATTTGGTGTGAACTTTAAGGCATCAGTTTTGAAGAGAGATGGGACGGAAGTTATCCGGTTTATTGGCCCCTTCCTTTTTGGGAAGGAGGACAATGTAGGATTTGTTTATTGGCCTCAGGGCAGAAACAAGGCCGTGGAAGCTCGAGAGGGAATCAAAGCGAGTAGACTTGACCAGATCCCAATTTTTCTTGAAGAAAGCAGGTCCAAAGCCGTCCGGCCCAGGTCTAGAGTTATCGTTCATGGTAAAAAATACGAACCGAATCTCTTCCACGGAGAAGGGCCAGATCAGGGCAATCACCTGAGAAGGTGTGAGAGAGGTGGAGGAGACAAGGGAGGCCAGGTCAAGTTGATCAGTAGAGGTGACCGGGGTGCCTAGGAGTTTTTTTTTGTATAAATCATGAAGAATAGCGGCTTTTGCCTGATGGGAGAAGGCCACATTTCCATCTTGATCGTCAAGGCTCTTAATTTGGTTCTTGCGGAGGCGGCCAGAAGCACAGAGGTAGAAATATCGGGTGTTTTCGTCGCCTAGGATACAGTTCTTGATTTTTGCATGTTGCCGCCAGTAGGTCGCTTTGTTGGAAACTTTTTGGATGAGGGAAGTTTTTGCCAGGGAGCGGAGCCGGCTTTCAAGAGTCGAGAGGTTCCGATGTTCCTCGAGACAGTCGAAGAGAGAGATGACCGCACGGCAGTTTAGGAGGTAGATGGGTGGGAGCTTGCGGTCCTTAGCCCAAGCCCTAGCAGCCGAGCGGACTATTTTAAGCCTCAGGCAGAGAGCACTGACAGTGGGAAGGTGAGAGTGACTAGGGCCAACATTGTTCCAGTTTGCATCGACAATGGTGGCGAAGGAGGGGTGTGAAAGCCACATGTTCTCCATACGGAATACAACACTGCGGGGGGCTCTAGACGAAGCGATAAGGTGGAGGGGACGTGATTGGAGGTGGGTGATGACCCACAAGTATAGGGGATCGCAACAGTCTTCGAGGGAAGTATTACCCAATTTATTGATTCGACACAAGGGGAGACAAAGAACACTTGAAAGCCTTAACAGCGGAGTTGTCAATTCAGCTGCACTGGAAACGGACTTGCTCGCAAGAGTTTATCGATAGTAACAGTTTTATAGCGATGAGCGGTAGTGAAATAACAACAGCAAAGTAACAAAGACAGCAGAAGTGATTTTAGTAAACAGCAGGATTAAAATACTGTAGGCACGGGGACGGATTACGGGCGTTGCATGGATGAGAGAAACTCATGTAACAATCATAGCAGGGCATTTGCAGATAATAATAAAACGGTGTCCAAGTACTAATCAATCAATAGGCATGTGTTCCAATTATAGTCGTACGTGCTCGCAATGAGAAACTTGCACAACATCTTTTGTCCTACCAGCCGGTGGCAGCCGGGCCTCAAGGGAAACTACTAGATATTAAGGTACTCCTTTTAATAGAGTACCGGAGCAAAGCATTAACACTCCATGAACACATGTGATCCTCACATCGCTACCATTCCCTCCGGTTGTCCCGATTTCTGTCACTTCGGGGCCATTGGTTCCGGACAGCGACATGTGTATACAACTTGCGAGGTAAGATCATAAACAACGAATATCATGATGAAATAATAACATGTTCAGATCTGAGATCATGGCACTCGGGCCCTAGTGACAAGCATTAAGCATAACAAGTTGCAACAATATCATAAAAGTACCATCTACGGACACTAGGCACTATGCCCTAACAATCTTATGCTATTACATGACCAATCTCATCCAATCCCTACCATCCCCTTAGGCCTACAGCGGGGGAATTACTCACACATGGATGGGGGAAACATGGCTGGTTGATGGAGAGGCGTTGGCGGTGATGGCGGTGATGGCGGTGATGATCTCCTCCAATTCCCCGTCCCAGCGGAGTGCCAGAACGGAGACTTCTGGCTTCCGAGACGGAGTTTCGCGATGTGGCGGCGTTCTGGAGGGTTTCTGGCGATTTCGACTTCTCTCCGTGCGTTTTTAGGTCGAGGCCGATAAATAGTCCGAAGGAGGGCGTCGGAGGCCAGCCGAGGGGGCCACACCACGGGCCGCGCGGGCCCCCCCGGGCCGCGCCGCCCTATGGTGTGGGGCCCTCGGGCCTCCACCTTACTTGTCCTTCCGGCTCCGTCGTATTCTGGGAAAATAGGCCCTTTCGTCAAAATCCCAAGGTTTTTCCTGAAAGTTGGATTTCTGCACAAAAACGAGACACCAGAACAGTTCTGCTGAAAACAGCGTTAGTCCGTGTTAGTTGCATCCAAAATACACAAATTAGAGGCAAAACAATAGCAAAAGTGTTCGGGAAAGTAGATACGTTTTGGACGTATCAACTCCCCCCAAGCTTAGCTTATTGCTTGTCCTCAAGCAATTCGGTTAACAACCGAGCGATAAAAGAACTTTCACGAACACATTTGCTCATATGATGTATATATTCTCATGATATGGCTAATACTTAAGCAGTTCATAATAAGATACATGCAAATCATCTAACAGCTATGTCAATCATGAAGAGGTACCAACAATTAATAATAAGCATCATGAATCATGTATATAGGCAGGATTGCAATGTTCATAAGAGAATATGATAAAGTGGTATCTCGCTTGCCTGTATTTGATTGGCAAAACATAAATGCCCGGGCACCTCTGGAGTTCATACAAAGACTAGAAGTAGTGATTGTCAAAGACAAAAGCATCAAAGTTATACCACAATCAATCATATTTTGAGACAAGCATATTATACTAAGAATGACAGGTTGTGCTCTCAAGATAGTGCTCAAAGAAATAATGGAGACACAACACAAAAGTAAAAGATTGACCCTTCGCGAGAGGGAAGCGGGGATTAACATGCGCTAGAGCTTTTCATTTGTAAAGCAGGAGTAAAATTATTTTGAGAGGTGTTTGTTGTTGTCAACGAATGGTAATGGGTACACCAACTACCTCGCCAACCGGACTTTCAAGAGCGGCTCCCATGAATTATTTGCATTTTTATGTGGCACTCCTTCCAACCTTTCTTACACAAACCATGGCTAACCGAATCTTCGGGTGCCTGCCAACAATCACATACCATGAAGGAGTGCCTTTTTAGTTTAGTTTATTATGATGATGACACTCCCCCCAACCTTTGATTACACAAGCCATGGCTAACCGAATCCTTCGGGTGCCGTCCAACAATCACAAACCATGGAGGAGTGTCTATTTAAGCTAATTAATTCGGGACTGGGAATCCCATTGCCAGCTCTTTTTGCAAAATTATTGGATAAGCGGATGTGCCACTATTCCATATGAGAGTCCGTCAAAAGTAAATGACAAGGTTGAAAGCTAAACACCACATACTTCCTCATGAGCTATGAAACATAAACACAAATTAAGAAGCATTTTGAAGGTTTTAAAGGTAGCGCATGAGAATTTACTTGGAATGGTTTGAAATGCCATGCATAGGTATTTTATGGTGGACACTCTGGAATAACTTGGTTTTCATGTATTTGGAAGCACGAGCAGCGTTCCCGCTCAGTACAAGTGAAGGCTAGCAAAAGACTAGGGAGCGACAAATCAAGAGAGCAATAACTGTCATAATCATGCTTGCGGCAAAATAAATTAACTGAGGCATAAAAGTGATACAAGAACTCTGAAGCAATGTAAATCATTGAGGCTTAATTGACTTTTGTTCAGTCATATGCATGCGTGAGCACGTGCCAAGTCGATATAAATGAATTATTCAGAGGAGGATACCACAATGCCATACTTACTTATGAATAAAACAATGCAAGCAAACATTCATGACATGCTACTCATATAAATAAATTGGAGCTAAACATGAGAGATCATGAACTACAAGACTTTCTTAAATAACATATACCTCACATGAACCAACTGAGCATGCTCACATGGATGAGTATATGTACAAAAATGAAAACAAATAGAGTTCATACCAGCCTCTCACCACAATCAGATTGTCGTAGATCGTCATTATTGCCTTTTCACTTGTGTAGCTTGGATAATATGAAATGAAAACCACGCTCCGGCCACCGAAGACCATTGAACTCATAATGAACTTTACAAACCCAAAGAAGAACAGCAAATATTTTTGGTGTTTTCGAATTTGAGAACAAGAACAAAAGTAAATAAGCAAACAAAGCAAATTTTTTTTGGGTTTTCTTATAGCAAACTAGCAATAGCAAATAAAGCGAAACAAATGTAAGAAACCAAGATAAACAAATGATGAAGAGAAACAACAGAAATATTTTTGGTCTTTTTGTGTTTTGGGAAAGAAATAAAGCAAGAACAAGTAATAGCAAACTAAAAGAAACACAGAAAAGCGAAATGGCAGAAATCTGCCAAAACCTGACAGGAGTACAGAAATCGATTTTTACAAAAATCTTACGTTGCTCAGTTCGAAAAGTGGTCAACTAATGAAAGTTAGATAACAACCTGGGGAACCTGCACAAAACTTTGCAACTCAAAATAACGTTCTGGCTGTGCGCACGAATTTTTACGGTAACAGCCCAGAATCTGTTTTCAGGCAGCACTTCCCCAAATATCATCTCCCTCTCATTAGAAAACCACTCAAAGAGACTAAACAAGTATGTGCAAGTATCCAGCAACCATAATATGCAAAGAATGAGTGATGTCTGTATACCTCCCCCCAAGCTTAGGCTTTTGACTCTTCTTGATCACATTATATCACCCTTCTCTCTTAACCCTTGAAAACTTCTGCCACACCAAACTTCTCATAAACTTCATTAGAGGGGTTAGTATTAAAAAAAAACTCTTAATCCACTTTATCTCTGTAGTGACACATTGCAAATACTCAATATAACATTAGCTACAGCTCTCCACGTCTAGAAAGCCTTGCTTAAAGTCCGCAATAGACAATGCAAAAAAACAGAGACATAATCTGCCAAAACAGAACAGCCAGTAAAGACGAATTTTAAAAAGGTATTTCCGTTGCTCAAATCAGAAAACTCAAAACTAATGAAAGTTGCGTACATATCTGAGGATCATTCACGTAAATTGGTAGATTTTTCTGAGTTACCTACAGAGAATCATACCCAGTTTCGTGACAGCAAGAAATCTGTTTCTATGCAGAAATCCAAATCTAGCATCAACCTTCTATTAGAGACTTTACTTGGCACAATAATGCAATAAAGTAAAGATAAAAATGTATTGCTACAGTAAGTAAAACAAGTGGAGGAAGAAAGAAATGTTTTTTACCTCCTCTATGCATATAAAAAGAATTTGTTAACAAGGTTGATCAAGTCTTGCCACCAAATAAATTTTACATAGCATAATAAGAAATAAACCTCAAATCAATCATGTTACCTTGAATTGTATTGATATGGATCCAATCACAAGAGTTTGATATTCGTCTTTAGGCTCATATATAGGACAATCAATAGTTCCCACTTTGATAGTTCTCACATTAGAAATAGTATTAACTCCGCACGCTTTTTCAATCCTCTTGGGGAAATAGACGGTGTGCTCCTTATCATCAACATTGAAAGTAATCTTTCCTTTATTGCAATCAATAATAGCCCCTGCGGTGTTAAGAAAAGGTCTCCCAAGAATAATAGACATATTATCATCTTCAGGCATTTCCAACACAACAAAATCAGTTAATATCAAGCGGTTATTAGTAACTTGAACAGAACATCCTCACATATACCAACAGGAATAGCGAGTAGATTTATCAGCCATTTGCAAAGATATATCGAGTAGGTATCAACTTATCTAAGTAAAGTCTCTTATAAAGAGAAAAAGGCATAACACTAACACCGGCTCCCAAGTCACATAGAGCAGTTTTAACATAATTATTCTTAATAGAACAAGGAATAGTAGGTATACCTGGGTCGTCCAACTTCTTTGGAACTTTGCCATTGAAAGATTAATTAGCAAGCATAGTGGAAATTTCCTCATTGGGGATTTTCCTTTTGTTAGTAACAATATCTTTCATATACTTTGAATAAGGAGGCAATTTAATAGCATCGATCAAAGGGATTTGCAAGAATAAAGGTTTCATCCAATCACAGAATTTATTATAGTGTTCTTCTTCCTTTGATTTTAGTTTCTTAGGAGGAAAAGGCATTTGCTTTTGCACCCAAGGTTCTCTTTCATTACCATGTTTCTCAGCAATAAAATCTTCTTTAGTATACTTTTTATTTTTAGCATGCTTTTCAGGTTCTTTTTCAACCTCTTCTTTATCAAGAGTATCATTCTTATCATTATCTTTATCATGTTCATTACCACTTTCAGTTTCAGCATCAGAAATAGAAATACTATTAGGATCATTAGCAAGTTCAGAGGATTCTACAACATTTTTATGTTTCTTCTTCTTTTTCTTAGATGGAGCTCTAGGTTCAATGCGTTGAGAATCTTGTTCAATTCTTTTGGGATGCCCTTCAGGATATAGAGGATCCTGGGTAGAGACACCACCTCTAGTTGTTACTTCATAAGCATGTTTTTCTTTAGAATTATTTCCTAGCAAGTCATTTTGCACTTTAGTGAGTTGATCAATTTGAGTTTGAACCATATGAAAATGTTTAACAAGCATCTTAACATCATTGGAGGTTCTCTCCACAATATTATGCAATTGACTAATAGCTTGAGAATTTTGCATTAGATGATTCTCTACTCTTATATTAAAATTTTCTTGCTTAACAATATAATTATCAAACTCATCTAAGCATTGTGCAGGAGGTTTTGAATACGGAATATCTTCCCTAGTAAAGCGTCGAAGGGAATTTACCTCAATCATGGATGAAGGGGGAATTATCTCACATATATCTTCTATGGGAGGTAGATTCTTCACATCTTCAGATTTAATACCTTTCTCCTTGAGAGACTTCTTGGCTTCCCTCATATCTTCATCATTCAATTTAATTAAACCCCTCTTCTTTACTATCGGCGTTGGAGTTGGTTCAGGCGTGGTCCAATCATCATAATTCCGGCCTATTTTAGCCAATAATTCTTCAGCATCGTCTGGAGTTCTTTTCCTGAAAACACAACCAGCACAACTATCCAGGTATGCCCTAGACTCAATGGTTAGTCCACTATAAAATATATCAAGTAAATCATGCTTTTCCAAATCATGGTCGAGCAGAGCTCTAATAAGAGAGCAAAATCTCGCCCAAGCCTCGAGGCAATTTCTCTTCATCTCCACGATAAAAATTATAAACTCTCCGCAAGCAGCATGTTGAGCACTAGCAGGAAAGTATTTCCGAAAGAAAACGAACAAGCAATTCTTTTGGACTTTTAATAGAGCTAGGTGGCAAACTATTATACCAAGTTTTAGCGTCATCCTTTAATGAGAATGGAAAGATTTTAGCAACAAAGTAAGTACGCATCTTAACATCATCGGAAAACAAGCTACTCGGAGTAGATAACTCAGTCATGTGTTCAACAAGCACTTTCTTTTTCGGTACCACAAAAGGGTGTTTTCTCAACAATAGCTATATGAGATAGATCAAGAGAAAAATCATAATCTTTATCCTTAATGTTTATAGGAGATGTGGCAAAT
This sequence comes from Lolium rigidum, assembly GCF_022539505.1. Taxonomy (NCBI): domain Eukaryota; kingdom Viridiplantae; phylum Streptophyta; class Magnoliopsida; order Poales; family Poaceae; genus Lolium; species Lolium rigidum. The sequence goes on from NC_061508.1 coordinate 304,190,012, forward strand.
TTAGGATCGGGAGACAGTTTATATCTAACAGTATGTTCCGCAAGCAACTTTTTAATTTTTCTTGCATCAGTAGTAGCATTGCATTTTTCAATAAAATCATCATCAAGTTCCACATAATCTTCATCAAGATCATCACTAGAGTATTCAAGTTCAGGTGAATTAACAAGTGTAGTAACATCAGGAGTTTCAGTATTTTCAATTTGTCTAGATCTAGCAATGGAAGCATCTAGAAAAGTTCCCAATGAACCACTATCATCAAGCACAGCAGAAATATTATCAATATTATGAGAGTTTTCAGATTCAGCAGAAGTACCAGCATTTGAAGCATGTGGCGGTGAAACAAGTTTATCAATCACAGATGGTGAATCAAGAGCAGCGAAGGTACTCAGAGTTGTACCTTTTCTTGTAGTGGATGGTAATATGGCGACCTTAGTATCGCGAGGTTTACCCATGATGGAGAATTTGCAGCGAACAATATCAATCCAAGTGAACTTCCAAATAAAGCTATGCTCCCCGGCAACGGCGCCGGAAAATAGTCTTGATGACCCACAAGTATAGGGGATCGCAACGGTCTTCGAGGGAAGTATTACCCAATTTATTGATTCGACACAAGGGGAGACAAAGAACACTTGAAAGCCTTAACAGTGGAGTTGTCAATTCAGCCGCACCTGGAAACAGACTTGCTCGCAAGAGTTTATCGATAGTAACAGTTTTATAGCAATGAGCAGTAGTGAAATAACAGCAGCAAAGTAACAAAGACAGACAGTAGTGATTTTAGTAAACGAGCAGGATTAAAATATCGTAGGCACGGGGACGGATTACGGGCGTTGCATGGATGAGAGAAACTCATGTAACAATCATAGCAGGGCATTTGCGGATAATAATAAAACGGTGTCCAAGTACTAATCAATCAATAGGCATGTGTTCCAATTATAGTCGTACGTGCTCGCAATGAGAAACTTGCACAACATCTTTTGTCCTACCGGCCGGTGGCAGCCGGGCCTCAAGGGAAACTACTGGATATTAAGGTACTCCTTTTAATAGAGTACCGGAGCAAAGCATTAACACTTTGTGAACACATGTGATCCTCACATCGCTACCATTCCCTCCGGTTGTCCCGATTTCTGTCACTTCGGGGCCATTGGTTCCGGACGAGCGACATGTGTATACAACTTGCGGGTAAGATCATAAACAACGAATATCATGATGAAATAATAACATGTTCAGATCTGAGATCATGGCACTCGGGCCCTAGTGACAAGCATTAAGCATAACAAGTTGCAACAATATCATAAAAGTACCATCTATGGACACTAGGCACTATGCCCTAACAATCTTATGCTATTACATGACTAATCTCATCCAATCCCTACCATCCCCTTCGTCCTACAGCGGGGGAATTACTCACACATGGATGGGGGAAACATGGCTGGTTGATGGAGAGGCGTTGGCGGTGATGGCGGCGATGATCTCCTCCAATTCCCCGTCCCGGCGGAGTGCCAGAACGGAGACTTCTGGCTCCCGAGACGGAGTTTCGCGATGTGGCGGCGTTCTGGAGGGTTTCTGGCGATTTGGACTTCTCTCCGTGCGTTTTTAGGTCGAGGCCGATAAATAGTCCGAAGGAGGGCGTCAGAGGCCAGCCGAGGGGGCCACACCACAGGGCCGCGCCGCCCTATGGTGTGGGGCCCTCGGGCCTCCACCTTACTTGTCCTTCTGGCTCCGTCAGTATTCGGGAAAATAGGCCCTTTCGTCAAAATCCCGAGGTTTTCTCCGAAAGTTGGATTTACGCACAAAAACGAGACACCAGAACAGTTCTGCTGAAAACAGCGTTAGTCCGTGTTAGTTGCATCCAAAATACACAAATGAGAGGCAAAACAATAGCAAAAGTGTTCGGGAAAGTAGATACGTTTTGGACGTATCAGTGGGGCGAGCAGAAGAGGTAAGCGTGGAGTCTGGCAGCGCGAGGCTCCAGTCCGGGTTGACAAGGACTCTATCCAGGCGTGCCAGGATAGGAGCGTCTTGCTGGTTGGACCAGGACTGACGGTTGAGGAGCGGGATTTCCAGAAGGCCGAGGTTGTTGATGAAGTCGTTGAAAATTTTGGCCTCAGAAGAGTTGAAATTACCATTCGACTTATCACGCGAGTCCGGATAAGGTTGAAATCTCCCATGATAGCTGCCGGCCCAGAGACCGCAACAAAAATTTGGGTCAGGGAGTTGAGGAAATCCTGCTTTTGGTCGTGGAGACATGGTCCATAGACATTGATGATAGTGAAGGAGAAGCTATGGGAACGACAGGAGAAGGTGGTGGTGACCGTGAAATCGTCGATAGAGTGGTGGATAAGTTGCAGGAGGCTGTCGTCCCAGGCAGTAGTGATACCCCCGGAAGCGCCAGTGGAAGGTTTGAAGACAAAGGATCGAAGCTTTGGCGGGAGGAAGGACGAGGCGAGGAAGGAGGAGATGTCATTGAGCTTAGTTTCTTGTAAAAGCAAGATGGTTGGGTAGCGAGGTCAATCACTGCCCAGACATCATCGCGCTTTTGCCGCATACCAAGCCCGCGAACATTCCAGCAATCAAGGATGATTTTGCTTAACATGAGGGAAAAAAGATGCACCAAAAGTAGACAGACAGAGAAAGCAAAGCAAATTTAAAGGTAGGGAGCCAGATCCTAAGCTAAGTATCCACTAAATAGTCGTTACAAAGACCAACAAACATCACAGGTCTAGGAGACATAGTTTGCAAGATACATATCCGGTTACAGAGCATGAATAAGCAGCCAACATACTGGTGCTGAGACAACCAACCAACGGGGGCAAGTCTGGTCACAAGAGAGAGACGCCTAGAGTAGGTAAGCGTTGGCTGATAACTAAGAAGACCGAAGTGCAGCCCAGGAGAAACGGAAGGACGGCGACGGAGCGGAGATCCGAGGTAGAGAACTATCATGGGGACGCCGAGATCACCGCAGACGAGCCAGGGGCTAGGCCAAGGTCTGCACAGGGGATGTCACATGCCTTGGCTAGCACAGTGATGTCCTCTGCAGGAATCTCGCGGTCCTCGTCGATGTCAACGGCTAGCAGATCATCAGCCGATAACTCACCGTGGCGGCGAGAGGGTTCCGCAGCAGTTCCGTCGAGGAGGTTCTTCTTCCGAGCGATTGGTCGCTCAACAATGGAGACATACGACCCCGGGTGAGGCAGGAGCAACGGCGAGGCTGTCTTGAGGGCAGCGAGGAGTACCAGAGGGTTTTTGCCACTGGAGAGGTCTCCAAAGCCAGGGCTTGCACCAGCAAGGACCGAGCCGGCGAAGCGGCCTCATTCTCTGGCAGAGTTGCCGTAGGCGAGGCAGTGCTTGGGCGGAGAGAGTCCAGGGCCAGGTCCTCTGCGTTTGCCACCGCGGAGGAAGGTGGCACGTTGGGTAGGCCGGTGGATCCCTTGACGATAGCATCAGCCACCGCCGAAGGCACCGACACCCCGGCCGCAACCTCAAGGCTGCGAACCAAGACATGCACTGAGAGGACCGGCTGGCGCAAGGGCCCGACAAGGGCAATGCGGTCAACCAGCCCCACCGAGGCAGTAACAAAGTTGGCCACCATGAGACCCTTGCTCCCAGGGGAAGTGTCCGCCTTGCGCAGCGGAAGGCGGAAGGAGGCGCGCTCGCTGGAAGAGCCGACGACCAGGACATCGAAATAACCAGCCGAAGCTTGACTTAGACACTTATGGGCTTGGAGAGGATGCCCCCCCCCCAGACAGAGGGGAGAGGAGGGGCGTTGGCGAGAGCCATGTCCACTAGGGACGCGGCAGGTGCATCACCATGCGGCTCACCGTGAGGCACCATTGGTGGAGGCACGCCCAGGAGCTCCATCATCTCCGGGTAAGCAGTACCTCCCGGCAGGTCCACCAGTTCATCATCATCTCCAACAGAGGATGCAGCATCGGGAATAGCTTCGAAATCCGGCCCAGAGGAATTGTCCGAGCCCGCAGCCAAGTCTTCGAAGCCGATGATGGTAACCTCGCTGAAGGTGCTGATGCTGCAGTAGTTCTTGACAGCAAGGTTCAAAGGGATGTCGGTGATGGACTCGGCTTTGATGGTGACGAGGACGGCCTGGAAGTCCACCCGGTGTGGCGGACCGGGTCGATGTTGTGGGGGTTGGCGTATGGCCCCGAGGAGTGCGTAATGTGGTGTCGCTGCCAAACGGTATGTGGCTGATGCAGAGGGCAGCCATGGCCTCGTGCTCGAAGACAAAGCGCTGATCGGTCTCATCAAGCCTCCGGAAGTAGACAGAGGCCTCACGGCCTAGGAAGGGGCCGTTGGCGACGGCGTGCTCACAGTCCCCGTCGGTGGTGAAAACGGCGACGTGGGAGCCGACTGCCGAGGGGAACAGGGTGACGTGGTCTGGGTCGCAGCCAAGGTCGGCAGCCTGGTGGATGAAAGCATCGGGGTCTTCGATAGCAGGGACGGTGGTGGGGTTGATGCAGGCGTAGGCCATGTGGTCGAAATGCCTTAGGTTGACGAAGCGCATGAACACGTCCACATGGTCAGGGCGTACCGGCTCTTGCAGGTACACGAGTCCTCGGCCCCGTCGGAAGAAGGAGCCTCACTTTCCTGGCCAGGGGCGGCCAAGAAATCCGCAGCATCGACGATAGGGAGGAAGTGCTCCTCGTCCTTCACCTCAGCTGGAGGCAGAGGAAGGAAATCATCCGTCGTGGCATCCGGCAGGGCTGCCGCGCCACCGTCGATACCATCCTCGAAGATCAACTCCTCATGGTCCTCTTCCTCTTCATTGTCATCAGCCGCAGGGAACACGGCGGGAGCAATGGCAGCAACGGCCGCCGGCAAAACTAGGCGACAGGATCGAGCGGTGGTGGTCCTGGCCAAAGCACGGGTTGCGGAACAAGGGCCGCAACACCCCGGCCCGCACCATCTCCGACGACGTCCATGAGGAACCCGGCAAAGGAGAGTAGGGGACTGAGAAGGGGAGAAAGAGATAGGGGAGGAAGGAGCAGAGAAGGAGAAGGGAGGGAGCTTACAGGCGTTCTCGCGGTGGTTGGAGTGGCGGCAGCGCCGGTAGCAGACCGGATCGTGGCACGTGGCGACGAGGTGGTCAGTAGAGAGATAGCGGTGGCAACACCGAGAGAGGTGGCTGAGAGAAGGTGGGGTGTGTTTTGGGCGCAGCGGAGAGGGTTTACAAGGGGAGGAGGCCACCTGAGAGTAGGACGGTGGAGGGGGGCCATCCATGGCAGCTCGAGCTCCAAGAGCTCCCAAAGGGGAAAATTGGCCGGACCGAGGCTACCCATTCGAAAGGAGGAAGGTTGCGGGAGGCGAGCCGGGGTTAGGGAGAGGCTCCGAGGGCGGGGGGGGGGGAGAGGGATAAGGAGGTTGGTCACGGGGAGGGATGCAGGGGTAGGGCACGGGCCATGGCATCGGGCCGGGAGGCGCGAGCAAAATGCCGGGAGAGAGGAGGAGAGGCGAGAGCGGCAGGCGGCGGTTTCTCCTGGAAGGGAGGGGAACCATGGATGGATTAGGGCACACGGTTGCCGCTCGTTGACCAAGAGGAGCCGGGGGCCGGTCCATACCGGGTTGCGCCGGTGGGTCGAGTGGGCCCGATAACGGAGATGGCAGGGTGTGGCGTCCCGGTGGTCACGGGAGGGGGCAGAGGCCCAAGAAGCGGCCCGGTGACGGGCGAGCATCCGAAGCTAGCGGGACGGAGAACGAGCAACAAGCTTTCCATGGCGGAGACCATCCGGCGTAGCAAGAAACGAAGCAAACTCTCGGGAGGCAACGACAAGTCGAGAAAATGTTGGGACCGACCTCAAAAACAGCAAGACGCTCGAAAGCGGAGCCTAGCCAAAACTGAAGCATAACAAAGGCTGAGGAGGAAGAGAAGGGTTGCGGTGCTCATGGCGCACCGCGATATGCACCGGCGACGGTGCAAACAACGGCGAACCAAGGGCGACCGGAGTACATACCGGAGTGCGGAAGTTTTGGAGGGCAAACTGGAGGAAGCAGTCTCTAGGGGTGGTGAACGGCGGTGGCGGGGCCTGCGGGTTGAGGGCGAGGGCGCGCGGCGTCCGCGCCGAGAGGAAACCCTGCGCACCGGCCGGCCAGGAGGGCGCACCAGCGTCGAGCTCCAGGAGGGAGGGGTCGCCGGCGGGTGGGAGGTGGCTAGTCCTAGGGTTGGCGAGGTTGAAGGAGACCGCCGGCGCTTGGCCGAGCTTGGGGCCGTCCGGGTCGCCCGCTTCGCCGTGGGGCTCGCGGGAGCTCATCCTCGCTAGTAGAACGTCATAGCGCCGCCCTTACTGCCCTTACCAACATACTTGGTCAAACTTTACGTCGTTTGACTTATGGAAACTTATATGCAGTGTACATATCTTAGCTAGGAGGGAGTAATGTGGGACTTAGTAGGATACCACTTGACACCCTAGGAGAGAGTACTTACTGAACAAAGTCGATGTAATGTGGAACTTGGGTAGGATCCCACATGACACCCTAGGGGAGAGTACTTGCTCAACAAAGGCGACTATTTTACGAAAAACTGAATTTCAAGCTTCTTTCCTTAGAAACAAAATGCATTCTAAACCTGAATCTTAAAGCAATTAACTTGAGGATCACAAAACTAATTTTGGACTAATGGACCTTTCTCCTTCATTTCATAATAGTTATCGCAGAGTCCGATGTGTCTCTGTACATAAAATGTATCTAGATATATCCAAAATAGCGATAAGTAATATATGCATGCTAGATGAGATAGTTTTTTCTTTGAAGAACAGAATGAGAGAATGGTAGGTAAGCCATTGTCTCTTCCTGCATACGCGTGCGTGGAGTCGAGATAGGCAAGCTAGCAAAGCAATGATGATAGCAGTGCCCGAACCGTGCTAACCGTTGTGCCGATCGCTGCCACACCGCCCCGGCCGGCACACCACAATACCCCCGGGGCAAACGCCTGCACCCGGCGCTCAAAACCACGGCCCGGACGGACGCACACAAGAACCAGACGCGCGTCGTCGTCGCGTTCGGGCAGGGCTGCTGCTGCCGCTGGCACGCCGCCCCACGCCTTTCACGGATTCGGCAACCGTCCCCCTCCATTGCCACCCACCACCTCCGTCCTCACCACCCCAAAATGTCCACACAGCCACTCGCCACCACCACCTCCTCCCACTCCTCCTTTACTAAACTAGCTGAAGAGAGGAAGCTCGCCTCCTTCTCCTTCCCCATTTCTTCTTCTTCTTCCCCGTCGTCGCGTCGCGCCGGTCGATCTAGCTAGCTAGCCAGCTCGCGCCCACGATTGCTGGATTGGAGGTGAATTGGGAGGGTGGTGGAGCGATGGGGCGGGGCAAGATCGAGATCAAGCGGATCGAGAACGCGACCAACCGGCAGGTGACCTACTCCAAGCGCCGGTCGGGCATCATGAAGAAGGCCAAGGAGCTCACCGTGCTCTGCGACGCGCAGGTCGCCATCATCATGTTCTCCTCCACCGGCAAGTACCACGAGTTCATCAGCTCCGGCTCCGAGTACGTACAATCTGCGTCCATCCATATCTCTTGGTTAACCAATTCCCTCGCCGCTTGCTTGATTCGCGGTAGCTGTTTGCTAGCTCTCTAAGCTTCTTGTGCTTCTTCTTCCTCCTCTGCCCTGCAGCATCAAGGGGATCTTTGACCGCTACCAGCAGGCCCTCGGGACCAGCCTGTGGACCGAGCAGTATGAGGTTCGTGCTTCTTCTTCTTGCCTCCATCCGGCTCTTTCGATCTTTGATCTTTTTCTTTAGCTAAAACACTCCCCCCTTCCCCTTTTTGCCTGTTAGGCCAGCTGTAATCGATTTCTCTCTTTCGTGTGATTCGACATAAGATCTGATATGTTCCAGTCCTCCATCGCTCTTTGAGTTCGCTGATTCCTGTTTGTTTTGGTTTGGATCGATCTCGTCGCAGAATATGCAGCGCACTCTCAGCCATCTCAAGGACATCAACCGGAACCTGCGCACCGAGATCAGGTCATTCACTTATTTCCCTCTTTTCCTCTTTCTTTTCTGAAAGATTCTTTCAAGGGGATGATCCTCGAACAAGTAAGCTAGAGTGATTTGATGTTGAAAATCGAATATATATATGTACCGCAGGCAAAGGATGGGTGAAGATCTGGACGTGCTGGAGTTCGATGAGCTGCGCGGCCTTGAGCAAAATGTCGACGCCGCTCTCAAGGAGGTTCGCCAGAGGAAGGTATGCACGCACAAACCCTAGGCAGCCGATTAATTAATCGTATCGGGCTTCGATTTCTAGCTAGTAGATCTGTCTGTTCTGCTCACTGATCTGCCGTTCATATTTCATGCTCCTCGGTAGATCTATATGCGTTGTTCATCTCTAAGAATAGAGAGAATTAACAAGTGACTGATTTTATTGGTTTCAAAGATATGGTTTGGGTTTTCTTCTTCGATTTCATCTCATGTGCATGTACGTATAACATACGGAGTATAAAATAACATCTTAATTCCTCTTTCTTGCATTCTACACTTCTATTTCCTATTTCTTGATTCTTGTCGTTTTGATTTTGCAGTATCATGTGATCACCACGCAGACTGAAACCTACAAGAAGAAGGTAAGAACATCACTTGTCATGTACTGTCATCTCTTCAAAATTTCAGCAGTTTCCATAGCACGGTTATTTCAGGAGCTTCCCAATTTGGTATGTATGCCAGTTCTGGTGCACATACACATCTCCATCCATAAAACTAGGATCTTTCCCCAATTCATTTGTCTTTCCTCATGTTAGCTGCCACTTCTTACAGTTTCTTAATTTGGTTATTTCTCCATGTCACTGTACAAAAACCATGTGTTGACAAATCCACATATACATATAGTGTCGTCATTTGATCACATTAATTTGATTTGATGTTCTGTCTAGATATGACCACTGATTGAACTACTCAAAAGTTCCATCAGGATTCTTGCATTGCCATTACTAGCGAATGACTAACCACTCCATAACCTAGCTCGCTAGCTAGCTTAGAGCCTTAGACATATATCCATCTCCCAACCCTCAAATGGTTGAAGATTCAACCTAGTGACCGATCGAAGCAAAGATCTGACAGACACAACCACGCCCCAAACGGAAGAATTGCATGCCAATGTACACTGTGCACTACCATGCGTGTTCGTCCTTATTTTACAAACACTCAACTCCTTCACTTCGACAGCTTGAGACTCTACACACATATCTATAGTTCTAGATCCAAATCTCGGGGTAGCTTAGCTATAGTAGTGGAGCCTTCAAAAAAATCTCGGAGTAGGGTATGCCTGTCATGTGCTTACATGCACGCACACGTACACGAACATGTTGCTGATTAGCAATAGATGCAGTGCTGTGTCTCCTTTGGACAGAAATAAGCTAGAAGTGAGAAAGAGTAAAGGACAATAATCTTCCGGCTATCTCTCATGCATCTACCCGTACGTGTCTCGTGTTAACTCTAGGTGATCAGTAGCTGGCTGGCCTAGAGATCGAGGATGCATGAGCATGCATTGCATTGCATGGTTGCTTTATTTGGTCCCCCGGCTATCTGGGAGTAGCATGTCAAACACGGATTTTTATGAGATTGCACACTGGCTTGATACCCCTTCTAGATGAGGACCGGCGATGAGGCTTTATGGTTTGCGGAGCTATGGAAGCAAAAACCTTTAGTTGAAGCTGTTGGCTTTCTTGATCTGAATGCATGGTAGAAAACTTTGGCCTTTTTCTTTTGTACTGAGATATGATCCTGTCTTCAGTACGTAGTCCTGTGTGTAATGCTTTATGCCAGTCGTAAATGTGAAGCTATGTTTCATGTTGAGGGGAGGACATGTGTACTGTATAGGTTGTGCGTAGTGAATTTGTCTATTTGTTTTTCTTACACGGGGTAGATAACGCTTGGAAATCTGAATTATTTTGATAAGAGTGAATTCCATTTTTTACGCTATAGTTGCGCATTTGTGACACATATTACTCCATTTAGTGAAACTTTTACAAAAATGAGTCTTTAAACATGATTTTGCGCCAATTTAGCATTTTATTCGTTGTTGTTAGGTAGGATTGGCGTATTTCGTTAATGTGGTGCGATAAAATGTGTAAATATCGGAGGTCATCATCTACCATTATGTCCATACATCTCTTATCCAATTGCTCCATTCCTTGTTCCCGTATTGATATTTTTGAAAGTAGGTAATCACCTCACAGCTTGCCCAATGAATACGCACCAGAAATCGAGGGTCCAAATATTCTAAAATGCATAATGTAGATGATTTTTTATTCAACGGGGCAATTAGTGTCACAAATGCAGAAATACGAGGTAAAAAGTGGAATTCACTCTTTGATAAACTCTAGCATATTTGATAAACTTATGGTTTTTTTCATCCGCCGATGTAGAATCTTAAAGATTTAACCTACCTTTCGAAAAAAGGAAAAAAGAAATATAAAGTGGAGATTATAGTCTAGTCTACTACATCATTATCTTCTGGTTGCCAAGAATTCCATGGCATGGCCATGGATGGCCTAGTATTAGTGGCAGTTGAAAAATTGCGTATGCATATAACATCGAAGATGCTATAAACATTAAAAAAAGTGCTTGCACTAAGTGATGCTACTATTATATGATGATATTTGATGAATGTATATATAATTTTTCCAATCATCCATGTAAAGGCAGCTTGTAGGTAGATGAATATATACCAAAATAACCAAGTTAAATTAAATACATTTTTACATTATATTTTCTGGAAACTCCTTTCAGAGTCATTTTTGTGTGGTTAACTTTCTTTGACTTTGACTATGACCAATGCATCAAAAAAATTGGAGTACCTAGGCAGATCAAAATGACATCATCAAATTTGATTTGAAAAATATTCATGTAAAAAGCTACCAGTTGAAGGTGCATAAGGCCATGCCTATGTACAAAGGCCATATAGTTACGGATGGCATTGTTAGAGAAAGATGCATTGTTGCTCGTTTATGTTCTCTCCGTCAACATTTTTTCTCATACAGGACCATACTAGGCCAGGTTCCACTATCATCAATAACCAAACACATATGGATGCCAGTTACTGCCTACTCCTAGAGTCCAAGTAAAGACCAACATATAAGTCAAAACTCTTCAAACTAATTTAAAAGATGGAACTTTGAAGCATAGTTATTACTTCTGCTTATGCATGTACTAAGTTAAAACTTATGGACAATTGTAAATTGACCATGACTGATGCTCTAAGAGTTCCTCACAACACTTTCCAATAGGGAACTAGTAGGCAGTAGCTAAACACATAAGCTACACGCCTAGACATATAGCGAGCCCTTCGATGGACCAACCCTTAGTAGTTAGAACCAATCAGCTTAGTGCTAAAATCAATGGCGTCCCAAAATTGGTGGCCAAATTTCATTGACTTCGTGCATATAAAATGAGAAAAACTAATCATTTTCACTAAGTAAAAATATTATCATTACATTTTTAATGCAAGTATATATCTACATGACAGTTATTATGGAACTTTGAATAAGATAGAGGTATGAAATGTAAGGTAATAATTACAGTTTGGTCACCATGACAACATCAAAAGCACACATACTGTTCAATGGAGGGATTAGATATATTTGAACATACATTAATTTAGCTATTTTGTTGCGATTTTAGCGTGGAAGTACTCATAATTTTATGTGCCTGTTTGATCGCTGAAGCTAAACTTACACTATTGTGTTACTTCACACCAGGAATGCTCATATGCCAAAATTTATTTAGTACAAAATATAAAAAAGTTTTGCATGTTCTCAAAGAAGGGATAATCTACAGCTTGATTATGTGTGATTGTTTACTAATGCGTTTCTTATTTCCATTTCCTTCTATGGAAGTTCATGTGAGACTTATCCTAGTGAGTAGATATATTTCCCCATTTAGCTCTATAATCATACTGATTTTCATGGACTTAACCAGTTCTCCAGCATTTTGGTAGACTAGATTATTGTAGTGAACTGACTTACCTATCAAAAGGGGCCAAATTAATAAAACAGCCTATAAGAAGCCCTCGGTCCTTATTTTGTATGGCATGGTTTCCCACTCACTCTGAATGCTTCCTTTTACTTGAGAGGTTACTTAATGCAGTTATGAAAATCACAGCATATCTATGTTTTTGTTGCAATAAAACCCCATATGCATTAGTCGATGCAAAGGCCAGGGTAAGCCCCCATTTTGAGAAAAAATCTAGGATTTTGTCATTCGGAATTTCCTAGTGTATGATCAATGCATAATCCTGCAGCTCGTTACAGTCTGGTACTAATATGTGTTTCTTTCAATATATTGCAGGTGAAGCACTCCCAGGAGGCATACAAGAACCTGCAGCAGGAACTGGTGACCTCTCGCTCTCTAGCTAGCTAGCAACAAATCAACAATCATATATGAATCTGATATGACTATGAGATGCACGCGTATATATGCAGGGCATGCGCGAGGACCCGGCGTATGGGTTTGTGGACAACCCGGCGGCGGGAGGGTGGGATGGTGTGGCGGCGGTGGCTATGGGCGGCAGCTCCGCGGCGGACATGTACGCGTTTCGCGTGGTGCCCAGCCAGCCAAACCTGCACGGCATGGCCTACGGCGGTTCCCACGACCTGCGTCTCGGTTGAATCTCCATCACAACGATCGCTTCTAAATTTTACGTCTCAAGTGCTCAATCGAGAAACTGCAATAAAGAAAATCCGTGTATTGTATTATGACATGTTTGTGATGCCTTGTATCGATCTTGTGCATGCGTGTATGCACACGCGTGGTTGGCCCCGATTCAGTTCATAGGTAATTGTGTATTGTATCAGCCTGCAATGACTTGATTTGGTTGTCATAATTTCTACTGCTACCATATATATTTTGTACTTGTAACAATCATTTCATATGTATATATATGTTTGATGGTTATATATTTAGTAGTCCTAGAAAATTCTATATTATTCTCTTTCTTACAACATTTAGTTTCTCCTTTTACCTTATTTATATTGGTGTGACCAATTCACAATTGATTATTTTCAATCAATTGATGCCATTACTAATTTTTTACTACATGAACCATTTTTTCTTTTACATCTCACTTGCGGTTTAAAAATCTTGGATTTTTTTCGATAAAGAGAATATATTAATATCAAAAGATACCAATTACACCCAACCTGATATGGGCTAAGCTCTAGGGGAGGTCCGATCTTCACGGATTTGGATGGGATTCGTGGGGGAGGTGGTAGAACGCGAAGAACACGAAGGGGGTCGGAGATACAAACTCTCACACACACACAAACCGGTTTGTCCTCGTTGGTCCGAACCACCAACTCGATAGAAGTTGCAGGAAAAGATCTTTTGGTAGAAGTCCCGCAAAAAGATCGACGAATCGAAACTTAGAGATCTAGAAGGGTGAAAAGACCAAGGTTGATAGAAGTACAAGCAAAAGATCCAAAAGGTAGAAGTGCAACCAAAAGACCAATGATTGATAGAAGTCACCAAAGAGATCACAAGGATTGAACAAAGAGATCGTGTGGTACAAGATCTAGGATCTATGGTAGGGATTCCCACATGGGGCAAGAGCAAAGCTCAGGTTTAATCTCACATCCAGTCTGAATCTCAGATCTGAGCCAACAAGGCTATTTATAGTTGGTGGGGCAAAGCGGTAAGTTACATGCTGAAAAGTGCTGTTTTGAGCTGAAAGTCGCGCAGGCGGAAGTTCCGGTCGCTCGGGGCGGAAGTTCCGGCTGGATTCCCTTCACAGGGGTTGGACAACATCTGGGAGGCATCTGGGCGGAAGTTTCGGTCCTAGGGGGCGGAAGTTCCGGTCGGGGCGGTACTTCCGGCCAACTTCCGCTCTAGTTCCGAAAATGGTCGTTTTTCTTGCAGAACCATCCAGGGTTGTTTTGGCGCGATTTCGGAACTAGGGCGGAACTTCCGGTGGGCGGAAGTTCCGGTCGCTCGAGGCGGAAGTTCCGGCTAGATTCTCTTCACAGGGCATCTGGGCGGAAGTTCCGGTCCTGGGGGCGGAACTTCCGGCTGGGGCGCTGGAGCTCCATCTTTTTTGTCTTCAGCTCCCTCTTCCTTGGCTTGGTCTCCATGGCTTGTGTCTTGGTCGATGTACCTGATTGAACACAGGGTATTTGCATGAAGTAGTATGCCATCCAAGGACGTGTCAAATGTATACGTGGAAAGGAGCGAATTCACCTCTTGGTGTATAGCTTTCGCCCGAGCTCGTGTCATTGGGCCACGAGGAGGGCTTGTCGGTCTTGAGGAGGAGGTGTCCAAAAGCCACCCCGTATCATCTCCCCCCACTTGAAAAAGAGTCGTCCTCGATGATAGGTCTTCATGAACTTGCATAGGAGGTAGATGACAACCACGCTTGAATGTCCACTTGAAAGTCGTATACCCTATCAATAGCACAAGAGAAACAAGAGAACACTCAAAGTGTAGCCAATGTTCCACGGGATTAGCAAGGGGCCTTATGTAGAAGGAGGTCACCTTATCAAAGTGTCGGTGTGTTCTCATTGAGAGATCTTGTGTAGTCGAAGTGTGGGGTTGAACCCATGCGTTGACGCTCATCCATATGTCACGTTTACCTTCACACAACAAATACCAAGCAAAGTATGTTTGTGTTTGATATTGGAGCACATCATCGATGGCATGTCCTTTCATGTTCACAACACCGTTAGCACAACACAAATTTATCAAGAATAATGCATGTGCAAGGTCAACGTGTTAGAACTCTGTATGAACATCTTCCAAATGTGGAAACACAAAAACTCCAAATTGTGAGACGACCATGGTGTCCATCTCATGTAGAATCCCATTTTCATTGTTGCACTCAAGGCATCGGAAAGAGAAATTGTTCAACATCCTTGAAGCAACAAGTGTAGAATTTGGCCAAAACACATAAGTGGAAGTGTCCAAAATATCATCAACATGTGTGCACACAAACAATTGAAATGAGAAATTGGTCATCATATTTGTTGCAACACAAGACATATCATCCAAAAAGTTCACCAAGTAAAAATTTGCACAAACGTGCGTGCCAACAAACCAAATGAAAGAGAAATTGGTCAACGTGTTTGAGGCAACACCAACGGTAAGAATAACATCATCATGCTTGCAAAAGAACCATGAGAAAGAGAAATTGTTCGGTATGTTCAATGCAAAGCATGGGAAAGGTATTAGATCCGGGTTCGATCTTGTACTTACTTGTATTATGCTCTCAAGAGCTCTCTTTATCAACTCGTGCTCAATCAAGATTGACATTGGCATTCTTGTACCTACACACACAATAGGCAAAGCAAAGAACGTGTGTGCATGGTATATGAACACATCATCCATCATGATGGTCCATTTCTTTTGCACATCACCAATAGTGTTAAGCAAAGCATCATAATATATATGGTGAAAATGCGGGGTAAACACATGAACATGCTCATCATGGGCATAGGCAAAGTCTCCAAAATTTGAGAGAGCTATGGGGGCAATCTCATTTACAAGCATATTAACATCATTGCAAACCAAGCATTGGAAAGAGCAAGTATTCAATATTTTGGTTGCACTAATGGGAGAGTATTGCAAGCATCTAGAGCAAAACATGTTCAATATTTTAGCATTGTTGTCGACAAACCTATGGAAAGAGCAATTGTTCGGCAAGGTTGTCGCAACACAAGCATTATCATCTTTATTATCGTCATTGCAAACAACACATGGGAAAGAGCAATTGTTCGACATATTGCAGGCAATAGGAGAGAAAGTTAAACTCTCATAGCATGGCATGGCCATATTGTCACAAGCAACCAATTCCACATGATCACATGGGGGAATGAACGAAGCATATGGCATAGCAATTGTATCATCATCATCATGCATGCACTCATAAGTCATCATGTCCACTAGTGGGATCATGGCATCATCAACACCTATATAGGTACCTTTGTAGTCCCGCTCATATGAGGTAGGTGTTGTGGAAGTGGTAGGCTCCATGTGGTCTCCATGTTCATCTTCAAGCAAGCATGGTGTGATAGCATCATCTTCATGCACCATGTACATCTTCTTGTTCGTGATCGGCGTCTCGTCATCCATGGAACCTATTGCAACATGAGAAAATACACTAGAGGTAGAGGTTAAGTTGTTAGAATGTGAAATGGCCTCCATGGAACTATCAACTACCTCTATCAACTCACTCGGTGTATCACTCATGTCCTCCAAATGGATGCACTCAAACTCACATATGGGGTGGGAGTCACTCAACTCACTATCACTCTCACTCAAGTGGGCTAAGTGGCTCTCATGCTCACATGGGATTGGTACCCTCTCATCCTTCAAGCATATGGGAGTAGGCTCGATTTTCTCATCTCCATACGCCTCCATTGGTGAAGGGATCATCCCATGCCCACCATTATCAACTCCATTCGCCTCCTTGGTTGAAGGAAAAAAATCCCGTGCTCAACCTTCTCAACTCCATCGCCTCCCATGTTGACACCATTTGATGGCGCTATGGTGTTGTTGAGAGCTAGGCTCGAATCAACATCACTCTTGACTTAGCCTTCTCGTGCTCCATCTTGAAGTGTGGTCTTCATAGTCGCCATCTTGTCCATTTCCTTGCACCATTCTTTGAACACGATGGTATCTTGAAGTGTCATGTTGGCGAATTCGGCATCTAATTGGGCGAAGTAGAGCTTGTGAGCTTGTGGTGTGTTGCATTCCCATGTCATGTGCTTGTTGGATGTGCACACATTACAATGGAGATTGGGGCATTCCCAAAGATGACCGTCTTGTTTGCAACGAAAGCATTGGGAGCTACTTGGTCTTGGCGGACAAATCATTGTCATGTTGGCATAAAGTTGGGTAGACCGTCCTTCATCTTGAAGTGTAGACTCCATGGTCTTCATCTTGGGGCTTGATCTTCTTGTAGGCGCTCTTGTGGTGGTGGCGGTAGGAGAGGGAAGCACCATGAGATGTGGTTCCTCTTTATTTGCACTTGGAACCATCTTGCTTGTTGGTGTAGCGCCTTGTCTCGCACCATTGGAGATCTTCTCATGTGTAGGCGGTCTTGGAGATGCCATTGTGGTGGTGGCGCTAGGCTTTGTAGACACCATATGGTTGGTGTTGTTGACCTTTGTAGCCTTGGCCGCTTCATGTCGAGGCTCTCGTCTTCTTGCATCATCACCATGTCTTGAGGGGTGTCGTCGAAGATCCTTGGGAGGTGTTGGTCGATGGCGAACATGAGGTGACTTGTGTCGGCGACGGTCATGTGGTGACGCATGTCGATGGTGGTCATGAGGTGGTGATGGTCGACGATGTTCATGAGGTGATGTGTGTCGATGACAATCCTCGGCATTCCTAGATGATGGTTCATGTATCTTGGCACTTTGATTGTGGCGCCTTCTTGAGCTCGGAGGAGAGTGTCGATGGCGGTCATGGTGGGGGCACTTTTGGTGTTCCATAGGATGAGCTCGATGTAGATGACCATGTGTATATGCACTCTCATGGTTGCGCCGTCTTGAAGGTCCTCTATCTTCATATATAGTTCCATTGGCCAATATGGGGAACTTGTAGGCACCGGTCTTGTTCAAGGTGGGGTCGAAGCTAGGTTCCACCATGGTGTCGATGTCGTGCTCGAGGTAGTGCTCGGTGCGGTGCTCCATCATGGTGTCGTAGTCGTAGTCGAGGTAGTGCTCCACCATGTCATCGTAGTCGTAGTCGTAGTCGAGGTTGTGCTCCACCATGTCGTCGATGTTGTAGTCGAGCTCGGAGTGGTGGTCCACCATGTTGTCCATGCTTGGCGAGCCATGGTTGGTGTAGGGATGCTCGATGTCGGTCATGTCGACGATGCTTGCGGAGCTATAGTCAGTGTCGAGCTCCACATGGTCCTCCATATCCGCGGTTCTTGCGGAGCTATCACCCTCATAGTACTCCATGTCGTCCTCCGTAGGCTCATCCTCACTATACATGTTAGCCTCTAGGATTGGTGTAAATTGTGGAAAGAGAACTACCAAATGGTCAAAACTTGCAAACCAAGATCGAAAAGGTGTTTCAAGTCGGAGGACAACCGATATGTATGCACACACACAAAACAAAAACTCTATATGGTGTTAGGTATGGATGTGGAAAGCCAAATGGAAGAACCAAATGAAAAGTCTATTGTCAAAAGTGGGTAAGATCCAAAAGTCACAAGTCAAAAGCGTTGATCACAAAAGGCATACACAAGGTGGAACACACGCACGGGATAAAATGGGGTTAGCGCGACCAAGGAAAATGAGCACGAACAAAATTGGTCCTAGCAAAGACTACTTGCTCGATGTCACGCTAACGCAAGAGAGACCGTGGCTTGGTTGCAAAATTGAGAAGCAACAAGATTTGCGCAAGTGATACGTCCCAAACGTATCTATAATTTCTTATGGTCCATGCTACTTTTATGATGATACTCACATGTTTTATACACATTATATGTCATATTTATGCATTTTCCGGCACTAACCTATTGACGAGATGCCGAAGAGCCGATTCGTTGTTCTTGCTGTTTTTGGTTTCAGAAATCCTAGTAAGGAAATATTCTCGGCATTGGACGAAATCAACGCCCAGGGTCCTATTTTTGCACGAAGCTTCCAGAAGTCCGAGGGAGAGACGAAGTGGGGCCACGAGGCGCCGCCACAACAGGGCGGCGCGGCCCAGGTGCTGGCCGCGCGGCCCTGGTGTGTGGGGCCCTCGTGTGGCCCCCTGACCTGCCCTTCCGCCTACTTAAAGTCTCCGTCGCGAAACCCCCAGGACCGAGAGCCACGATACGGAAAACCTTACTGAGACGCCGCCGCCGCCAATCCCATCTCGGGGGATTCAGGAGATCGCCTCCGGCACCCTGCCGGAGAGGGGAATCATCTCCCGGAGGTCTCTTCATCGCCATGATCGCCTCCGGATCGATGTGTGAGTAGTTCACCCCTGGACTATGGGTCCATAGCAGTAGCTAGATGGTCGTCTTCTCTCCATTGTGCTATCATGTTAGATCTTGTGAGCTGCCTATCATGATCAAGATCATCTATTTGTAATCCTTCATGTTGTGTTTGCTGGGATCCGATGAATATTGAATACTATGTCAAGTTGATGATCAATCTATCATATATGTTATTTATGTTCTTGCATGCTCTCCGTTGCTAGTAGAGGCTCTGGCCAAGTTGATACTTGTGACACCAAGAGGGAGTATTTATGCTCAATAGTGGGTTCATGCCTCCATTAAATCCGGGACAAGTAATGAAAGTTCTAAGGTTGTGGATGTGTCTGTTGCCACTAGGGATAAAACATCGATGCTTTGTCTAAGGATATTTGTGTTGATTACATTACGCACCATACTTAATGCAATTGTCCGTTGTTTACAACTTAATACCGGAAGGGGTTCGGATGATAACCTAAAAGTGGACTTTTTAGCCATAGATGCATGCTGGATAGAGGTCTATGTACTTTGTCGTAATGCCCTGATTAAATCTCATAGTACTCATCATGATATATGTATGTGCATTGTTATGCCTTCTTTATTTGTCAATTGCCCAACCGTAATTTGTTCACCCAACATCTCGCTATCTTATGGGAGAGACACCGCTAGTGAATTGTGGACCCCGGTCCTATTCTTTACATCCGAAATACAATCTATCGCAATTGTTCTTTACTGTTCTTCGCAAACAAACATCATCACCCACACTATACATCTAATCCTTTGTTTACAGCAAGCCGGTGAGATTGAGAACCTCACTGTTACGTTGGGGCAAAGTTCTGTGATTGTGTTGTGCAGGTTCCACGTTGGCGCCGGAATCCCTAGTGTTGCGCCGCACTACACTCCGCCGCCATCAACCTTCAACGTGCTTATTGACTCCTACTGGTTCGATTAAACCTTGGTTTCTTACCGAGGGAAACTTGCTACTGTCCGCATCACACCTTCCTCTTGGGGTTCCCAACGGACGTGTCAACTACGCGCAATCAAGCTCTTTTTCTGGCGCCGTTGCCGGGGAGATCAAGACACGCTGCAAGGGGAGTCTCCCACTTCCAATCTCTTTACTTTGTTTTTGTCTTGCTTTGTTTTACTTTACTTTATTTACTACTTTGTTTGCTGCACTTAAATAAAACACACAAAAAATTAGTTGCTAGTTTTACTTTATTTACTGTCTTGTTCTCTATATCGAAAACACACAAAAATTAGTTACTTGCATTTACTTTGTTGTGTGACTTACGGAAAACCTTACTACTGCTAAAATGGCCAACCCTGAAAATACTAAGTTGTGTGACTTCACTAGCACAAATAATAATGATTTCCTATGCACACCTATTGCTCCACCTGCTACTACAACAAAATTCTTTGAAATTAAACCTGCTTTACTGAATCTTGTTATGAGAGAGCAATTTTCTGGTGTTAGTTCTGATGATGCTGCTGCCCATCTTAATAATTTTGTTGAACTATGTGAAATGCAAAAGTATAAGGATGTAGATGGTGACATTATAAAATTAAAATTGTTTCCTTTCTCCGTAAGAGGAAGAGCTAAAGATTGGTTGCTATCTCTGCCTAGAAATAGTATTGATTCATGGACTAAATGTAAGGATGCTTTTATTGGTAGATATTATCCTCCCGCTAAAATTATATCTTTGAGAAGTAGCATATTGAATTTCAAGCAATTAGATAACGAACATGTTGCTCAAGCATGGGAGAGAATGAAATCTTTGGTAAAGAATTGCCCTACCCATGGACTGACTAATTGGATGATCATCCAAACCTTTTATGCAGGATTGAATTTTTCTTCGCGGAACCTATTGGATTCAGCTGCTGGAGGTACCTTTATGTCTATTACCTTGGGGGCGGCAACAAAGCTTCTTGATGATATGATGACAAATTACTCTGAATGGCACACGGTGACATAGGCATCCCCAATGGGCCTGCCGATGATAGTACCCGGGGTTTACTGAAGGCCCACTACCCGAAGAATAAGAAGACTCGGAAGCCCAAGATATTATTAAGGAAAGCTAGAGTTGTAATAGGAAGCATTATTTGTAATCTTGCGGGAAGAGTTAGAGACCTTCCCGGACTCTGTAACTTGTACAATACGAATCCCTCGGCTCCGCCTCCTATATAAGGGGGAGTCGAGGGACACAGAATCGATCGAATCATTGTTTCTCAAACCCTAGCTTTCATATTCATCGAGTACTTTTCGGCTGAAACCTTCGAGATCTACTTGCCCTCTACATCCAACTAAACCCTAGTCTACAATCCGTAGGCATTGACAAGTTAATACCTTGTCAATTGGCGCCGTCTGTGGGATCTAGAGGCGACAAGGAGCTGATCTTGATGGCACATTCAAGATCGTCGACTTCATCAGTAGCAAGCAACATCATGGAGAGAGGTAAACAGATCGAAACTGGTCTCGTTGATTTTATTCCTCACCCGCCCTCCCGTTTGGATGCATATGCGTATCTGGAGGAGCCCATGAAGATGACGTTTGGAAAGTTCCACTTCCGCGTCGAGAAAGAAGGATCGTATCGTCTCGAAGTTCCGATTTCGTCGGGATTATCGGCGGATGATCTTGATTTCTCAAACTCAGTATCATCCATCAAGTCAAGCGACAAGGAGATTTCGTCGCCACGCTTCATCGGCAGCAGGGCAAGTGAAAAACTCGCCAAAATCTTCAGCGACATGTCCTTCGAGTCATCGGCGGACTCCTATATAAGCGATGATTCGAGCGACACCGATAGCTTCGACTTCATCGACAAATCCATCTCTATTGGGAAGGTCTTCACCAATCTCTATGATGGTGTCACCGAACCAAGCAAAGCGAAAACTCCAAAATATCACCAAGTTTATGCCATTGGAGAAGCAAGTCGCGATCAAGGGGAAACATCAGAGGCTTTCGACGATTTGGGAAATCCCTATGTCGATCCCTCAGATCTAAGGAGAGGTTTTGGCACTAAATATGTCGGGCCCACACGACGTGCCAGAGTTCAACTTCCACAAGCAGCCTGGGATAGAGCTGCGAAAGCTTTAGACGATTCTGAACCAATGGAGACAACTGCTACAGTCGAAGAACTGCAAGCTTATCAATATAGACTCGCCCGAGCTGGAAGAGAGTTGGAAAAACGGACGCCTGCCTTGGAACAGAAGAAGGGAGGCAGCTTCCGCATCAAGCAGGCGACGAGCGGAATTAAGTCGACACTCAGAAACATCGGGAGATAGTCACAGAGAAGCTCGGAGGAGAGCAAGATCTCGGCTGCAAAATATACCGGAAGCTGAAAGAGAAACTCTAATCCAAAACCTCGACATGTCCTTTATGTCAATCGACACGAGGGGGAATATTATCCCAAAAACACCGGAAGCAGGGTACATGGCGACACAAGCTTTCATCTTAGCGTCCAGGCCACCTCCCGGAGACCCAAGAGAAGCGTTGTACAACATGGCCATGGCAGGATGTGGAGCAATGGGAGCAGCGTTCACAGCTACACCTCCTGAAGGAACTGCAAGGCAAAATAGTCCAAGACCTACTGCAGCAGTGCAAGATCCACCAAGAGCGAGTGGAGCCAGAGACACAACAACTCAGGCCAGAGTTGATAGAGCGCGACAAGAAAGAAGGGAACGTCGGCATTCACCAGAACTTGCCGAAGAGGACATGTGTGGACTTCCATGTTTCACACGACGGGTCCGAAAAACTCGAGTTCCATCAGGATTCAAGCTACCCGATAGTTTCAAGAAATTTGATGGCCTGCAAGACCCCGAGGATTGGCTAGTCGATTACCTGGAGACAGTAAAATTGATAGGTGGGACCAGAGCGACAGCCATGCAGAGTATCCAGATACATTTGAGCGGAGCCGCCAGATCATGGATAAAGAAGCTTCCCCCAGGTTCCATCGACAGCTGGGAAAGTTTTGAGGATGTATTTATCAAGAATTTTCGGTCAACCTGCAAGAAACCTGCGACACTAGAGGAGTTGAGGTCATGTCGACAAAAGCATGACGAATCAATGAGAAAGTACATCCAAAGGTGGAACATCATCAAAAGCTCGGCAGAAAATATATCTGACGAAAGGGCGATAGATGCATTTGTTGCCGGAGTTCGACGAGGAGATTTCGTGGAGGACTTAGGGAGGACAAACCCAAGAACAGTATCAGCTTTAATGGAGATAGCAAACAGATGGGCAGATGGCGAAGATGCGGTACATAACAAGCGACATAGGTCCCCAGAGGAAGATCGCAGTCGAAATTTCCAAAATAGACGCTGATTTCCCCGTCAATTTTCAAGTTATGATGCACCTGGCCAAATATCGGCTGGCTTTCGGGGAAACAATGGAGGAAACAGTAGAGATGACTACCAGAGAAGTAATGCACAACAAGGCGACAATAGAGATTACAGGCAAAATAGCGGGCCAAGGTTCCAGAGACCTTTTGTGTCTCCCGAAGAGATGATGCACAGGCCGTGTCAGATGCATTTCTTTCTTGATAACAATGGAAAAAGACAGTCAGGACACTTGCAAAAGGATTGCCGAAATTTCCAGGCAATGTTAAGATGGGCAGGACATGCAAATGCTCAGGCAGCTCACAGAAATCCTCAAGGACCTAGGAGTGAGATTCATTTGCCACCTCCTCCCGCGGTCACAGACGAAAATCGACATCATCCCAGAATAGCGGCTGCACCTGCTCCACCGCCCTACGTCGATCCTAACTCTAACGGAGCGGTCTCGATGATTCAGAAAGGTAGGCCATCCAATAGAGCTCAGAAAGTAATCTCGCGACAGGTGTTTATGGCAGAGAAGATGCCACCACCAACGATCGAGTACCTTAACTGGTCATGGCAAGATATTGGCTTCACAATAGCTGATCATCCACAAGCAAGTTCCTCGCCCCGGCAGTCAGCGACTGATCTTACCAAGACAGTAATTGCGGGATTCGATGTATCTTGAGTATTCATAGATGGCGAAAGCAGTCTAAACCTTATGTACGCAGATACGCTAAGGAAGATGAATATTTCCCTCGCAAATTTGAAACCAACCGACACACGTTTCCACGGCATCACACCAGAGAAGCCAAGTTACCCACTGGGGAAGATCAATCTCGACGTTCAGTTCGGGACCCGAGAAAACTACAGGATAGAGAGGTTGGAATTCGAAGTTGTGGATTTCCGTCGCAGTATCATGCTTTGTTGGGGCGACCAGCATATGCCGGGTTTATGGCGGTACCACATTACACATACTTGCTTTGGAGGTTACCCGGACCTAAGGGACCAATCACAAGCCAAAGGAAGCTTCGCGCTAGCCGATAAATGCGACAAAGATTTTCATCGACTATCGAAACTTTCGGGATGCAGGCGAGTACGCAGCGTCAAGGCTCATGACCGATTATGATGTGCTGCCAGATGTAGGGAGGCCCAACAAGGAATCAACTTTCAATACAGCAAAAGATTCTAAGGAAGTGCAGATTCACCCGACAGATCTGAAGAAAACAACGTCCATCGCAACAAACATGGACCTCGCATAGGAAAGCGCGCTCGTCGAGTTCCTCCGTGAGCACTGGAAAATCTTCGCATGGTGTCCGGCTGACATGCCGGGAGTACCCAGGGAACTTGCCGAGCACCACCTAAACTTGGATCCTATTGCGAGACCAATCAAGCAACCTTTGCGGCGTTTTTCGGAACCAACCCGCAAAGCCATGCTGTCAGAAATTGATCGACTTAGAGAAACTGGTTTCATCAAAGAGATATCTACTCAGGCCACTTGGGTAGTGTTATCACCAGATTTTAGACAAATCCAGAGGTGGGCCAGGCTTGGAAGGTTACATGTGGAAGATTTCTGAAGCGGCCTGGCACGAAGGGTTTTGGGCCGAATTGCCCGTGTATCTTTATTTAGTAGTTTACCCTTTTAGATAAGAGTTAGAGTTTGTATCGTGCACGAGGGGATGTGCCCTCTTTAGAAAGTCCCCTGGACTATAAATATGTACCTAGGGTTTATGGAATAAACAACAACACAACGTTCACCCCAAAACAAACCAATCTCGGCGCATCGCCAACTCCTTCGTCTCGAGGGTTTCAATCGGGTAGCGACATGCTCGCCTAGATCGCATCTTGCGATCTAGGCAGCACAAGCTCCACGTTGTTCATGCGTTGCTCGTACTGAAGCGTCTTTGATGGCGGGCAACGTAGTTATCATAGATGTGTTAGGGTTAGCATTGTCCTTCGTATAAACATGCTTACGTAGTGCAACCCTTGCATATCTAGCCGTCCTCATGCCTATCTCGGCATGGGGGCGGCACCCTGCTTGTTCATCGTTTAGTAGATCTGATCCGTTACGATTGCTCCTTGCTCGCAAGGATTAGTTTAATATCTGCAATAGTTAGGCCTTACAAAGGGGGGAGGATCCCAGTGGCATGTAGGGTGGCGTTCGCAAGTCCTAAACAGGATGTTCCGTGGATCAACTACATTGTTGGTTCTTTGGCCTTGTTTAGGATCGGCTTATGAGCACCTTGCGTGGCCGCGAGGCCCAACCTGGAGTAGGATGATCCGATTATGCGGTGAAAACCCTAAATCGTCGTAGATCTCATTAGCTTCATCTTGATCAAGCAGGATCACCAAGTATTCGTGCACCCCGCACGGATCATGGGTGGATCGGCTCTTTGAGCCGATTCACAGGATAACCTGAGAGCCGATCGAGGCTCGTATTTAACGTTTACGTGTATGCCATGCAGGAACTAAGCGAGGCATTCCCCATCACCTTCCCCGACCGGGTATAGGTCAGGTGGCACGCCCTTGCACTTCGCATCGCCGCGTGTGACCGTAAGAGCATTGCGGGCCGTCGCTCGGAGGGGTCTCAGCCAGCCGCAGCTCTAGGCTCTTCCCGGCTCTACTAGTGCTGACTGTCGCTGCCCGGCGGTGGGTTTTGGCGGTCAACACATTCTGGCACGCCCGGTGGGACACTCGTCTACATCAACCACATCGCCATCTACATCCGAGATGGCGGACGGCACGCCAGTCACCTACGAGGAGCTGCCTGCTGAGCTCAAGAAGAAACATGACGAGATCAAGGCCACCCTCGAAGCCGACCTCATCGGCTCTTTTCGCAGAACCCGTACCCATGGCATCGATGGAAGGGATTCTCACCACAAGGTGCACTCGATGGGATAGATCTCTCCGCCCGTCGGAGGAACGCACCATGGCCCTGCGGCAGGAGATTAACTACTTGGTGGCTCACTCGCTACACCGCCACTCGAAAACTTGGTCAACGTGTTGGAGCGTCTCGCTCGCGCGTGATCCGAGAGATCATGAGCCACCGCACTCGCCGTCCGGACCAGCTCTCGGGACGCACCAAGGAGAGTTGCCACTCCGGGCCCCGTCCACCGCTGCCATATGCGTTGGCAAGCACTGGCTGAAGTGCCGGCTACACCGGCATTCGTCGTCTACAAGATCGGTGGTGACCCTAATGACTACCAGCTCTTGGTTGAGGCGCCTAAGGAGATCCCTCAAGGATACGCGTGCACGTATGTGCCGATTGTGGCAACCGGGCACTCTCAAACCAGGCCACAACGTCGTGGACTCCGGCGCAAACAGGAGGAACGTCGCCGACGAGCTTGAGAAGCGTGACGTGGCTAGCTAAGCACGCCACCCCGACGAAACTCCCGAGCCCAGCTCCCGCAGCTTGGCTCGCAGCCGGAAAAGCAAACATGGCTGGCTAAGTACGCCACCCCGGCGAATCTTCGCAGCGCATCTCCCGCAGCCAAGCACAGCGGATCGATCAGTACCATACTGAGAGACCAGTTCGGCATTATGCCGAAAAGGAGGGCAATCGGCTATTCCAAGCCGTACCCCGATGAGTACGAGATGATCCCGCTGCCACCTAAATATCGGCTCCCTGATTTCTCCAAATTCAGTGGATCAGATGGCTCCAGCTCCATCGAGCACATCGGCCGATATTTGGCGCAACTAGGACCGGCTTCGGTGTCGGATCAACTACGCGTGAGGCTCTTTTCACAGTCCCTCACGGGATCGGCTTTTGGATGGTATACCTCTTTGCCAACAGAACTCCATCCAGCCTTGGAAGCAATTGGAAGAACAGTTCCATATGCAATATCATTCAGAAGCTTCCGATTCTAGCATTGCCGATCTAGCACAACTACGTCAGAAGCGCGGAGAAACGGTGACAGAGTACATCCAGCGCTTCAGGAACCTTAGGAACCGATGTTATTCGGTTCGTATAACCGAAAAGGAAGCGAGCCGAGTTGGCAGTAGCCGGCCTTGCAACACAGCTCAAGGACATGGCCTCCCAAGCAGATTATCCTCGCCGGCGCACATGGTTCGAAACTATCAGCATATGAACAGCGCCACCCGCACTCGTACCAAGACAAGTTCAAGCGTGCGTAGTCATGGTCGATACGAGAGGAAAGTGAAGTGCCTCGCGGGAGACCAAGAAGTAGCAGTGGCTGAGTGGACTCGGGGAGGAACCCCCGTGTCCCGCAAATGGGTAAAGCCACCAGTGGCCGCCTGTGGGATTTGATTTTGACGTGACCAAGACCGAACAAATCTTCGACCTCCTACTCAAGGAGAAACAGCTTGACGATTCCCGAAGGTCTCAAGTTCCCCACGGCGCAAGAGCTAAACGGAAAGCCGTACCGTAAATTCCACAATTCGCTTTCCCATGCCACCAACGACCGCAGGGTGTGGCGTCAACACATCCAAGCGGCGATAGAGAAGGGGCGTTTAATTTTCAACCAAGTACGCCATGAAGGTAGACACCCAGCCTTTCCCCGCCGTTAACATGGTAGAAGTCATTCACCCCGAGGGCTGCCAGCCAGGTCCCACGTTCAGCATCAACATGGTAGGACCTGGGAACCACTCTGGCAAAGATGGAGATGAGGGCAGCTGCTCTCATAGCAAGGATACGGAGGAGGCCGCTCCACGCGATCGGCTCCATCATGATGGCAAGCGCTACGTCACACAGGGAGAAGTGAAGAATATAAGATATCAACGACCTCTCTCTGACCACCTCCTCAACAAATATGTGAGTCAGTATGACCAACGCCGACGGTCCAACTATGATGATGAAGGAGATCGTTTGGCTAGAGAAGCCAGAAGACATCGTCGGCAGGATCGCGATGAGGAGGAGCACGAACGCTGTGCCACGGAAGCATCAAGGGAGCAAGATGACAACGCCAGCATTGGGACCGCCCCTTCTTCGGTACATCGCTGGGATTCAGGAATGAGCCGATTGCCCACAATCGGCAATTGCCCGTAATGCAATCGAAAAAGAAGGGGGCAGCCAACGTGTCCGTGTTCGAGCGCCTAGGGCCTCTCCCGCCACAAAGCAAACGCGCTGAGTCACCTCGTTGGGCAGATCTTGAGGATTTAGAAGACGAGGGAGAAGTGGAAGAAGATAGGTACCACCGGCCAAGGTGGTGCCCTGACGGACTCAGCCGTTCTCAAAAGCGCAGGGTTCAGCCGATTGCGCGGCCTAGAGAAAGCCGAGAGGTTGTACCCGCATACGCTAAGGAAGGCACGGCCTGATCCGGCTGCAAAGGTCCAGCGAACCCTGGATGAAGAGGGTCGTCCACGTAAAATGGAGTGGCGCCTAAACAGAGGAAAGCCGATGATGAGACATCGGCTGGCACAAACATGGTACTCGTCTTGCCGACGGAGCGTAGCGCTCCACGACTCTACGGAGCACTCAAGGTGGACGACAGCAAGCGCATCAAGTCGGAAGTCGGGTTGGTTTTATCCAGCTCGACCAAGTAGCAAGATCAAACCAATGAGCAAACCAGAGAGAGGCTGATCCTTGTGATCGGCCCCAAAAAACTTATGAAGGGAACTTACAAAACCTTCAACGAGCAAGCAGCGTGGAGGCCGATTCAAGCAATCGGCCAAAATTATCCTCAACCACCATTCTCGCTCGGTTTCAAACATGTTATCCAACGAGCCGATACCATCAATTCTCTTGACAGAATCGGCTCGGGGGCACCTGTGTATATGAAAATACGAGGATATGCAACGGAAGCATCTCATCTTCTGGTGATGGGTATTGGAATATGGGGGCCGATGCACAGGTCGGCCGTAAAAACAAAAAGTGAAAATTCGAAACTTTTCGAACACAGCCGATGCAGCAGACATCGACTTCAGAATCAAGAAACAGCCGATGCGTAGCCATCGACTCTAGTTGTGCGATGATTATCAAGCCTTCACCAAATCCAGGATTTCCAATCTGTGGGGCTAGTGCAGCTGAAACGGAAGATTATCGGCTGTCGGAGGAAGAAAGAGGATCGGCTGTGGCACATTCTCTCTGACATTCTCGCCTCGAGTAAGACTCGGGGGGCAACAAGCCTGGAAGATGCCCTGTTTTTAAGAGCCGATTAGGGTCACCTCGGCTGCGGCTGCGTTATGGTCGTCTCGTGGGAGGAACTCGGGAAGGAAAAGCCGTCGTCTAGTACGAGGCTTGGACCGTGGCTCGTTGCTGCAAGAAAAGGAAAGAAGTCCGACGCATTGCTATCGGTCTTAGCATGACAAACGGGAGGAATGAAATTGGAGCGATTTAAAATGGAAAGAACAATTTCATCAATTCCAAGGAGCAGCTTTACAAGAAAGAGCCGATGGCTCTCAAAAGAGGGATCTGGTGCCTAGTGCACTGCTACTACTAGTCCTATACTACTAGTCGTCGCTGTCCTCGTCATCGCCGCCGTCGACGTCGTCGGCGCTGCTCCCAGGGAGCTCCTCGTCGCTGCTGCCCCAGCCCTTGGCCGGAGCCTCTTCCTCCCCGTCATCATCATCATCCTCGCTGTCCGCCCAGGAGCGAAAGCGCTTGGTCGGCGGATACCCGATGGAGGAGGAGGAGTCATCCTCCTCCTCTTCCTCTTCGTCATCATCTTCGTCCTCGCTATCCGTCCACATGCGGAGGCGCTTCTTCGGTGGGAGCTGGACGGAAGGGGAGGCCTTGGCCTTTGCTGCTTCTCCTTCTTTCTCCTCTTTGTCAGAGGAGAAGGGATTCACCGCGGGGTGGAGGTCTGTCCTCGTTCTTCTTCTTCGGCGAAGGTTGGGGGAAGAGTTTTGAGAAGGAAGAGGAAGAGGAAGACATTGCTACAGGAGGAGAGGGTTTTTTGGTGCCGATAGCTGGGATGGAATAGAGGATAGAGAGAGCTAACCAGTCGGCACGGTTAAGTAATGAGGAATCTGGTGAAGGTTTAATGCCAATACAGCTTCCGAGGGATCGATGCTAAAGCTGTCGAATTTTTAGAGAAGCTCGAGAAGACAGTGGCATAATGATGACGGATGTCGTAATCGGTTCCGCTTCCGCCACGACATGACCCTTCGAAGGGAAAGCATAATGATTTTGGAAATGTTATTTCCAAAACCAGGGGGGCATGTGTTATCACCAGATTTTAGACAAATCCAGAGGTGGGCCAGGCTTGGAAGGTTACATGTGGAAGATTTCTGAAGCGGCCTGGCACGAAGGGTTTTGGGCCGAATTGCCCGTGTATCTTTATTTAGTAGTTTACCCTTTTAGATAAGAGTTAGAGTTTGTATCGTGCACGAGGGGATGTGCCCTCTTTAGAAAGTCCCCCGGACTATAAATATGTACCTAGGGTTTATGGAATAAACAACAACACAACGTTCACCCCAAAACAAACCAATCTCGGCGCATCGCCAACTCCTTCGTCTCGAGGGTTTCAATCAGGTAGCGACATGCTGCTCTAGATCGCATCTTGCGATCTAGGCAAGCACAAGCTCCACGTTGTTCATGCGTTGCTCGTATCGAAGCGTCTTTGATGGCGGGCAACGTAGTTATCATAGATGTGTTAGGGTTAGCATTGTCCTTCGTATAAACATGCTTACGTAGTGCAACCCTTGCATATCTAGCCGTCCTCATGCCTATCTCGTGCATGGGGGCGGCACCTCGCTTGTTCATCGTTTAGTAGATCTGATCCGTTACGATTGCTCCTTGCTCCGCAAGGATTAGTTTAATATCCGCAATAGTTAGGCCTTACAAAGGGGGGAGGATCCGAGTGGCATGTAGGGTGGCGTTCGCAAGTCCTAAACAGGATGTTCCGTGGATCAACTACATTGTTGGTTCTTTGGCCTTGTTTAGGATCGGCTTATGAGCACCGTGCGTGGCCGCGAGGCCCAACCTGGAGTAGGATGATCCGATTATGCGGTGAAAACCCTAAATCGTCGTAGATCTCATTAGCTTCATCTTGATCAAGCAGGATCACCAAGTATTCGTGCACCCCGCACGGATCATGGGTGGATCGGCTCTTTGAGCCGATTCACGAGATAACCCGAGAGCCGATCGAGGCTCGTATTTAACGTTTACGTGTATGCCATGCAGGAACTAAGCGAGGCATTCCCCATCACCTTCCCGACCAGGTATAGGTCAGGTGGCACGCCCTTGCACTTCGCATCGCCGCGTGTGACCAGAAGAGCATTGCGGGCCGTCGCTCGGAGGGGTCTCAGCCAGCCGCAGCTCTAGGCTCTTCCCGGCTCTACTAGTGCTGACTGTCGCTGCCCGACGGTGGGTTTTGGCGGTCAACAGGTAGCTAACCCAGTGATGGTGCCGAAGAAAAACACGAAAGTCCTTCGTATGTGTGTCGACTTTACGTGCCTCAATAAACATTGTCCAAAGGATCACTTTCCCCTCCCAAGGATCGATCAGATTATCGACTCCACGGCAGGATGTGAACGTCTTCCCTTCTTGGACGCATATTCTGGTTACAATCAGATCACATTAAAAGAAGACGATGAAGCCAAAACAGCGTTCATCACACCATATGGCGTATTTTGTTACAAAACAATGCCTTTCGGGTTGAAAAATGCGGGAGCAACATATCAACGGATGATGCAGAAGTGCCTAGCAACACAGATTGGAAAAAATGTACAAGTGTACATCGACGACGTGGTCATCACATCAAAAAAGGGGGCAACATTAATCGAGGACTTGAAGGAAACTTTCGATAACCTCGACAAATTTTGTCTCAAGTTGAATCCGACGAAATGTTCTTTCGGCGTCCCTCGCGAGAGAACTTCTCGGGTTCCTAGTTTCAGCAAGAGGGATTGAAGCAAATCCCGACAAAATCCAAGCTATCGTAACAATGAGGAAGCCAACAAAGTTGAAGGAAATACAGCAGTTAACTGGGCGAGTCGCAGCTTTAAGAAGATTCATCGCCAGGCTGGGAGAAAAGGCGCTACCATTCTACGCCCTAATCAAACAAGGAGAGAAGTTCCAGTGGAACGAAGAGGCAGATATGGCCTTCGAGGACCTCAAACGGAAAATTTCGACACCACCAATTCTAGTGGCGCCAAAAGAGAAAGAACTGCTCCTGTTATATATTGCGGCCACACCTCAGGTGGTCAGCACGGCACTAGTTGTCGAAAGAGAAGAAGAAGGAAAACTCCATGGAGTGCGAGAGGCCGATATATTTCATCGGCGAAGTATTATCGCCTTCAAAACAGAGGTACCCGCAGTACCAAAAGCTAGCATATGGAGTATTCACAACCGCAAGAAAATTGCGCCACTATTTTTCGGCGCATCCGATAATAGTGGTCAATGAGGCGCCTTTATCCAACATACTCAATAATCCAGAAGCTACAGGCCGTGTCTCCCTTTGGGGAATAGAATTTTCTCCTCGGGACATCACGTATGAAAAAAGAAAGGCAATAAAGTCACAAATTCTACCAGACTTCATCGCAGAGTGGATGGAGTTGCAAAACATAGGACCTCCGGATTTATCGAGAACCTGGAATATGAACTTCGACGGGTCCAAAAGGTTAGAAGGAGCTGGAGCAGGGGTAATACTCATATCACCTGAGGGCGACAAATTGAAATACGTCATGCGGATGACGTTCCCAAACGCATCTAATAATGAAGCAGAATATGAAGCCCTTATACATGGGATGAAGATGGCGAAAGCCTGTGGCGCAACTCGACTAAAAATATTTGGCGACTCACAATTGGTAGCTCAGCAAGTCATGAACCAATGTGATGCGGTCAATGATAGCATGGTGGCATACAAAGAGATGTATAATGAGCTGGAGAAGCTGTTTGATGGATGCGAAGTAAACCATATCAGTAGGCTGAGCAATGATGAAGCCGATGTTCTTGCAAACATCGGGTCGCAGTGCCTCGCAATTCCCCCAGGTGTTTTCTGGGAAGAAATAACAGAGAGGTCCACGAAGCCGAAGAAATTAACAAAGAAAGAGAAGAGCAAGAAACCCTCGGGGGCTGTGAAAGAAGCATTGGAAGAAGAAGACGAGGAACAGGATCTAGTACTGATGGTACAAATCCCATGGATGCAAGCGTACATATCATACATCCTAAGAAAGACAATACCCGATGATCCAATTGAAGCAAGGCGAGTTATTAGGCGATCCAAAGCTTTCACGGTGGTCAAAGGGGAGTTGTACAAATGCAGTATATCGGGTGTGTTACAAAGGTGCGTCACACCCGAAGAAGGAAGGATAATTCTGAAGGACGTGCACGAAGGAGTATGTGGCCACCACGCGAGCAGTCGAGCCATTGCAGCCAAAGTCTTTCGAGCAGGATTCTACTGGTTGACAGCAATTGAGGACGCGAAGGAAATAGTGCGAACTTGCGACGCATGTCAGAGATTTGCCGCAAAACCTCACTCCCCGGCAGCAGAATTAATGCCAATACCCTTATCTTGGCCCTTTGCTCAATGGGGTCTCGATATGGTGGGAAAATTACACAAAGCTTCGCCAGGAGGATACGAGTACATGTTGGTTGCTGTTGACAAGTTCACCAAGTGGATAGAAGCAAAGCCGATAAATTCACCAGATGCAGCATCAGCAATAAAGTTCGTGAAGGGCATCGTTTTTCGATTTGGAGTACCTCATAGCATCGTCACAGACAATGGCAGCAACTTTACGTCAAAGGAGTTCAAGGCGTATCGTGCGAGGTAGGCATCAAATTGCACTTCGCATCGGCTTGCACATCCTCAAACCAATGGTCAAGTCGAGAAAGCCAATGGCACCATCTCGCAATGGCATCAAGAAACGCTTGTTAGGACCACTGGAAAAAGCTCGACATACCTGGCCAGAAGAGTTACCAAGTGTGTTATGGAGCATCCGAACAACACCAAATACAAGCAACACAGGAGACCCCGTTCTTCCTAGTCCATGGAGCAGAGGTAGTACCGCCGATAGAAATAGAGCACGACTCCCCGCAGTTACGGAATACAACGAAGAAGTTTCCAGGAAAGCTTTGGAAGACGACGTCGACGCACTCGACGAAGCTCGAGACGAAGTATTGTCAAGGGTAACTAAATATCAGCAGGACCTGAAAAACTACCACAGTCGACGTTTGCGACCAAGATCCTTTCAAGTTGGAGACCTAGTTTTGCGACTCAATCAAGAGCGTACTGAAAAACTCGAGTCACCATGGCTTGGCCCTTACGTCATTACGGAAGTAATCGAAGGAGGAGCGTACAGGATAAAATACAAGAAGACAGGGGTTCCCGAGAAAAACCCCTGGAACGTGGCACAGCTAAGGCGTTTTTACGCTTAGTGTCAAAATATAGTCCTCCTAGTAAAAATACAATGTACTGAAACGCCCGCGTGTTTTCAGACGCACTCTTTTCCTTTTTCGGGGCACCGAGTGGGGCCGAGAAAGGTTTTTAATGAGGCGGGCTCGCGGTGCTGCAATATAATAAAGATAGTAGAGATATACTTCTTATTCTTCGACACGCTCGGGGGGCTTAATGCCTTCAAGTTACAAAATGTATACAATATAGATAAACCAGACTTACCGAAATATTTCGCCTTGGTACAAGAATACCTCGCCAAATAGAACATCGGAAGCTAACAACTGTAAATATAGCGTACTCGTCAAAATATTATTGCTTTGGTTTGAAAACCTCGCAACAAAAATATAGAACATCACCACCAAGACACTCGGGGGTTCATGCCCATTTATAGCAAAATATATATACCTTCTCGCAATAAGAGAAAATCTTCGGGACAATAAAATAGCACAAGCTCCAGCCAAAGGCTCGGGGGCTAGACGATCAAAAATAGAAACAATACATACTTACAGAGTTGACAGCTTTACAATATAGATCATGTTTACAAGGACGTATCAACGGCGAAACTACAACAAGAAAAAGGAAAAAACCTTCAATGGATACCTAGCACATGGTCTATGGTTACTCGTTCATTGGAAGGACGAGTACTGTGCTCAGCATAGCTACCCTTCACAAAGAACTCAGCGTCCATCCGAAGAAGTTCATCCATCATATCTTCGGCTACAGGAGTCACCAGATCATCAATTTTGCCCATGTTTCTCTTTTTCTTCGACATCTTAGCCAGGCACGTGGGCACAATTTGATTCATGGGCAATTTTGGATAGCAAATCTTTATCATCATCATAGCAAATCTTGCGCCAGCAGAGAGTTGAGCCCGCACAAAGCCATGGATTCGAGGAGCATCTCGAAACTTTTCCATTAATGCAGGAAGAGTTTCTGGCATTTTGTTGCGAGGGAACATGGTTCCATAAACTAAAAATAAAGTCTTCGTACAGAAGTCAAGGAAGTCACGGACCCGAGCCGCGCGATCTTGGAATCTGACAATTTGACGGGTACGCTCAGGAGTGACCCAAAAGTTAGAACCATGTTGTGCAGCCAGTCTGAGCAGAACATTGGTTTGAGCTTCAACACGTTGATCTTCGGCAGCAGTGTCCAAAAATGAGCCTGGTACAGCAAATAAATTGACAAGGAAGGAAAAATAGCAAAGATAACATCCAGCGTGGTTATGAACATGAAACATACCTGTCATGTCCAAGTCAAGGCGTCAGTCATTAGCTGAAGCATATAATTCTCTCGAGAGGAAGCTTCGGTAGCCTCGGCAACAGCAGCATCCTTTACAGCAATGGCTTCTTTTGCCTGTTGAAGAGCAATATTCTCTCTCTCGGATGCTTGTCGCGATTGTTCCATCAT
The DNA here is from genome assembly GCF_022539505.1 of Lolium rigidum. Taxonomy (NCBI): domain Eukaryota; kingdom Viridiplantae; phylum Streptophyta; class Magnoliopsida; order Poales; family Poaceae; genus Lolium; species Lolium rigidum. The sequence goes on from NC_061508.1 coordinate 304,225,935, forward strand.
CGCAAGAGTTTCTTTCTTCATGGATTGGAGTTGTTGGCGCAATTCTTGCAAATCTTGCGACAAATGTTGTCTTGAAAAACCTTCGATGAAGTTATCATTGACTAGTGTTTTCTTCGAGAAGGTGGAAGCAGGAGAAGTATCGGCAGAATGAGGATTGCGGAGTAGTTATCAAATATCAACTGGAAAAGAAAATTCCAATATCAAAGGATTGCACAAGACAGAATTCCATTGATCTTCAAGAAATTTACATGGATATTACAGAAGGAGTTCTTCAAAAGGACTACCAAGGTAATTGTCGCCAAAACTAATATGGTGACAATAGCTAAAGAAACAGGAAAAATAAAAAGAAGGGGCATTCAACTAGACCTTCGGCTTTGATGAGCTAGGAGTTGAAGATGGCTTGATCCCGAGATAGGACAGGATTTTCTTCGCGTTGGGCTTTGCCGCCTTGATCAACGATCGCCATTTTGTCTGCTCTATCTGTTCTGTGTCGCCTACTTTAGCCCAGTCGATAGTTTGTTGGCTGTCAGCGACCAAGGCAACTGTGCTTTCAACAGCGACCTTCATATTCTCTTGGCGCACCTTCAGCCCAATATCTTCTCGCGGATTAAAACACTTGGCAAGAGCAAGGAAAGTTGTGGGTTCCTCTTTCTTCGGGAAGAAGTAGGGGAAGAGTCGCGACAGCCCTGCTTTAGCTTGATCAATGCCCTCGCGTGTTTCTGTTCCATGAAATTCAAGGAGCGAAAGGGCGTCAAGAAGAGGATCATTGTCGGGATCTTCAAGTTCAAATTCTTGAGATGTTTTACCTGTCAAGATAAAAACTTATTGATCAACAAACGAGTGAAGGAAAGAAAGTACAAAGGATGAGAAGTGGTTCAGATACTTACTGACAAAGCGACGGTTTTGCGACCTCAGGCGTTTAATAATCGCTTCCTCGCGAGCAGATTGGCGGCTATATGCTCGCTCAGCGAAGTCTCGGCATCGTGAAATTTCTTCTTAAGATCTTCGACACCAGCAGCATCGGTTTTAGCCTTTTCAGCCTCTGCTCTAGCTTGAATAGCATTTGATTCGGCCTTCTTACGAGCCTCTTCACTTTGCTCTAATTTTTGAGCAAGTGCATTCGCACGCTCGTTGGCCTCCGCCAGTTTTTCTGCCGAGAAAAGATAAAATTTAGTTAAAAATATCGACAACGAAGGAGTAAGAAGGCAAGGGCAAAAATAAGCAGCGAGGCATTACCTTCAGTCTTACTGGCATACTCACGGTACCCAATGAATTGGGCACCGATGCGCATAAGCTCTTTGATCATAGGCTGTCAAAGAAGGACAAAGAAAAATATCGATATGGGAAAAATATGATGGCATAATAAAGAAGCAAACAGAAGAAATATAGACAGTGACAAGAAAATTGAGAACTTACATCATCCAAGAGAGGGTTAGAGGAGCTACTCAATTAGAGAGTAGGCTCCGGGATTGTTTCAATCCTTGCCCTTTTTGGTGAAGGGACAAGGGGGCTTGAAGGAGGTGTAGGAACGCCGATGTTTTGTTGAGGAGGCGAGGATTCCTCTCCTTCAACTGGCGTCTCCGAAACAACTAGAGTATGTGATGTACTCGTTCGAGCAGCCACATCAAAAGCTGGTACTTCTTCCTCATCATCACTGCGATTAAATGTTGGCAGTATAAAAAGCAAGATAGACAAAAATCTTCGAGTAAAAAAAAGTGACTTACGAACTGATGAGGGCCTCAAGGTATGGATCATAAGCTGCCTTTTGACATGAAGGAACAGCTTCTTTGGCTTTGGAGGTGCCGGAATCTTCGACATCATTCCTTTTCCTTTTGTTCTTTGGAGAAACAAGCGAGGAGGAGGAGATTGTGCCGATGCAAGTGCCTTCGTAGGCAGCCTCCTTTTCATAAGATCCCGCAGATTTTCGAGAATCCGCGGGTTCATTCACAAAAGAGGGGGCATCTTGGTTGTCGTCGGGGACAACGGCCCTTTCCTCGACTTCTCCACCCTCAGGAAGGGGAGGAAGCGAGACAAGATTTGGATGGTTCTATATAAAAACAGGGGAAGATGTCAAAAAAGGAGTTACAAAAAGATAGCAAGGCAATAACAAATCAATCGACAAAGTTTACCCGGGGAAGCGCATTGGTGGCGCCGTACGGTTTTACACGACAAGAAGAAGGGACAGAATCTTTTTTGCCGAGAGAAGAGATTTTTCGGACAAGCTTTTCTAAATCCTTGACCTCCAAATCCGCTGACAACCGATCTGCGTCCTCGTCGCCAGCATACTTCCAGAGAGGGTTTTTGCGAGCCTGAAGAGGCTGTACTCTGGTTCTAAGAAAATAAGCTGTGATTTGGATACCTGACAATTCTTTGCCACGAGTATTTTGCAACTCATGGATGCGAGTCATCAAGGCCTCTGTCGATGTTTTTTCTTCTTCGGTAGCCTCTGCATCCCAGGAGCGGTGGCGAAGGATTTTCTCGGCACCATCGAAAGGAGGGATGTTGTCTTCAGCGCATCCATGGTTCTCCTCCTGAATATACAACCACTTCTTGCGCCACCCTTGAACTGAATCAGGGAGTTTGACATCGAAGTAATCGACTGTGGGGCGAACAGAAATAACAACGCCACCTATATTATAGGCGACATTGGGAGAGCCATTGCGGCGACAAAAGAAAATGCGCTTCCATAGCGCCCAGTTAGGCTGGACGCCAAGGAAGGCCTCACAGAGGGTGATGAAAATGGAGATATGGAGGATTGAGTTGGGCGTGAGGTGGTGAAGTTGAAGACCATAAACAAAAAGCAATCCACGGAGAAAAGGATGAATGGGGGCGGAAAGACCGCGGATGAGATGGTCGACGAAACTTACCCGATACCCCATTGGAGGGGTTGGGTAGCTTTCTTCACTAGGGAAGCACAGCGCTTTAGGCTTCTTACTAATCCCTAGCTTCTTCAAGAGATTGATGTCCTGAGAGGAAATTTTGGACCTTTCCCACTCCGCGCTTCCCAGATCTACGACAGCCATGGAGGGTTCAGGCGTGCTGCGCTTGATCAACCGACGCGGTGGCATCAACAATGGCGCAGGAATACAGCTTGGGGAAGATGAGCTTAGGGAATTGTGGGGCGCAGGAGGAGGTTTTGCAGAGGAAAGTAGGAGAACGGCGCGAGCGGAAGTGCTCGAGGAAGAAGAAGGAGATCTTATATAGAGGTGCGGTGAAGCGGCGGACCGTTGGATGGAAAAGGGGTGTGGCAGATGATACCCACATAGAAACAAGGGTAAAAAAAAGTATTTTAACACTGGAGAAGTTACGGTACGTGCGCCAGGAAAAGCGGAGGACGTGTGTCCCCCACCTACACGACGTGTCAAGATAATGGATAATTTGGGCCCGCAAGGCAGCGGGAGAAAACTTCTCGCAATTTTCGGATTCGCAATCGTGGCTATCGTCAGCAACAAAGTCACCTTGTCAGATAGAAAAAATTCGACTCAACAGCGGCATAAAAAGGCGACATGCAAAAATATTGGAGAGCCTTTGATCAAATACAAGTTTTTGATCAAATGCTCGGGGGCTACTATGAAAAAATGAAAAGATCAAGAAAGACAAAATAGAAATGGCATGAGCCTATGATCCAATACAAATATTTGTTCATAGCTTCGGAGACTACACCCATCGGGAGCGCTGTTCGCGCACTTGAGAAATTATAAAACTTCGGGAGAGAAAGAAAATATAGCGGCATAAGGTGTGGAGCCTACAACCAAGCGCAAGTCCTTGGCTATAGCCTCGGGGGCTACTCCCATCGGGAACGCTGTTCGCGTGCCCGATGAAATTATAAAAAAAAAGATAGAAGAGCAAAAGAGTATATTTCGAGTTATAAATAACTCTGCATATACTCCCATCGGGAAAGCAATATAAGTCATCTTTGACTCAATAAAATGTGCCATTCCAATAGCCGAATAAGCACTCGACAATATATTCTCGAACGCCAAAGTTGCGATCAATTTCCGAATGCCGCAAAACTTTGCGAAGGTAAGACCCCAGATCCGTTCTGTGAGGCGTGGCGCCGTCTCTGACGTCGGTCTGCTACTTTTATCCGTATCAACAGATACGAAGAAAAATCCTAACGGACGCGTTAGGTACCCGATAAATTTAACTGGGACTCGACGGAATGGTAAGACCTTAAGCGGCACCCGTCGAAGTTTACACCAGCATCCCGAGATCATGTCCAGGGACGTGATTTTGAAGTAGGTTTTTGCGGATTGCCACTAGAGCAGTTAACTAGTACCTGATCCGTCAGATGAACTAGCCCCAACTACCACTATCCCTGTACAATATAGAAATTTATGGGAAGGAATATAGAAAGGTTTTAAGTTGTCGAGTAAAAATAAACAGCGGAGATTTTCCCTGATTCTACGATTCAAGCAAAATCTCGGGGGCTACTGACATAGGCATCCCCAATGGGCCTGCCGATGATAGTACCCGGAGTTTACTGAAGGCCCACTACCCGAAGAATAAGAAGACTCAGAAGCCCAAGATATTATTAAGGAAAGCTAGAGTTGTAATAGGAAGCATTATTTGTAATCTTGCGGGAAGAGTTAGAGACCTTCCCGGACTCTGTAACTTGTACAATACGAATCCCTCGGCTCCGCCTCCTATATAAGGGGGAGTCGAGGGACACAGAATCGATCGAATCATTGTTTCTCAAACCCTAGCTTTCATATTCGTCGAGTACTTTTCGGCTGAAACCTTCGAGATCTACTTGCCCTCTACATCCAACTAAACCCTAGTCTACAATCCGTAGGCATTGACAAGTTAATACCTTGTCACACGGAAAGAGCTCCACAAGGTAAGAAGGTAAATTCTGTTGAAGAAACCTCCTCCTTGAGTAATAAGATTGATTCTATTATGTCTATGCTTGTGAATGGTAGACCTAATGTTGATCCAAATAATGTTCCTTTAGCTTCATTGGTTGCCCAAGAAGAACATGTTGATGTGAACTTCATTAAAAATAATAATTTCAACAACAATGCTTATAAGAATAATTTGGGTAACAACTATAGGCCATATCCTGCTAGTGGTAATGATCATGGTAATTCTTATGGTAGATATGAGGAAAAGATGCTAGAAATTGAAAGATCCACTAAGAGCTTTATGCAATCACAATATGTGCAAAATCAATTGTTTACTAAAACTATGAATGAACAATCTACCTTGTTGAAGAATATAGGAAATCAACTTGAAAATTTGAATATGGGGATTTCGGGTTTGCAAACTAAGATTTCAAATGCTGAAAACCGAATCTCATACCTGTCTGCATCACAATCCTCCTTAATTAATAAAATGGCTGCTAAACCTGAGGATATTGAAAATAAGATTGTTACTACAGCAAATGCCATCCAAGTTCGAATTAATGAGAATATTAGATTGATGGCCGAATTGCATGCTAGGTGGGAAAGAGAAGAAAATGAAAAACTAGCTAAAAAGAATAATGTAGCTAAAGTTTGGACTATTACCACCACTAGTAATGTTAATGATTCACATGTTGCTACACCTCCTACTATTAATGGTAAAATAATTGGTGTTGGCAATGTTACTACTCCTAGTGCAAAGCGTGCAAAATTGCCCGAAACTGCTAAAACTGCCGAAATTGATAAACTCGCTGAAATTTTTCAAAATATTGGGGATAATAATCCCATTGCTGTAGATCATAATGATTTAGACTTTGATGATTGTCACATCTCTGAAGTTATAAAGTTCTTACAAAAACTTGCTAAAAGTCCCAATGCTAGTGCTATAAATTTGGCCTTTACAAAACATATTACAAATGCTCTCATAAAAGCTAGAGAAGAGAAACTAAAACTTGAAACCTCTATTCCTAGAAAGTTAGAAGATGGTTGGGATCCTATCATTAAGATGAGGGTCAATGATTTTGATTGTAATGCTTTATGTGATCTTGGTGCAAGTATTTCTGTTATGCCTAAGAAAATCTATGATATGCTTGACTTGCCACCATTGAAGAATTGTTATTTGGATGTTAATCTTGTTGATAATGCTATAAAGAAACCTTTGGGGAGGATTGATAATGTTCATATTATGGTTAACAAGAACCTTGTCCCCGTTGATTTTGTTGTCTTGGATATTGAATGCAATGCATCTTGCCCCATTATATTGGGAAGACCTTTTCTTCGAACTGTTGGTGCCACCATTGATATGAAGGAAGGTAATATTAAATATCAATTTCCTCTCAAGAAAGGTATGGAAAACTTCCCTAGAAAGAGAATGAAGTTACCTTATGATTCTATTATTAGAACAACTTATGATGTTGATGCTTCGTCTCTTGATGTTACTTGATACACACTTTCTGCGCCTAGCCGAAAGGCGTTAAAGAAAAGCGCTTATGGGAGACAACCCATTATTTTACTTCTGCACTTTATTTTATATTTGAGTCTTGGAAGTTGTTTACTACTGTAGCAACCTCTCCTTATCTTTATTTTGTTGCATTGTTGTGCCAAGTAAAGTCTTTGATAGTAAAGCCAATACTAGATTTGGATTACTGCGCAGAAACAGATTTCTTGCTGTCACGAATTTCGACCCGCCTCTCTGTAGGTAACTCAGAAAAATCTGCCAATTTACGTGCATGATCCCCAGATATGTACTCAACTTTCATTCAATTTGGTCATTTTCATCTGAGCAAGTCTGGTGCCACTTTAAAATTCGTCTTTACGAACTGTTCTGTTTTGACAGATTCTGCCTTTTATTTCGCATTGCCTGTTTTGCTATGTTTGATGGATTTCTTTGTTCCATTAACTTTCAGTAGTGTTAAGAATGATTATGTCACCTCTGAATATATGAATTATGCACTGACCCTCTAATGAGTTTGTTTCGAGTTTGGTGTGGAGGAAGTTTTCAAGGGTCAAGAGAGGAGGATGATACAATATGATCAAGAAGAGTGAAAAGTCAAAGCTTGGGGATGCCCCCGTGGTTCATCCCTGCATATTTTAAGAAGACTCAAGCGTCTAAGCTTGGGGATGCCCAAGGCATCCCTTCTTCATCGACAACTTATCAGGTTCCTCTAGTGAAACTATATTTTTATTCCGTCACATCTTATGTGCTTTACTTGGAGCGTCTGTTTGTTTTTATTTTTGTTTTTGTTTGAATAAGATCGGATCCTATCATTCTTTGTTTGGGAGAGAGACACGCTCCGCTGTTTCGTATGAACAAATATGTTCTTAGATTTATCTTTAATGTTCATTGCGAAAGTTGGACTATTTCATTCATTGTTATATGGTTGGAAACGGAAAATGCCGCATGTGGTAAATGGTTTAATGTCTTGAATAATGTGATACTTGGCAATTGTTGCGCTCATATAGATTATGTTTAAGCTCTTGCATCATGTACCTTGTACTCATTAATGAATAACTACATAGAGCTTGTTAAAATTTGGTTTGCATGATTGATCTCTAGAGTCTAGATATTTTCTGGTTGAGGTGTTTGAACAACAAGGAGACAATGTAAAGTCTTATAATAGCTACAATATGTTCATATGTGAGCTTTGCTGCACCTTTTATACTTGAGTTTGCTTCAAACAACCTTGCTAGCCTAGCCTTGTATTGAGAGGAATTCTTCTCGTGCATCCAAATCCTTGAGCCAATAACCATGCCATTTGTGTCCACCATACCTACCTACCACATGGTATTTCTCCGCCATTCCAAAGTACATTACTTGAGTGCTACCTTTAAAATTTCCATTCTTTGCCTTTACAATATATAACTTATGGGACAAAATAGCCTTAAAAACTATCGTGGTGAAGAATATGTACTTATGTGTCTTATTTCTTAGTAAGTTGCTTGTTGAGCGGTAACCATGTTTTCTGGGGACGCCATCAACTTTTACCTTTGTTGAATATCATGTGAGTTGCTATGCATGTTCGTCTTGTCTGAAGTAAGGGCGATTTTTATGATCAAATGGTTTGAGTATGCATAATGTTAGAGAAGAACATTGGGCCGCTAACTAAAGCCATGATTCATGGTGGAAGTTTCAGTTTGGACAATCAATCCTCAATCTCTTATGAGAATAATAACTGTTGTTGAATGCTTATGCATTAAAGAGGAGTCCATTATCTGTTGTCTATGTTGTCCCGGTATGGATGTCTAAGTTGATAATAATCAAAAGAGAGAAATCCAATGCGAGCTTTCTCCTTAGACCTTTGTACAGGCGGCATAGAGGTACCCCTTTGTGACACTTGGTTGAAACATATGCTATGCAATGATAATCCGTGTTAATCCAAGCTAATTAGGACAAGGTGCAAGCACTATTAGTATACTATGCATGAGGCTTGCAACTTATAAGATATCTTATACATAACACATATGCTTTATTACTACCGTTGACAAAATTGTTCCTTGTTTTCAAAATGAAAAGCTCTAGCACAAATATAGTAATCAATGCTTCCCTCTGCGGAGGGCCTATCTTTTACTTTATTGTTGAGTCAGTTTGCCTATTCTTTCTATCTCAGAAGCAAACACTTGTGTCAACTGTGTGCATTGATTCTTACATGTTTACCTATTGCACTTGTTATATTACTTTGTGTTGACAATTATCCATGAGATAAACATGTTGAAGTTGAAAGCAACCGCTGAATTTTTATCTTCCTTTGTGTTGCTTCAATGCCTTTACTTTGAATTTATTGCTTTATGAGTAACTCTTATGCAAGTCTTATTGATGCTTGTCTTGAAAGTATTATTCATGAAAAGTCTTTGCTATATGATTCATTTGTTTACTCATTATCTTCATCATTGCTTCGAATCGCTGCATTCATCTCATATGCTTTACAATAGTATGATCAAGATTATGATAGCATGTCACTTCAGAAATTATCTTTGTTATCGTTTACCTACTCGAGGGCGAGTAGTAACTAAGCTTGGGGATGCTTGATACGTCCCAAACGTATCTATAATTTCTTATGTTCCATGCTACTTTTATGATGATACTCACATGTTTTATACACATTATATGTCATATTTATGCATTTTCCGGCACTAACCTATTGACGAGATGCCGAAGAGCCAGTTGTTGTTTTTTTCTGTTTTTGGTTTCAGAAATCCTAGTAAGGAAATATTCTCGGAATTGGATGAAATCAACGCCCAGGGTCCTATTTTTGCACGAAGCTTCCAGAAGTCCGAGGGAGAGACGAAGTGGGGCCACGAGGCGCCGCCACAACAGGGCGGCGCAGCCCAGGTGCTGGCCGCGCGGCCCTGGCGTGTGGGGCCCTCGTGTGTCCCCCTGACCTGCCCTTCCGCCTACTTAAAGCCTCCGTCGCGAAACCACCAGGACCGAGAGCCACGATACGGAAAACCTTACTGAGACGCCGCCGCCAATCCCATCTCGGGGGATTCAGGAGATCGCCTCCGGCACCCTGCCGGAGAGGGGAATCATCTCCCGGAGGTCTCTTCATCGCCATGATCGCCTCCGGATCGATGTGTGAGTAGTTCACCCCTGGACTATGGGTCCATAGCAGTAGCTAGATGGTCGTCTTCTCCCCATTGTGCTATCATGTTAGATCTTGTGAGCTGCCTATCATGATCAAGATCATCTATTTGTAATCCTTCATGTTGTGTTTGTTGGGATCCGATGAATATTGAATACTATGTCAAGTTGATTATCAATCTATCATATATGTTATTTATGTTCTTGCATGCTCTCCGTTGCTAGTAGAGGCTTTGGCCAAGTTGATACTTGTGACTCCAAGAGGGAGTATTTATGCTCGATAGTGGGTTCATGCCTCCATTAAATCTAGGACAAGTGATGGAAAGTTCTAAGGTTGTGGATGTGTTGTTTCCACTAGGGATAAAACATCGATGCTTTGTCTAAGGTTATTTGTGTTGATTACATTACGCACCATACTTAATGCAATTGTCTGTTGTTTACAACTTAATACCGGAAGGGGTTCGGATGATAACCTGAAAGTGGACTTTTTTAGGCATAGATGCATGCTGGATAGCGGTCTATGTACTTTGTCGTAATGGCCTGATTAAATCTCATAGTACTCATCATGATATATGTATGTGCATTGTTATGCCTTCTTTATTTGTCAATTGCCCAACCGTAATTTGTTCACCCAACATCTCGCTATCTTATGGGAGAGACACCGCTAGTGAACAGTGGACCCCGGTCCTATTCTTTACATCCGAAATACAATCTACCGCAATTGTTCTTTACTCGTTCTTCGCAAACAATCATCATCATCCACACTATACATCTAATCCTTTGTTTACAGCAAGCTGGTGAGATTGACAACCTCGCAGTTACGTTGGGGCAAAGTTCTGTGATTGTGTTGTGCAGGTTCCACGTTGGCGCCGGAATCCCTGGTGTTGCGCCGCACTACACTCCGCCGCCATCAACCTTCAACGTGCTTCTTGACTCCTACTGGTTCGATTAAACCTTGGTTTCTTACTGAGGGAAACTTGCTACTGTGCGCATCACACCTTCCTCTTGGGGTTCCCAACGGACGTGTCAACTACGCGCAATCAGCAAGACGTCTCTCTTCTCTTTTATATCTTTTGCTTATAAGCTTTGGACTCTTTTGTGTATAGGTGTCACTCACACACTATTTTCTTTTTGTATTTTTTTTCTTTTTCTCACTATGTAAGGATACTACTATCTATGTAAGTATGTCACACTTCTTTTGCTTATCTTTTCACAACGAGCAGGCTTCGTAGCTTTGCTCAACACACGCACACCCTCACGGTCAGGACGCTTGCTTAATGCTTCGCAACACTAGAAAGCCACTCTCGATGGGAAAGGTACACAAAGGAGGCTAGGGCTACAAGGAAAGGGCAAGTTATACCATTTGATGATGGTGGCCGACGATCTCGAACTTTCTATGGTGGTGGAAGGTGTCAAATGAACCGCTTGGATCCTCGGGGTGCCGTCGTCGTTGTCGATGTTGCGAAAGCTTGTGGGAGCTGACATGGCACTCAAAACCGAAGTCCAAACACAAAAGGGGTAGTACCAACGCGAAAAAATGATGTTAGCTGTGAAAATTTCGGCCAGGCGGAACTTCCGGTGTCTGGGGGCGGTACTTCCAGTCCCGGGCGAAACTTCCGGTCCTGCCGGGCGGAACTTCTGGTCGCAACAGATATGAGGGCTGTTCTTCGATTTGGGCGGAAATCCGGGCCGAAAATCTTTGAATTCGCAGAAAATTTGGCACTAGAAGCTGTGGGAAGGTGGGGGAGTTGTAGATCAACACCAAAGACAAGTTTATATTGGACCAAAACCACCAAAAAATCAACAAATCGCGAGATCCAACCAAGGCCAATTTGGGGCTATTTTTTTGGTATTTTCGAAAAAATTCTCAAGAAAATGTTTGGGGGTGTGGGGGGTCAAATCCGTGGCAACCAAGGAGCTCTTGATACCATATGATATGGGCTAAGCCCTAGGGGAGGCCCGATCTTCACGGATTTGGGTGGGATTCGTGGGGGAGGTGGTAGAACGCGAAGAACACGAAGGGGATCGGAGATACAAACTCACACACACACACACAAATCGGTTTGTCCTCGTTGGCCCGAACCACCAACTCGATAGAAGTTGCAGGAAAAGACCTTTTGGTAGAAGTCCCGCAAAAAGATCGACGAATCGAAACCTAGAGATCTAGAAGGGTGAAAAGACCAAGATTGATAGAAGTGCAAGCAAAAGACCCAAAAGGTAGAAGTGCAAGCAAAAGACCAACGATTGATAGAAGTCACCAAAGAGATCACAAGGATTCAACAAGGAAATCGCGTGGTACAAGATCTAGGATCTATGGTAGGGGTTCCCACATGGGGCAAGAGAAAAGCTCAGGTTTAATCTCACATCCAGTCTGAATCACAGATGTGAGCCAACAAGGCTATTTATATTTGGTGGGGCGAAGCGGTAAGTTATATGCCGAAAAGTGCTGTTTTGAGCTGAAAGTCGCGCAAGAGGAAGTTCCGGTCTCTCGGAGCGGAAGTTCCGACTGGATTCCCTTCACAGGGGGCTGGACAACATCTGGGAGGCATCTGGGCGGAAGTTCCGGTCCTAGGGGCCGGAAGTTCTGATCGGGGCGGTACTTCCGGCCAGCTTCCGGTCTAGTTCCGAAAATGGTCGTTTTTTTGCAGAACCATCCAGGGTTGTTTTGGCGCGATTTCGGAACTAGGGCGGAAATTGGGCGGAAGTTCCGGTCGCTCGGGGCGGAAGTTCCGGCTGGATTCTCTTCATAGGGCATCTGGGCGGAAGTTCCGGTCCTGGGGGCGGAACTTCCGGCTGGGGCGCTGGAGCTCCATCTTCTTCGTCTTCAGCTCCCTCTTCTTTGGCTTGGTCTCCATGGCTTTTGTCTTGGTCGATGTACCTGATTGAACACAAGGTATTTGCATGAAGTAGTATGCCATCCAAGGACGTGTCAAATGTATACGTAGAAAGGAGCGAATTCACCTCTTGGTGTATAGCTTTGGCCCGAGCTCGTGTCATTGGGCCACAAGGAGGGCTTGTCGGTCTGGAGGAGGAGGTGTCCAAAAGCCACCCCGTATCACAGCCTCTGCAACAACGCTCCACCCTAGTGGCAATACGGATGCACACAACCAAAAAAGAGTAAAGAAAACTAAGAAATAGAAGTCCCGCTAGAGCATTCCATACCTAGCAACAACAATACAACCACCACCGTGACAACACCTGAAATACAGACTCTCCAAAAGCGACGCCTCTAAGAAGGGAATAGTGCACCAGCGTTGTCATAGCCCGACCAAAGGTCTTAGGTTTTCACCCGGAAGATAGTCCCCACTCTCAAAACAATACCTCCTACAAGGTCATTATCAGGCACAACCAATTAAGGCCAGACCTTGGGTTTTCACCCTGAAAGGTAAGACTGTGAACTTCACATGTGATGCCGCCTCCATTTGCATATGACTGCTACGGAGCCCGGAACGCCAAGCAAGTCCCTCAGCCAGCCCACCAATCCGACCTTCATGATATTCCTTCTTTTGAATTTACCATGCCAAATAGTCATCTGATGTCAACACAGAATAGAGATTTGCGTCGCTCCCTCCGGAACCAAACGGTCGGAATAAAAACATTGGTGCGCGTGACCGAATACCACCCGATCTAGCAAACTCTAGGCAAAAGATGCACTGTTCCGTTCGGCGGTGGAGCTTTCCGGAACTCATCTCTCCAACTAGATCAAGGCAAACTGACCTCCGGTAGATCTTCGCTTGCGAGAAACCTGAGGACGCCACCAAAACAAAGCAAGACCAGCAGCCCCCATGCCGCCAGTCCCTCATGCCGGATCACCAGGGAAGAAGATGGCGGCGTGGATCATGCGTACCACTGCCGAACCGCTGCTGAGGGCGGAGGCCGCCACCACTCCACCCACGCCCACCATGGCTACCGATGAAGGGCATCAGGCCACGTCCAAGCAGCCGTGCCGCCCAGCTTCCACAACCGGCGCCACATCACCTCCCATGGAGAACCGCTATGGAAACCCCCTCCTCCCCCTCGTCTTCGATGGAAGGGGCGCCGCCACCGCCGCTGGGGCCGGCAGCAGCGACGGCCTGTGGGTCGGCGGACTGAGGGGCGGCTGTGCGGGAGGGGGAGATCCTCCGCTGCCTCCCGGGAGGGGGCGGGAAAGGAGGTAGGGTTTTTTCTTTTTTCAGCCACACCTAAAAAATCTTAGATGCAACCTGACTTTACAACTCCAAAAACTTAGTTATATATTATTAAGTAGTCCCTAGAAAATTCAATATGATTATGTTTCTTACAAACTTTAGTTTCTCCTTTTACCTTTTCATATGGGTGTGACTAACTTAAGAGCCGATTAATAATTGGCATAATTCTTAGTCTAGTGATGTCATCCCTAATTTTGTACCACACTAACCATTTTTCGGTTACAACTCACTTCATGTTTAGAAATCTTAGTTGCAACCCAATTTACAGCTAAAACAAAAATCAGTTTGCAACTCGACTTGCAACTACCCGTTGCGTGCATTTAAAAACCTTTCCAATGCAATTCTACTTGCAACTAATAGAATGCACAAATAGCGATGCACTAAGCACTAAGCTAATTCTCAGGTGAGAATTATCAATTGTTGGAGATATGCCCAAGAGGCAATAATAAAATGGATATTATAATAAATCTTTGTGTTTATGATAAATGTTTGCATACCATGCTATAATTGTATTAACCGAAACATTGATACATGTGTGTTATGTAAACAACAAGGAGTCCCTAGTAAGCCTCTTGTATAACTAGCTTGTTGATTAATAGATGATCATGGTTTCGTGATCATGAACATTGGATGTTATTAATAACAAGGTTATGTCATTAGGTGAATGATATAATGGACACACACCCAAATAAGCGTAGCATAAGATCACGTCATTAAGTTCAGTTTGCAATAAGCTTTCGATACATAGTTACCTAGTCCTTCGACCATGAGATCATGTAAATCACTTATACCGGAAGGGTACTTTGATTACATCAAACGCCACTACGTAAATGGCTGGTTATAAAGGTGGGATTAAGTATTCGGAAAGTATGAGTTGAGGCATATGGATCAAGAGTGGGATTTGTCCATCCCGATGACGGATAGATATACTCTGGGCCCTCTCGTTGGAATGCCATCAGATTAGCTTGCAAGCATGTGAATGGTTCACAAGAGATGATATGCCACGGTACGAGTAAAGAGTACTTGTCGGAGACGAGGTTGAACGAGGTATAGAGATACCGATCATCAAACCTCAGACAAGTAAAATATCGCGTGACAAAGGGAATCAGTATCGTATGTAAATGGTTCAATCGATCACTAAGTTATCGTTGAATATGTGGGAGCCATTATGGATCTCCAGATCCCGCTATTGGTTATTGGCTGGAGAGAAGTCTCAACCATGTCTGCATAGTTCACGAACCGTAGGGTGACACACTTAAGGTTTGATGTCGTTTAAGTAGATATGCAATATGGTATGGAGTTTGAAGTTTTGTTCGGAGTCTCGGATGGGATCCAGGGCATCACGAGGAGGTCCGGAATGGTCCGGATAATAAGATTCATATATAGGAAGTCATTTTCTAAATTTGAAAATGATCCGATGCATTTATGGAAGGTTCTAGAAGGTTCTAGAAAAGTCCGGAAGAAATCACCATGGAAGGTGGAGTCCCGGAGGCTGGCCGGCCACCCCACCAAGGAAGGGGTGGGAGTCCCACCTTGGGTAGGTTTCGTCCTTATGGAAGGTTTAGGAGTTGGACTCTTATTCGTTTTCTGGGCAAACCCTTGGGGCTATTCCACCTATAAAAAGAGGGGCAAGGGGAGGGGGCCGGCCACAAAAAGGCCACCACCTTGGCCGCACCCCTAGAGGCACCAAGGCCGGTGCCCCCCTCTCCCAAACCCTTGCCGCCCTCCTCCTCCACCTCTCCCACAGCGCTTACGGCGAAGCCCTGCCGGAGATCTCCACCACCACCGTCACCACGCCGTCGTGCTGGCGGGATTTCGAGGAGGATCTACTACATCCGTTGCCCGTTGGAACGGGGAGAAGGATGTCGTCATCAACACCGGACGTGTGACCGAGTACGGATGTGCTGCCCGACTGTGGCACCGTCAAGATCTTCTACGCGCTTTTGAAAGCGGCAAGTGATCGACTACAGCAACAACGAGATCTAATCTCGTAGGCTTTGGAAATCTTCTAGGTTTAGTCTCATGATCTTCTCGTTGCTACCATCTTCTAGATTGGATCTTGGCTTGTTATTCGTTCTTGCAGTAGGAATTTTTTTTGTTTTCTATGCTACGAATCCCATCAGTGGTATCAGAGCCGTTTCTATGCATAGATTGGTTGCACTAGTAGAACACAATGGTTTTGTGGGCGTTGATGCTTTTGTTGTCTTTAGTTCGTGTACTTTGCATCTTGCGGGATGGTGGGATGAAGCGGCCCGGGCTAACTTTACATGACCGCGTTCATGAGACTTGCTCCACGCTCGAGATGCAACTTGTTTGCATAAGTGGCTTTGCGGGTGTCTGTCTCTCTCACCATAGTGAAGATTCAATTTACTCTTTCTATTGACAACACTAGTATCACCATTGTGGTTCATGTTCGTAGGTAGATTGGATCTTGCTCGAAAACCCTAAACCACGTAAAATATGCAAACTAATTTAGAGGCGTCTAACTTGTTTTTGCAGGGTTTGGTGATGTGATATGGCCATGATGTGATGATGAATATGTATGAGATGATCATTATTGTATTGTGGCAACCGGCAGGAGCCTTATGGTTGTCTTTATATTTCATGTTGTAGTATTATTTCAAAGTAGTTTTAATAGTTGCTACATGAGGTGAACAACCATGAAGACGGCGCCATGAACCTTGACGCTATGCCAACGATGATGGAGATCATGCCCGTTGATGATGGAGATCATGTCCGTGCTTTGGAGATGAAGATCAAAGGCGCAAAGACTAAAGGGCCATATCATATCACATTATGAATTGCATGTGATGTTAATCCTTTATGCATCTTATCTTGCTTAGATCGCGACGGTAGCATTATAAGATGATCCCTCACATTAATATCAAGATAATAAAGTGTTCTCCCCTCGTATGCACCGTTGCTACAGTTCATCGTTTTGAAGCATCTCATGATGATCGGATGTGATAGATTCTACGTTCACATACAATGGGTGTAAGCCATGTTTGCACACGTGGAATACTTGGGTTTGCTTGACGAGCCTAACATGTACAGACATGGCCTCGGAACACAGGAAACCGAAAGGTTGAACACGAGTCATATGGATGATATGATCAACATGTTGATGTTCACCATTGAAGCTACATCATATCACGTGATGATTGGTTTTGGTGTAGTAGGATATGGAACGTGTACCACTAAACAATTATGAGGGATGTTGTATTAAGTGGGAGTTCATTAGTAATTAGATTAAAACATGAACTAATTATCGTGAACATAGTCTGAATAGTATTTTGAATTAAATTTGTAGAATTGGCATCCGTTTTCTACCATGCGCTAGTCTTGTAATTGAGATAGAAATATTGTTAAGTATGATAAGCAATTTACGGACTGGTACCGTATTGTTAAAAAATCAAGAAATGATTAAGTCCTATTGCAAACTTTTAGTAAACCTCACATTGCTGATTCAAAGAACAATGGTTTTGATTAGTACCTATAATTATCTTATCTCCGTAAAGTTCAAATTCGTTTGAAAAGTAAGGAGATGGAAATTTTGTTTTCAGAAATAAGCAAGGTATGAGATATATGTGATATCTAAGACCTTATTGCAAGATGATAGAATATAATATAGTGAGACTACATAAACTCATAAGTTTTATGGGAATGTACGAAGGTTGAAGACGCCAGGCGTCCCAATCCTCTAACTACGTTGGGCACTAATGATATTCGCATATCCATGAAGTGATCATCCTTAGTATGCACCGTTGCTAAGACTCGTCGTTTCAAAGCATCACGTGATGATCGGATGTTATAGATTCTACGTGTGCATACAACGGGTGCAAGTCAGATTTGCACATGCGAATACTGAGGTTAAAATTTACGAGCCTAGCATGTACAAACATGGTCTCGGAAAATCGTCATGATATGATGGATAAAATTATGAGTGAAAATTTTCATCATATTACAAAGTTACTAATAGTGAAATCTGGAACACTTGTCATATGATGATCAACTCAAAGTAAGAACCTCAAGGTTATTGGTATTTGACCAATGGACCTATAAGTTTTTTAATTTTGAAGTGTTTTTCTGGGAATGAGGAAAGCTAAAAGAGAAACTACAAAAGATTTTTGGCAGAAAGAAAGAAAAGACTAGAAAATCTAGCTCAGGTGTATATAAATGATATACATGTTATGGATGTATTCCTTGTTTGGTCAGATAATGAAATTCTTGGGTATTTGTACCACATTGGTTGGTATGAGATGTCATACAGTACAACGCAATACAAGAATACGATGGCCTAAGTGACTGATAAGGAATATGGTAATAATGCACGTCTGGAACATAATAAAGTGTTATTATGTTTGTCGTTGGCATTCTACCTAGCCCTTAGAATTTATAATAAAGAACTTAATAATTGTTATTTTGCTCTGGCCAAATGAAAACAATGAGTTGTTCAAATTATGACATTAATCCATGTACGATGGATAAGTTATTATAAATCTTAATGGTGAAACACACATACATAACACTGACGCTAAAATGCCATAAGACAAATGATTTGAATTCCACTTATTTGTGGAACCGCTATTTAGGTCATGTTAGAAAGGAACGCATGAAGGAACTCCACGCAAATGGATTTTTGGAGTCATTTGATTTTTGAATCATTTGGCGCTTGCAAATCTTTTCTAAAGAGAATGACTAAAATACCATTCATAGGCCAAGAGTTGAACGGGCAACTAACTTAGTGGAAACATACATGATGATGTATGTGGTTCATTGGGCATAGTTGTGTGCGGGAGATTCTTCTACTTCATGAAAACTTCCAACAATGAATTGAGTATATATATGTGGATATATTCGATAAGGAAGAAGTTTGAAACATTTGAATGGATTTAAATAAATTTCAGCATAAAGTGGAAATCATCGTAATAGAAAAGTCAAATATCTATGATTGGATCATGGTGGAAATATTTGAATTACGAGTTTTAGCGAACATCTAAGAGAGTTATGAAATTGTTCTACAACTCACGTTTCTTGGAGTATCATAGTGATGATGGAGTATCCGAGAGACGTATCCAAACCTTGTTGGGTTAATGATCAGATAAAATAAAATGACGCCATTATATTTTTGTGGATTATGCTTTAGTGACTACCGCTTTTACACTGAATAGAGCATCATCATGATCCGTTGAAATGACACCATACGAGTTATGGCATGGGTATGAACCTTAATAGTCCTTTCTTAAATTTTGGTATGCAAAGCATATGTAAATAAGTTTACAACCAAAATCGGATGAATGTTTTTGTTGGTTATCCCAGAGGTTTGATTGGGAATTCTTCCCACTATGGAGACAAAACAAAAGTGTTTGTCAATATTTCTTATTTCCAAGAAATTGCTTCTAGCGAAGTATTTGAGTGGGAGGACAATAGAACTTGATAAGGTTTATGAACCTGAGCATAATGATCAGAGTAGTGCAGCATCGGAATTGGTTCCAGAAGCGGCCACGACGATCATGGCTCCCATGACTACAAAGTGTTTTAGCCATGGAGATCGAAGTACATATTGAACCTTGTAGGTATGGTTTACTTTGTGATCAAATAAATGATTTGTGGACAAAGGATTGATTTTGAACAATGATAAACCAACTACAAACAAACAAGTTATGATGGGCCCTGACTCCGTTAAAATGGCTATACGCCATGAAATCCAAGATAGATGAATACTTTTTGAAAGTAAATGGATCTATAAAATTGATGGACTTGGATGAAATATCCTTGAAGAAGCTCGACTTGTTGAAAAGTAGTTTACGACAAAGTTCAAAGAGTTGACTACGATAAGATTAGATCTTCCGTAGCAATGCTTATAGTCTATGTGGATTATTCTAGTAATCGCTACATATTTCTTTTATGAGATATATTCTAGTAGGATGGCAAAATACATTACTTAATAGAAGTGTGTATTAAAGGTGTATACAAGATACAACCAAGAGTTTTGCTGGTCCGTGGAATACTAGATAGGTATACGAACTTCAATTGGATGAAGTGAGTATCGCGGAGTTGGAATCTTCACCGGATGAAATAGTCAAAGAGTTTTTGATTTCATCAGAAACGATGAAGATGCTTGCATTTGCAAGAAATTAAGTGGGAGCGCTGAGACATATTTATAAAACTTGACATATAGTTGGTTATAAATGATGTAATTATATACTTGATTAAAAAGGTTTCATTGAGAGTTAACATCAATGCAAGGATGTGGATTAAAACATATTTAGTGTCAAGATCTATGAAGATAGATTGAAACACATAATAAGTTTAAGTCAAAGTACATAGAATGGATATTGAAGTAGTTCAATATAGAAATATTAAGAAGGTGTTCTTTTCATGTGAAGGTTTAACAAGACTTGAGTGTATCTGACACTCAATGAGTAAAAACACATGAGTGATTTTTAGATCACGATTAATATGTACACAATCAGATATCCTGTGCTCTAAAGTGTTATAACTATGTACCAGAATGATTCATGTGATGATCATTGGACGATAGTAAGAATATCCTTGGGTACTTTAGAAGAACCAAGGATATATATATATAGTTTTATATGGGGTAATGACAAACAAATCGCTGTAAGTTGTTGCACCGATATTAGTTTGGTCACATATAAAAATGAATTTCAAATCTCAATTAGGCTAAGTGTTGTTTAAAAGGTAGCACAATGCTAGATTTAGAAGAGTTCTAAATATTGTGACGAATTCTACAAACGAAGACAGAGTATGTCATTGTTTTGACAATGAATGAGGATAAGTCGAGGAGTTCTTTGAGAACTTGGTGTAGTTCTGGTAGTGTCAGAACTTTGAAGCTATATTATGTATGACAATATTAGTGACATATTTCAGACCGCGGAATTAAGGTTCCACCAGAAGACAAAACATATATGATTAATGCCGACTCATTTGGAAAATGAGTGATGCGTTGAGACTCAAATGAATTGCAAAATACATACGTTTCTGAGCATGTCAGATCCGTTGACTAAAACCTCTCCCGTGAGCAAAACATGATAAAGCACCAGAAGGCCAAGGTGTTATATCTTTACAAATGTAAACTAGATTATTGACTCTATTGCAAGTGGGAGACTGTTGGAGATATGCCCAAGAGGCAATAATAAAATGGTTATTATAATATATCGTTGTGTTTATGATAAATGTTTGCATACCATGCTATAATTGTATTAACCGAAACATTGATACATGTGTGTTATGTAAACAACAAGGAGTCCCTAGTAAGCCTCTTGTATAACTAGCTTGTTGATTAATAGATGATCATGGTTTCGTGATCATGAACATTGGATGTTATTAATAACAAGGTTATGTCATTAGTTGAATGATATAATGGACACACACTCAAATAAGCGTAGCACAAGATCACGTCATTAAGTTCAGTTTGCTATAAGCTTTCGATACATAGTTACCTAGTCCTTCGACCATGAGATCATGTAAATCACTTATACCGGAAGGGTACTTTGATTACATCAAATGCCACTGCGTAAATGGGTGGTTATAAAGGTGGGATTAAGTATTCGGAAAGTATGAGTTGAGGCATATGGATCAAGAGTGGGATTTGTCCATCCCGATGATGAATAGATATACTCTGGGCCCTCTCGGTGGAATGTCGTCTAATTAGCTTGCAAGCATGTGAATGGTTCACAAGAGATGATATGCCACGGTACGAGTAAAGAGTACTTGTCGGAGACGAGGTTGAACGAGGTATAGAGATACCGATGATCAAACCTTGGACAAGTAAAATATCGCGTGACAAAGGGAATCGATATCGTATGTAAATGGCTCAATCGATCACTAAGTTATCGTTGAATATGTGGGAGCCATTATGGATCTCCAGATCCCGCTATTGGTTATTGGTCGGAGAGAAGTCTCAACCATGTCTGCATAGTTCACGAACCGTAGGGTGACACACTTAAGGTTTGATGTCGTTTAAGTAGATATGGAATATGGTATGGAGTTTGAAGTTTTGTTAGGAGTCTCGGATGGGATCCAGGACATCACGAGGAGGTCCAGAATGGTCCGGAGAATAAGATTCATATATAGGAAGTCATTTTCTAAGTTTGAAAATGATCTGGTGCATTTATGGAAGGTTCTAGAAGGTTCTAGAAAATGTCCGGAAGAAATCACCATGGAAGGTGGAGTCCCGGAGGGACTCCACCTAGCATGGCCGGCCAGCCTAAGGGAGGAGGAGTCCCAGGTGGACTCCACCCCATGGTGGCCGGCCACCCCACCAAGGAAGGGGTGGGAGTCCCACCTTGGGTAGGTTTCGTCCTTATGGAAGGTTTAGGAGTTGGACTCTTATTCGTTTTCTGGGCAAACCCTTGGGGCTATTCCACCTATAAAAAGAGGGGCAAGGGGAGGGGGCCGGACACAAAAAGGCCACCACCTTGGCCGCACCCCTAGAGGCACCAAGGGATTTGAAGGGAATATGCCAGAGAGGCAAATAATAAAATGGTTATTATCTTATTCCATGTTTATAATAGATGTTAATTTCTCATGCTATAATTGTATTAACCGAAAACGTTAATACTTAGGTGTTTAATAAACAAACAAGAGTTCCTAGTAAAAACTCTCATTTCACTAGCTCGTTGATTAACATGTGATCAAGGTTTCCTGATCATGAACATTGGATATTCTTAATAACAGGATCACGTCATTAGAAGAATTATATGATGAACACACACCCAAGTAGGTATAGCAATACGATCAAGTCACTAAGTTCACATTGCTATATCAGACACATATGGAGTAGCTCTATTCCATAGACCATGAGATCATGCCAATCACTAATACTGGAAGAGTACTTCGATGAAATCAAATGTCACACCGTAATTGTTGGAGATATGCCCAAGAGGCAATAATAAAGTGGTTATTATAATATATCTTTGTGTTTATGATAAATGTTTGCATACCATGCTATAATTGTATTAACCGAAACATTGATACATGTGTGTTCTGTAAACAACAAGGAGTCCCTAGTAAGCCTCTTGTATAACTAGCTTGTTGATTAATAGATGATCATGGTTTCGTGATCATGAACATTGGATGTTATTAATAACAAGGTTATGTCATTAGATGAATGATATAATGGACAAACACCCAAATAAGCGTAGCATAAGATCAAGTCATTTAAGTTCAATTTTCTATAAGCTTTCGATACATAGTTACCTAGTCCTTCGACCATGAGATCATGTAAATCACTTATACCGGAAGGGTACTTTGATTACATGGTCACTGCATAAATGGGTGGTTATAAAGATGGGATTAAGTATTCGGAAAGTGTGAGTTGAGGCATATGGATCAAGAGTGGGATTTGTCCATCCCGGTGACGGATAGATATACTCTGGGCCCTCTCGGTGGAATGTCGTCTGATTAGCTTGCAAGCATGTGACTAGGTCACAAGAGATGACATACCACGGTACGAGTAAAGAGTACTTCTCGGTAACGAGGTTGAACAAGGTATGGAGATACCAATGATCGAACCTCGGACAAGTAAAGTATCGCATGACAAAGGGACTAAGTTATCGTATGTAAATGGTTCAATCGATCACTAAGTTATCGTTGAATGTGTGGGAGCCATTATGGATCTCCAGATCCCACTATTGGTTATTGGTCGGAGAGGAGTCTCGACCATGTCTGCATAGTTCACGAACTGTAGGGTGACACACTTAAGGTTTGATGTCGTTTTAAGTAGATATGGAATATGGAATGGAGTTCGAATTTTGTTCGGAGTCTCGGATGGGATCCAGGACATCACGAGGAGGTCCGGAATGGTCCGGAGAATAGATTCATATATAGGAAGTCACTTTCCAAGTTTGGGAATGGTCCGGTGAATTTATGGAAGACTGTTTCTAGAATCATCCGGAATAAATCACTATGGAAGGAGGAGTCCCGGAGGGACTCCACCAACCCTAGCCAACCCACCAAGTGGGAAGGTGGAGTCCATGGTGGAATCCACCTAGTTGGCTGGCCATGGAGGCAAGGAAAGGGAGCAATCCCACTTGACCTAGGTTTCACCAATTTGGTAAGTTTTGGAGTTGGACTCCAATGTGGTTTTGGGGCAAACCCTAGGGCTTTCCACCTATTTAAAGGGGAGGAGAGGGGAGGGGCTGCCACCCTTGGCCGCACAACCAAAGGGCCCCCTGGCCGGCGCCCCAAGGCCCTCCCTCTCTCCCAAACCCTAGCTACTCCCTCCTCCTTTTTCTCCCGCAGCGCTTACGGCGAAGCCCTGCCGGAGATCTCCACCACCACCGTCACCACACCGTCGTGCTGGCGGGATTCCGAGGAGGATCTACTACATCTGCTGCTCGCTGGAACAGGGAGAAGGACGTCGTCATAAACACCGAACGTGTGACCGAGTACGGAGGTGCTGCCCGATTGTGGCACCGTCAAGATCTTCTACGCGCTTTTGAAAGCGGCAAGTGATCGACTACAGAAACAACGAGATCTAATCTCGTAGGCTTTGGAAATCTTCGAGTGTTAGTGTCATGATCTTCTCGTTGCTACCATCTTCTAGATTGGATCTTGGCTTGTTATTCGTTCTTGCGGTAGGGAATTTTTTTTTGTTTTCTATGCTATGAATCCCATCATCAATTCCCTTTTGTATAGATATATGTAAAATCAAACTGTTTTGCTAACTCTCGGTCGACTAAGAATTAGCTTAGTTTTCTGTCGACTTCTAAACCATAGAATTGTGTCATGATTCGTACTAGTGACGTTAGTTTGCATCTAAGATTTAAATAGTTACATATAGATGATATGACCTGATTAAGAATTAACTTAACTCTCAGTGAACTCAAAATTAGCCACTGCTCAAAATAAAAAGAGTATAACAATATGTGGTAGAATGATACTGTTCCATTTAAAAAAGTACTTTGTAAAATCAACTCTAGGCTTCCGATATTCGTTGCATTTTCAAATGGGTTGCGGATGACTCAAACAATTGGGTGCATGGGCTGTTTAAATTCTCACATGCCTTGTTATAGTTTTTCTGGCCAATGGGAAACCAATTGGAACTGGGTTGGGCTCTCAGCCAAATCATAGAACAACATGTCATTCTTTGAAAATGGTAGGTGCACTCGTCTGTCCTTGCGAAACGTGGAGTGTATCCAAATGTTGGCTCGATTGCAAGTTAACTAGTATTGTTCTAGCAGCACGCGGGGGGGGGGGAGTTCCTCTTGAAGTTGCATGGGAGATCGTGATGGAAGACATACCTGGATCCGCCCTCTTTGCAGAGGTAGCTGAATTCCTGATCTACAACAAAACAAAGCCCACTCTAACCACCCCTGAAGTGGAGATTGAGGTGGGAGAACGATCTTTTTTCCAACCGGGCTTCTCACCTTTTTCCATTGCAATAATGAAAATAACCAATCTGTTTACAAAACGGAAGAGGGGGAAGACTAGAAGCGAGCTGGGGCAGTAATAGGAAGCCCACTATGCTACACTTCGACGTCGAAGTGTCCACTATGGGACGAAAACCTGTTACCAGTGTCAACACAAAACCAACTAACTAAAGTTAAAAGGAGTGATTCCACATAATAGACACTCACTGGGGGTATCCAACCTTAAAGAAGACAAATAAAAGATAACATGACCTAAACGGTATTTCAGTCATCCTCTTTAGAAAAGATTTGCAAGCGCCAAACGATTCAAAAATCAAATGACTCCAAAAATCCATTTGCATGGAGTTTCTTCATGCGTTTCTTTCTAACATGACCTAAATGGTGGTTCCACAAATAAGTGGAAATCAAATCATTTGCCTTATGAAATTTTAGCGTCAGTGTTATGCATGTGTGTTTCACCATAAAGATTTATAATAACTTATCCATCGTACATGGAATACTGTCAAAATTTGAACAACTCATTGTTTTCATTTGACCAGAACAAAACAACAATTATGAAGTTCTTTATTATAAATATGAAGGGCTAGATAGAATGCCAACGACGAACATAATAACACTTTATTTTTGTTCCAGACGTGCATTCCTATCATAATCCTTGTCAGTCACTTAGGCCATTGTATTCTTGTACTGCGTTGTTTTGTATGACACTTCACACCAACCAATATGGCACAAATACCCAAGAATTTCATTGTGTGACCAAACTAGGAATACATTCATAACATGTATATCATCTATATACACCTGAGCTAGACTTTCTAGTCTTTTCTTTCTTTCTGCCAAAAATCTTTTGTAGTTTCTCTTTTAGCTTTCCTCATTCCCAGAAAAACACTTCAAAATTAATAACTTCTAGATTTGTTAGTCAAATACCAATAACCATGAGGTTCTTACTTTGAAGTTGATCATCATATGACAAGTGTTCCGGATTTCACTATTAGTAACCTTTTAATGTGATGAACAATTTCACTCATAATTTTTATCCATGAAATCATAACGACTTTCTGAGACTATGTATGTACATGCTAGGCTCGTAAAGTTTAACCTCAGCATTCGCATGTGCAAATCTGGCTTGCACCCGTTGTATGCAC
This sequence comes from Lolium rigidum, assembly GCF_022539505.1. NCBI lineage: Eukaryota > Viridiplantae > Streptophyta > Magnoliopsida > Poales > Poaceae > Lolium > Lolium rigidum. The sequence continues at coordinate 304,252,146 of NC_061508.1, forward strand.
ACGTAGAATCTATAACACCCGATCATCACGTGATGCTTCGAAACGACGAGTCTTAGCAACAGTGCATACTAAGGACGATCACTTCATGGATATGCGAATATCGTTAGTGTCCAACTAGTTGGAGGATTGGGACGCCTGGCGTCTTCAACCTTCGTACATTCCCATAAAACTTATGAGTTTATGTAGTATCACTAGATTATATTCTATCATCTTGCAATAAGGTCTTAGATATCACTTATATCTCATACCTTGCTTATTTCCGGAAAAAAAAATTCCAGCTCCGTACTTTTCAAACGAATTTGAACTTTAAGTTTCACGGAGACAAGATGATTTTAGGTACTAATTGAAACCATTGCTCCTTGAATCAGTAATTTGAGGTTTACTAAAATTTTGCAATAGGACTTAATCATTTCTTGATTCTTTAACAATATGGTACCAGTCCGTAAAGTTTCTTGTCAGACTTAACATTATTTCTATCTCAATTACAAGACTAGCGCATGGTAGAAAACGGATGCCAATTCTACAAATTTAATTCAAAATACAATTCAGACTATGTTCATGATAATTAGTTTATGTTTGAATCTAATTACTAATGAACTCCCACTTAATACAACATCCCTCATAGTTGTTTAGTGGCACACGATCCATATCCACTACACCAAAACCGATCATCACGTGAGATGATGTAGCTTCAATGGTGAACATCAATATGTTGATCATATCATCCATATGACTCGTGTTCAACCTTTCGGTTTCCTATATTCCGAGGCCATGTCTGTACATGCTAGGCTCGTCAAGCAAACCCAAGTATTTCCGCGTGTGCAACATGGCTTACACCCGTTGTATGTGAACGTAGAACCTATCACATCCGATCATCACGAGATGCTTCAAAATGACGAACTGTAGCAACGGTGCATACGAGGGAAGAACACTTTATTATCTTGATATTAATGTGAGGGATCATCTTATAATGCTACCGTCGCGATCTAAGCAGGATAAGATGCATAAAGGATTAACATCACATGCAATTCATAATGTGATATGATATGGCCCTTTAGTCTTTGCGCCTTTGATCTTCATCTCCAAAGCACGGACATGATCTCCATCATCAACGGGCATGATCTCCATCATCATCGGCGTAGCGTCAAGGTCATATCTCCAATACAATAATGATCATCTCATACATATTCATCATCACATCATGGCCATATCACATCACCAAACCCTGCAAAAACAAGTTAGACGCCTCTAATTTGATTTGCATATTTTACGTGGTTTAGGGTTTTCGAGCAAGATCCAATCTACCTACGAACATGAATCACAACGGTGATACTAGTGTTGTCAATAGAAAGAGTAAATTGAATCTTCACTATGGTGAGAGAGACAGAAACCCGCAAAGCCACTTATGCAATACAAGTTGCATGTCGAGCGTGGAGCAAGTGTCATGAACGCGGTTATGTAAAGTTAGCCCGGGCCGCTTCATCCCATCATCCCGCAAGATGCAAAGTACACTAACTAAAAACAACAAAAGCATCAACGCCCACAAATCCATTGTGTTCTACTCATGCAACCAATCTATGCATAGACACGGCTCTGAAACCACTGAGGAATTCCTACCATAGAAAACAAAAAATTTCCTACCGCAAGAACGAATAACAAGCCAAGATCCAATCTAGAAGATGGTAGCAATGAGAATATCATGATACTAACCCTCGAAGATTTCCAAAGCCTACGAGATTAGATCTCGTTGTTGCTGTAGTCGATCACTTGCCGCTTTCAAAAGCGCGTAGAAGATCTTGACGGTGCCACAATCGGGCAGCACCTCCGTACTCTGTCACACGTTCGGTGTTGATGACGACGTCCTTCTCCCCGTTCTAGCGGGCAGCGGATGTAGTAGATCCTCCTCGGAATCCCGCCAGCACGACGGCGTGGTGACGGTGGTGGTGGAGATCTCCGGCAGGGCTTCGTCGTAAGCGCTGCGGGAGATGAAGGAGGAGGGAGTAGCTAGGGTTTGGGAGAGATGGAGGGCCTTGGGGCGCCGGCCAGGGGGCCCCTTTGGTTGTGCGGCCAAGGGTGGCAGCCCCTCCCCTCTCCTCCCCTTTAAATAGGTGGAAATCCCTAGGGTTTACCCCAAAACCACATTGGAGTCCAACTCTAAAACTTACCAAATTGGTGAAGCCTAGGTCGAGTGGGATTGCTCCCTTTCCTTGCCTCCATGGCCGGCCAACTAGGTGGAGTCCACCATGGACTCCACCTTCCCACTTGGTGGGTTGGCTAGGGTTGGTGGAGTCCCTCCGGGACTCCTCCTTCCATACTGATTTATTCCGGATGATTCTAGAAACAACCTTCCTTAAATTCACCGGACCATTCCCAAACTTGGAAAGTGACTTCCTATATATGAATCTATTCTCCGGACCATTCCGGACCTCCTCGTGATGTCCTGGATCCCATCCGAGACTCCGAACAAAATTCGAACTCCATTCCATATTCCATATCTACTTAAAACGACATCAAACCTTAAGTGTGGCACCGTACGGTTCGTGAACTATGCAGACATGGTCGAGACTCCTCTCCGACCAATAACCAATAGCGGGATCTGGAGATCCATAATGTCTCCCACACATTCAACGATAACTTAGTGATCGATTGAACCATTTACATACGATAACTTAGTCCCTTTGTCACGTGATACTTTACTTGTCCGAGGTTCGATCATTGGTATCTCCATACCTTGTTCAACCTCGTTACCGACAAGTACTCTTTACTCGTACCGTGGTATGTCATCTCTTGTGACCTATTCACATGCTTGCAAGCTAATCAGACGACATTCCACCGAGAGGGCCCAGAGTATATCTATCCGTCATCGGGATGGACAAATCCCACTCTTGATCCATATGCCTCAACTCACACTTTCTGAATACTTAATCACATCTTTATAACCACCCATTTACGCAGTGACATTTGATGTAATCAAAGTACCCTTCCGGTATAAGTGATTTACATGATCTCATGGTCGAAGGACTAGGTAACTATGTATGGAAAGCTTATAGCAATTTGAACTTAAATGACTTGATCTTATGCTACGCTTATTTGGGTGTTTGTCCATTATATCATTCATCTAATGACATAACCTTGTTATTAATAACATCCAATGTTCATGATCACAAAACCATGATCATCTATTAATCAACAAGCTAGTTATACAAGAGGCTTACTAGGGACTCCTTGTTGTTTACAGAACACACATGTATCAATGTTTCGGTTAATACAATTATAGAATGGTATGCAAACATTTATCATACACACAAAGATATATTATAATAATCACTTTATTATTGCCTCTTGGGCATATCTCCAACAATTACGGTGTGACATTTGATTTCATCGAAGTACTCTTCCAGTATTAGTGATTGGCATGATCTCATGGTCTATGGAATAGAGCTACTCCATATGTGTCTGAATATAGCAATGTGAACTTAGTGACTTGATCGTATTGCTATACCTACTTGGGTGTGTGTTCATCATATAATTCTTCTAATGACGTGACCTGTTATTAACAATATCCAATGTTCATGATCAGAAAACCTTGATCACATGTTAATCAACGAGCTAGTGAAATGAGAGTTTTTACTAGGAACTCTTGTTTGTTTATTAAAAACCTAATTATTAACGTTTTCGGTTAATACAATTATAGCATGAGAAATTAACATCTATTATAAACATGGAATAAGATAATAACCATTTTATTATTTGCCTCTCTGGCATATTCCCTTCAAATCCCTCATGTAGCAAAAATTCACCTAACCCGCCAAGGTATCCGACAAGCCAAAAAAAAGGTATCAAGCTCGCATGCAGCTTGACAACGAGTTTGTTGTTAGCTCAACCGCTAGAAGATTATTATCCACCCCTTCATATGTAAATGGTGTTGAATGTTTATAGGATTTGTTACAGGTAATGAAGGTCACAATCTGGACATGTATTCCCTGTGCTGCAGATGTATGAATGGCGAGAAGAGGCCTCGAGAAATAGTGGAAGATCGTTTAAAAGTATATGGGATGGGTTGCACATATATTAGGTGGGTTTATCATGGTGAATTATATGATGCGCCTATAGTGGGAGAAGCATACTTTGTCATCTAGACCAAGTGGGACAAGCAGCTCTTGATCATCTAGATCAAGTGTTAGAAGTTGTTGATCATCTAGATCAAGTGGGAGAAGCAGATGTTGCTCTCACAATACGTATGGTGCAATATCTAGCTGATTACTTATATCGATGATGTCGTTGTTTGAATAGTTGGCATTGTTGTTATAAATCCACATTCTATACTCAATCTTAACTTATTGCAAGATGGATGAATTAATTAAGGGGACAAACACAAAAATGTGTGCTTCATCAAATAGTTTTAAGCTCGGGGGCTTATGCTATGCTATATGAGAAGATAAATCAGTAGAAATACATTTGTTTAGGTTGTGTCCCCTTGATGTTTATCTAAACTTTGTTAAGGTACTAAGTGCAGAAGCAAGTGGACAATGACAAAAAAATATCTACTATGTTTTTTTACCTTTCCATGGTTTGCTTCACCAGGGATAGATGAATACATGTGTTTTAATTCATCTAGTGACAACAAATATGATTTCATTTGTTCGAGAAAGCATATTTGATATTCAACGTCATGTCAAAGTACATAAAACAATACCCTATGCAACTACTTAATTTTGGTATGCAGAGTTCTCTTACTAGAGGAGTATTAGCGAGATGTGTTGCATCATATGTATGTTGGAACATGGTGCCAATATAAATGCGAATCAAACACTATAAAGAAATTGTATCGATATTATCTTGTCTAGAAAATCTTTATTCGTGACACCATATTTATGAGAGAGTACGCAAGTGAACCCATAAAATTTTAAATAAGAAACACCTTTTACATTATTTAATCAAAAAATATAAAAATATTTACTTTACTTGCATTTATAGTTTGCATAATAGTTCCACAACAAATAATGGTAATAATTCCTAATATGATCAAATATAATGGATACTAGCAAAATAAACTACAAAGCTAATGGATATGTTTCCTACGTATCACAATCACCTCTAAAAATTACCGTAAAATATGGTGTAATGTTTTTTCACGAGACGAAGGCGTCAGATAAAAGGAGGGGGTGAGATGAGCCACGTGGCGCTTGGGTCCACCATGATGTCCGTGAACTCCATGGGTGCATCGTTGGCCCCATCTATATAGTTGGTCGAACTTATACAAATTTAACTTTGATAAAAAACTATAGGCACCACATATATTTTAAGGAGGGGGTACATAAACATTTTCTATGAGATATATGAGGGTTTATTATATGACACATAATTTTTTTCTAATATACCATGATCAGGTTATTTTGTATGAACACTATTTTCACATTAATAAGAATTTCACGAACTACATGGAGATTTATTTTTGATACCCGAACATGTTCCTTAGGGTTCATGAACAACTCCTTTACCACATACACATGGATTTTCCCCATTTATTAAACATATTAACAAATTAATAAATGTAAAAATATTTTCAGATTTGTATCAAAAAATTATCTGACAGCCCATAAAGAAATGCTTCAGGAGATTAATCTTATCTTTCTAGGGGATCTTGTTTTGGTGGGTGGGTTGAAAAAATATTTGACCAATCCAGTTCATATATGTGGGCCGGTTATTTGGTCCAGTAGGCCGGGGTGTTATCTGAGCCAGCCCACTAGCAGCTGATCTTTTCCACTGGGCTCCAACGGTCTTCATCGTCAGAACGAAACGCCAGTCTTCTTCCAAAATCGAAAGGCAAACAGGCGGTTGCTGCTCCGCTGATCCGCCTCGCCGTCCCCGTCGCCGTCGCCGCCGCGGCCCCGCGTGGGTTCACGGCCGTCGCGCCTTCCTCCTCCGCCTCACCCGATATTAAGAGGGGGGTCGATCGTTGGGTCATCGAGGAGGGAGAAGGCCCCAACCGGAGTGGAAGCGAGCGCAGCAGCCGAGGTTTGTTCTCTCCGCCTATCTCCTCCCTCGACCTGCTCGCCGATCCATTCGTTGGTACAAGTATGTATTCCGTTACTAATTAGCCAGTCACATACTCACATGTGCTTACTGCTTAGCTGTGAATCGATTCTCTCGGATGTAAAATAACTTGGTGGTCGATACCCCTTCGATCAAAGAAAGCTGTGAGACGATTGATAGCAGCGACCTTGCCGTCACGTCTGTGTGACAATTTGTTTATTTTTCACCCTGTATGTGTGGAAATTTGTAGAAACACGATCAACGATTGGCAAATGTTCCCGTGACGCCCTGATAATATGAACCACATATACAGCCCATGGTCCAAAGGAAACCTGCATTATGGCTGTTTCTGCTTCTCGAAAAATGCACATATCATTATTACCCAGCAGAATAATGCAAACGGTTGTTGTCTATCATTTGATCGTTGAAGTGGGAATGATATTTACCATATGCCTAATTTTTAGTTTGTCTGAATATTAGTCTATCAATTAGTTGGCAGCGTAAAACACCGAGACATGAAAAAGTGCATGTCGTCGGCAAGAGTTCTACACCTGCTCGGTTGTTCATTTTTTATTTTTTGGCATGGTAACCAAAGGTGTAGAATGTGCGTCAGAAGTTTGTATGTTGTGATATTCGTATTTGACTTCAAGAAGATTCAGTGAGTCGGACCCTTAAAACTACCTCTTGCCACTGTTCTCACAATCTCACAGTTAGATGAAATGAGTACTTTTAGGATCAGATATGTACAACAGGGCTAGCATATGAAGTACTAATGTTTCAGCACTGGTTTAAGAAATATAGTTTCCTCTTTAATTCATCACACTATTAGCTTGTTACTAATTGATTTATGCTTATCGGTGGGCATACACGTTAGTTTGATAATCCTTGGTGATATCCCAGTAGAAAGCACATGTTTCATATAAACCACTCTCTTCTCTTTGCTTGTTTTCGATCTCTTATTTTCAGAGTTTAACTAACGGCGGCCAGGGTATTGTGTTCACTAGACTTTTTTCATTGTTAAGTGACGATCATATCAGAAGCTTTTGTTGGGTGATTTAGTTCAACCGGCAAGGGTTTTACTGCACAACATCGCAAGATAGTTTCTTCAACTGGATGGCCAATAGATATAGTTACAGCTGGACTCAAGTAGTTATTTGTAAACAAAGAATAGCAGTTTGTCTCAATGTGACGAAAATGTACATGCAGTTTGCCAGGGACAAGCTGGTTTGTAAAATATAGGCAAATGAACAACACAAATTTTGAAAGAGTGAAATCTCCGTGACTTGGTTTTGTCAATGTTTTTTTTTTTCAGAGCTTGTTTTATCAATGTTCTTCAGGGATTTTTATTTTGTTATATTTGACCGTATCTGGGATATCTAGGCCTTCCCTGGAAAATCCTCCTGCATTTGTAGTTGAAACTACTGACTTCAATTTGATGGACATAGGTTTTATGCACGATGGAATAGGTTCCTATTAGGATGTGTTCCTTGAAGCAGAATGGAGACCCAGTTGCATGAAACTGATCATTAGCGCGAGTTCAGTGCCATAGTATGTTCTGTACTCCTGTTCCTCCAACCTTCATCTGAAAGTACTCTTCCTCATGGTTCGGTGGTTCTATTGACAAACATTGCGAAGGTCACTTTCAGTACCAACAGAATATGCAAGATCTCCTTGTGTTATCTGTAAGTAGTTTCACTTCATTGTAATGTTAATTTTGATAGATTATAACAGGATCATTGCACAATACCCCTGCTTTCTGCATTCAGGAATTGGAGAAAGGCATGGAAACTCCAGAAATTGGAGAAAGACAGACATTATGGCTGTCTCTGCTTTCACAATAACTGCAGATGTCAGTATCAGCAGCAGAATAACGTAAAAGGTCGTTGACAAGGTATTAACTTGTCAATGCCTACGGATTGTAGACTAGGGTTTAGTTGGATGTAGAGGGCAAGTAGATCTCGAAGGTTTCAGCCGAAAAGTACTCGACGGATGTGAAAACTAGGGTTTGAGAAACAATGATTCGATGCCTTCTGTGTCCCTCGACTCCCCCTTATATAGGAGGCGGAGCCGAGGGATTCGTATTGTACAAGTTACAGAGTCCGAGAAGGTTTCTAACTCCTCCCGCAAGATTACAAATAATGCTTCCTATTACAACTCTAGCTTTCCTTAACAATATCTTGGGCTTCCGAATCTTCTTATTCTTCGGGTAGTGGGCCTTCAGTAAACCCCGGGTACCATCATCCGCAGGCCCATTGGGGATGCCTATGTCAGTAGCCCCCGAGATTTTGCTTGAATCGCAGAGTCAGGGAAAATCTCCACTATTTATTTTTACTCGACAATTCAAAACCTTTCTATATTTATTCATATAAATTTCTATATTGTACAGGGATAATGGTAGTTGGGGTTAGTTCATCTGACGGATCAGGTACTAGTTAACTGCTCTAGTGATAATCCGCAAAAACCTACTTCAAAATCACGTTCCTGGACATGATCTCGGGATACTGGTGTAAACTTCGACAGGTGCCGCTTAAGGTCTTACCATTCTGTCGAGTCCCAGTTATATTTATCGGGTACCTAACGCGTCCGTTAGGATTTTTCTTCGTATCTGTTGATACGGATAAAAGTAGCAAACCGACGTCAGAGACGGCGCCACGCCTCACAGAACGGATCTGGGGTCTTACCTTCGCAAAGTTTTGCGGCATTCAGAAATTGATCGCAACTTTGGCGTTCTGAGAATATATTGTCGAGTGCTTATTCGGCTGTTGGAATGGCACATTTTATTGAGTCAAAGATGACTTATATTGTTCTCCCGATGGGAGTATATGCAGAGTTATTTATAACTCTAAATATACTCGTTTGCCCTTCTATCTTTCTTCTTCTCATTCTTTCTTTCTCTCTCTCTCTTTTTATTTATAATTTCATCGGGCACGCGAACAGCGTTCCCGATGGGAGTAGCCCCGAGGCTACAGCCAAGGACTTGTCCTTGGTTGTAGGCTCCACGCCTTATGCCGCTATATTTTCTTTCTCTTCCGAAGTTTTATAATTTCTCGGGTGCGCGAACAGCGCTCCCGATGGGAGTAGTCCCCGAGGCTGTGAACAAATATTTGTATTTGATCATAGGCTCATGCCATTTCTATTTTGTCTTTCTTGACCTTTTCATTTTTCCAAAGTAGCCCCCGAGCATTTGATCAAAAACTTGTATTTGATCAAAGGCTCTCCGATATTTTTTCATGTCGCCTTTTTATGCCGCTGTTGAGTCGAATTTTTCTCTCTGACAAGGTGACGTTATTGCTGACGATAGCCACGATTGCAAACCCGAAAATGGCGAGAAGTTTTCTCCCACTGCCTTGCGGGCCCAAATTATCCATTATCTTGACACGTCGTGTAGGTGGGGGACACACGTCCTCCGCTTTTCCTGGCGCACGTACCGTAACTTCTCCAGTGTTAAAATACTTTTTACCCTTGTTTCCACGTGGTTATCATCTGTCACACATTTTTTCCATCCAACGGTCCGCCGCTTCGCCGCACCTCTATATAAGATCTTCTTCTTCTTCCTCGAGCACTTCCGCTCGCGCCGCTCTCCTGCTCTTCTTTGCAAAACCTCCGCCTGCGCCCCACAACTTCCTGAGCTCATCTTCTCCAAGCTGCATTCCTGCGCCATTGTTGATGCCACCGCGTCGGTTGATCAAGCGCAGCACGCCTGAATCGTCAATGGCTGCCGTAGATCTGGGAAGCGCGGAGTGGGAAAGGTCCAAAATTTCCTCTCAGGACATCAATCTCTTGAAGAAGCTAGGGATTAGCAAGAAGCCCAAAGCGATGTGCTTCCCTAGTGAAGAAAGCTACCCCACCCCTCCAATGGGGTATCGGGTAAGTTTCGTCGACCATCTCATCCGCGGTCTTTCCGCCCCCATTCATCCTTTTCTCCGTGGATTGCTTTTTGTTTAAGGTCTTCAACTTCACCACCTCACGCCCAACTCAATCCTCCATATCTCCATTTTCATCACCCTCTGTGAGGCCTTCCTTGGCGTCCAGCCTAACTGGGCACTATGGAAGCGCATTTTCTTTTGTCACCGCAATGGTTCTCCCAATGTCGCCTATAATATAGGCGGCGTTGTTATTTCTGTTCGCCCCACAGTCGATTACTTCGACGTCAAACTCCCTGACTCAATTCAAGGGTGGCGCAAGAAGTGGTTGTACATTCAGGAGGAAAACCATGTATGCGCTGAAGACAACATCCCTCCTTTCGATGGTGCCGAAAAAATCCTTCGCCGCCGCTCCTGGGATGCGGAGGCTACCGAGGAAGAAAAAACATCGACGGAGGCCTTGATGTCTCGCATCCATGAGTTGCAAAATACTCGCGGCAAAGAATTATCAGGCATCCAAATCACAGCGTATTTTCTTAGAACAAGAGTGCAGCCTCTTCAGGCTCGCAAAAACCATCTCTGGAAGTATGCTGGCGACGAGGACGCAGGTCGGTTGTCAGTGGATTTGGAGGTCAAGGATTTAGAAAAGCTTGTCCGAAAAATCTCTTCTCTCAGCAAAAAAGATTCTGTCCCTTCTTCTTGTCGTGTAAAACCGTACAGCGCCACCAATGCGCTTCCCAAGGTAAACTTTGTCGATTGATTTGTTATTGCCTTGCTATCTTTTTTATAACTCCTTTTTTTGATATCTTCCCCTGTTTTTATATAGAACCATCCAAATCTTGTCTCGCTTCCTCCCCTTCCTGAGGGTGGAGAAGTTGAGGAAAGGGCCGTTGTCACCGACGACAACCAAGATGCCCCCTCTTTTGTGAATGAACCCGCAGATTCTCGAAAATCTGCGGGATCTGTTGAAAAGGAGGCTACCTCTGAAGGTACTTGCGTCGGCACAATCTCCTCCTCCTCGCTGTTTCTCCAAAGAACAAAAGGAAAAGGAGTGATGTCGAAGATTCCGGCACCTCCAAAGCCGAAGAAGCTGTTCCTTCACATCAGAAGGCAGCTTATGATCCATACCTTGAGGCCCTTATCAGTTCGTATGTCACCTTTTTTTATTTTTATTTTTGTACTCGAAGATTTTTCTCTATCTTGCTTTTTATGCTGCCAACATTTAATCGCAGTGATGATGAGGAAGAAGTACCAGCTTTTGATGTGGCTGCTCGAACGAGTACGTCACATACTCTAGTTGTTTCGGAGACGCCAGTTGAAGGAGAGGAATCCTCGCCTCCTCAACAAAACGTCGGCGCTTCTACTCCTCCTTCAAGCCCCCTTGTCCCTTCACCGAAAAGGGCAAGGGTTGAAACAATCCCGGAGCCTACTCTCCAATTGAGTAACTCCTCTAACCCTCTCTTGGATGATGTAAGTTCTTAATTTTTTTGTCATTGTCTATATTTCCTCTGTTTGCTTCTTTATGCCATCATATTTTTCCCATACCGACATTTTCTTTCTTTATCCTTCTTTGACAGCCTATGATCAAAGAGCTTATTCGTATCGGTGCCCAATTCATTGGGTATCGTGAGTATGCGAATAAGGCTGAAGGTAATGCCTTGCTGCTTCTTTTTGCCCTTGCCTTCTTACTCCTCTGTTGTCGATGTTTTTAACTAAATTTAACTTTCTTGGCAGAAAAACTGGCGGAGGTCAACGAACGTGCCAATACACTTGCTCAAAAATTAGAGCAAAGTGAAGAGGCTCGTAAGAAGGCCAAATCAGATGCTATCCAAGCTAGAGCAGAGGCTGACAAGGCCAAGGCCGATGCTGCTGGTGTCGAAGATCTTAGGAAGAGACTTCACGATGCCGAGACTTCGCTGAGCGAGCATATAGCCGCACAATCTGCCCGCGAGGAAGCGATCATTAAGCGCGTAAGGTCGCAAAACCATCGCTTTGTCAGTAAGTATCTAAACCACTTCACATCCTTTCGACTTTCTTTCCTTCACTCGTTTGTTGATCAATAAGTTTTTATCTTGACAGGTAAAACATCTCAAGAATTTGAACTTGAAGATCCTGACAACGATCCTCTTCTTGACGCCATTTAGTTCCTTGAATTTCATGGAACCGAAGCACGTGAGGGCATTGATCAAGCTAAAGCAGGGTTGTCGCGACTCTTCCCCTATTTCTTCCCGAAGAAAGAGGAACCCGCAACTTTCCTTGCTCTTGCCAAGTGCTTTAATCCACCAGAAGATCTTGGACTGAAGATGCGCCAGGAGAACATGAAGATTGCTGTTGAAAGTACTGTTGCCTTGGTCGCTGATAGCCAACAAACTATCAACTGGGCGAAAGTAGGCGACACAGAACAGATAGAGCAGACAAAATGGCGATCATTGATCAAGGCGGCAAAGCCCAACACGAAGAAAATCCTATCCTATCTCGGGATCAAGCCATCTTCAACTCCTAGCTCATCAAAGCCGGAGGTCTAGTTGAATGCCCCTTCTTTTTATTTTTCCTGTTTCTTTAGCTATTGTCGCCATATTAGTTTTGGCGACAATTACCTTAGTACTTTTGAAGAACTCCTTCTGTAATATCCATGTAAATTTCTTGAAGAGCAATGGAATTCTGTCTTGTGCAATCCTTTGATATTGGAATTTTCTTTTCCAGTTGATATTTGATAACTACTATGCCGATCCTCATTCTGCCGATGCTTCTCCTGCTTCCTCCTTCTCGAAGAAAACACTAGTCAATGATAACTTTGTCGACGGTTCTTCGGGACAACATTTGTCGCAAGATTTGCAAGAATTGCGCCAACAACTCCAATCTATGAAAAAACAAACTCTTGTGATGATGGAACAATCTCGACAAGCGTCCGAGAGAGAGAATATTGCTCTTCAACAGGCAAGAGAAGCCATTGCTGCAAAGGATGCTGATGTTGCTGAGGCTACCGAAGCTTCCTCTCGAGAAAATTATATGCTTCAGCTAATGACTGACGCCAGCCTGGACATGACGAGGTATGTTTCCTGTTCATAACCATGCTTGGATGTTATTTTTGCTATTTTTCCTTCCTTGTCAATTTATTCGCTGTACCAGGCTCATTTTTGGATACTCGCTGCCGAAGATCAACGTGTTGAAGCTCGAGCCAATGCTGCTGCTCGGACCGGCCGCATAACATGGTTCTAACTTTTGGGTTACTCCCGAGCGTACCCGTCAAATTGTCGGATTCCAAGATCGCGCGGGTCGGGTCCGTGATTTCCTTGACTTCTGTACGAAGACTTTGTTTTTAGTTTATGGAACCATGTTCCCTCGCAACAAAATACCAGAAACTCTTCCTGCATTAATGGAAAAGTTTCGAGATGCTCCTCGAATCCATGGCTTTGTGCGGGCTCAACTCTCTGCTGGCGCAAGATTTGCTATGATGATGATAAAGATTTGCCATCCAAAATTGCCCATGGATCAAATTGTTCCCACGTGCCTGGCTAAAATGTCGAAGAAAAAGAGAAACATGGGCAAGATTGATGATCTGAGTGACTCCTGTAGCCGAAGATATGATGGATGAACTTCTTCGGATGGACGCTGAATTCTTCGTGAAGGGTAGCTATGCCGAGCATAGTACTCGTCCTTCCAATGAACGAGTAACCATAGACCATGTGCTAGGTATCCATTGAGGGTTTTTCCTTTTTCTTCTTTGTAATTTCACCATTGATACGCCTTTGTAAACATGATCTATATTGTAAAGTCATGTCAACTCTGTAAGTATGTATTGTTTTTATTTTTGATCGTCCAGCCCCCGAGCCTTTGGCTGGAGTTTGTACTATTTTGTTATCTCGAAGATTTTTCCCTTATTATGAGAAGGTATATATATTTTGCTATCAATGGGCAAGAGCCCCCGAGTGTCTTGGTGGTCACGTTCTATATTTTTGTTGCGAGGTTCTCAGACCAAAGCAATAATATTTTGACGAGTACGCTATATTTACCGTTGTTAGCTTCCGATGTTCTATTTGGCGAGGTAATCTTGTACCAAGGCGAAATATGTCGGTAAGTCTAGTTTATCTATATTGTATATATTTTGTGACTTGAAGGCATTGAGCCCCCGAGCGTGTCGAAGAATAAGAAGTATATCTCCACTATCTTTATTATAATGCAGCACCGCGAGCCCGCCTCATTCAAAATCTTTCTCGGCCCCACTCGGTGCCCCGAAAAAGGAAAAGAGTGCGTCTGAAAACTCGCGGGCATTTCAGTACATTGTATTTTTACAGAGGAGGACTATATTTCGACTCTAAGCGTAGAACCGCCTGAGCTGTGCCACGTTCCAGGGGTTTTTCTCGGGAACCCCTGTCTTCTTGTCTTTTATCCTGTATGCTCCTCCTTCGATTACTTCCGTAATGACGTAGGGGCCAAGCCATGGCGACTCGAGTTTTTCAGTACGCTCTTGGTTGAGTCGCAAAACTAGGTCTCCAACTTGAAAAGATCTTGGTCGCAAACGTCGACTGTGGTAGTTTTTCAGGTCCTGCTGATATTTGGTTACCCTTGATAATACTTCGTCTCGAGCTTCGTCGAGTGCGTCGACATCGTCTTCCAATGCTTTCCTGGAAGCTTCTTCATTATACTCTGTGACTCTGGGGGAGTCGTGCTCTATTTCTATCGGCGATCTTGCCTCTGCTCCATGGACAAGGAAAAACGGGGTCTCTGTGTTGCTGTATTTGGTGTTGTTCGGATGCTCCATAACACACTTGGTAATTCTTTTGGCCAGGTATGTCGAGCTTTTTCCAGTGGTCCTAACAAGCGTTTCTTGATGCCATTGCAGATGATGCCATTGGCTTTCTCGACTTGACCATTGGTTTGAGGATGTGCAAGCGCGCGAAGTGCAATTTGATGCCTACCTGCGCACGGTACGCCTTGAACTCCTTTGACGTAAAGTTGCTGCCATTGTCTGTGACGATGATGTGAGGTACTCCAAATCGAAAAACGATGCCCTTCACGAACTTTATTGCTGATGCTGCATCTGGTGAATTTATCGGCTTTGCTTCTATCCACTTGGTGAATTTATCAACAGCAACTAACATGTACTCGTATCCTCCTGGCGAAGCTTTGTGTAATTTTCCCACCATATCGAGACCCCATTGAGCAAAGGGCCAAGATAAGGGTATTGGCATTAATTCTGCTGCTGGGGAGTGAGGTTTTGCGGCAAATCTCTAACATGCGTCACAAGTTCGCACTATCTCCTTCGCATCCTCAATTGCTGTCAACCAGTAGAATCCTGCTCGAAAAACTTTGGCTGCAATAGCTCGACTACTCGCGTGGTGGCCACATACTCCTTCGTGTACGTCCTTCAAAATTATCCTTCCTTCTTCGGGTGTGACGCACCGTTGTAACACACCCGAAATACTGCGTTTGTATAACTCCCCTTTGACCACCGTGAAAGCTTTGGATCGCCTGATAACTCGCCTTGCTTCAACTGGATCGTCGGGTATTGTTTTTCTTAGGATGTATGATATGTACGCCTGCATCCACGGGGTTTGCACCATCAATACTAGATCTTGTTCCTCTTCTTCTTCTTCCAATGCTTCTTTCGCAGCCCCCGAGGGTTTCTCGCTCTTCTCCTTCTTTGTTAATTTCTTCGGCTTCGTGGACCTCTCTGTTATTTCTTCCCAGAACACACCTGGGGGAATTGCGAGGCACTGCGACCCGATGTTTGCGAGAACATCGGCTTCATCATTGCTCAGCCTACTGATATGGTTTACTTCGCATCCGTCAAACAGCTTCTCCAGCTCATTATACATCTCTTTGTACGCCACCATGCTGTCATTGACCGCATCACATTGGTTCATGACTTGCTGAGCTACCAATTGTGAGTCGCCAAATATTTTTAGTCGAGTTGCGCCACAGGCTTTCGCCATCTTCATCCCATGTATAAGGGCTTCATATTCTGCCTCATTATTAGATGTGTTTGGGAACGTCATCCGCAGGACGTATTTCAATTTGTCGCCTTCAGGTGATATAAGTATTACCCCTGCTCCAGCTCCTTCTAACCTTTTGGACCCATCGAAGTTCATAGTCCAGGTTCTCGATAGATCCGGAGGTCCTGTGTTTTGCAACTCCATCCATTCTGCGATGAAGTCTGGTAGAATTTGTGACTTTATTGCCTTTCTTTTTTCATACGTGATGTCCCGAGGAGAAAGTTCTATTCCCCAAAGGGAGACACGGCCTGTAGCTCTCGGATTATTGAGTATGTTGGATAAAGGCGCCTCATTGACCACTGTTATCGGATGCGCCGAAAAATAATGACGCAATTTTCTTGCGGTTGTGAATACTCCATATGCTAGCTTTTGGTACTGCGGGTACCTCGTTTTGAAGGCGATAATACTTCGCTGATGAAATATACTGGCCTCTGCACTCCATGGAGTTTTCCTTCTTCTTCTCTTTCGACAACTAGTGTCGTGCTGACCACCTGAGGTGTGGCCGCAATATATAACAGGAGCGGTTCTTTCTCTTTTGGCGCCACTAGAATTGGTGGTGTCGAAATTTTCCGTTTGAGGTCCTCGAAGGCCCTATCTGCCTCTTCGTTCCACTGGAACTTCTCTCCTTGTTTGATTAGGGCGTAGAATGGTAGCGCCTTTTCTCCCAGCCTGGCAATGAATCTGCTTAAAGCTGCGACTCGCCAAGTTAACTGATGTATTTCCTTCAACTTTGTTGGCTTCCTCATTGTTACGATAGCTTGGATTTTTTCAGGATTTGCTTCAATCCCTCTTGCTGAGACTAGGAACCCGAGAAGTTCTCCTGCAGAGACGCCGAAAGAACATTTCGTCGGATTCAACTTGAGACAAAATTTGTCGAGGTTGTCGAAAGTTTCTTTCAAGTCCTCGATTAGTGTTGCTCCCTTTTTTGATGTGATGACGATGTCGTCGATGTACACTTGTACATTTTTCCCAATCTGTGTTGCTAGGCACTTCTGCATCATCCGTTGATATGTTGCTCCCGCGTTTTTCAACCCGAAGGGCATTGTTTTGTAACAAAATACGCCGTACGGTGTGATGAACGCTGTTTTAGCTTCGTCGTCTTCTTTTAATCTGATCTGATTGTAACCAGAATATGCGTCCAAGAAGGAAAGACGTTCACATCCTGCCGTGGAGTCGATAATCTGATCGATCCTTGGGAGGGGAAAGTGATCCTTTGGACAATGTTTATTGAGGCACGTAAAGTCGACACACATGCGAAGGACTTTCGTGTTTTTCTTCGGCACCATTACTGGGTTAGCTACCCAAGTGGCCTCAGTAGATATCTCTTTGATGAAGCCAGCTTCTCTAAGTCGATCAATTTCGACGAGCATGGCTTTGCGGTTTGGTTCCGAAAACGCCGCAAAGGTTGCTTGATTGGTCTCGCAATAGGATCCAAGTTTAGGTGGTGCTCGGCAAGTTCCACTGGGTACTCCCGGCATGTCGTCTGGACACCATGCGAAGATTTTCCGGTGCTCACGGAGGAACTCGACGAGCGCGCTTTCCTATGCGAGGTCCATGTTTGTTGCGATGGACGTCGTTTTCTTCGGATCTGTCGGGTGAATCTGCACTTCCTTAGAATCTTTTGCTTGTATTGAAGGTTGATTCCTTGTTGGGCCTCCCTACGTACGGCAGCACATCATAATCGGTCATGAGCCTTGACGCTGCGTACTCGCGTGCATCCCGAAAGTTTCGATAGTCGATGAAAATCTTTGTCGCATTTATCGGCTAGCGCGAAGCTTCCTTTGACTGTGATTGGTCCCTTAGGTCCAGGTAACCTCCAAAGCAAGTACGTGTAATGTGGTACCGCCATAAACCTGGCATATGCTTGGTCGCCCCAACAAAGCATGATACTTGCGACGGGAAATCCACAACTTCGAATTCCAACCTCTCTATCCTGTAGTTTTCTCGGGTCCCAAAGCCGAACGTCGAGATTGATCTTCCCCAGTGGGTAACTTAGCTTCTCTGGTGTGATGCCGTGGAAACGTGTGTCGGTTGGTTTCAAATTTGCGAGGGAAATATTCATCTTCCTTAGCGTATCTGCGTACATAAGGTTTAGGCTGCTGCCGCCATCTATGAATACTCGAGATACATCGAATCCCGCAGTACTCGCTGGTAAGATCGGTCTTGACTGCCCTGGTCGAGGAACTTCGCTGTGGATGATCAGCTATTGTGAAGCCAATATCTTGCCCTGACCAGTTAAGGTACTCGACTGTTGGTGGTGGCATCTTCTCTGCCATAAACACCTGTCACGAAATTACTTTCTGAGCTCTATTGGATGGTCTGCCTTTCTGAATCATCGAGACCGCTCCGTTAGAGTTAGGATCGACGTAGGGCGGTGGAGCAGGTGCTGCCGCTATTCTGAGCTGATGTCGATTTTCGTCTGTGACCGCGGGAGGAGGTGGCAAGTGAATCTCACTCCTAGGTCCTTGAGGATTTACGTGAGTCTGCTCGAGCATTTGCATGTCCTGCCCATCTTAACATTGCCTGGAAATTTCGGCAATCCTTTTGCAAGTGTCCTGACTGTCTTTTTCCATTGTTATCGAGAAACAAATGCATCTGACATGGCCCGTTCATCATCTCTTCGGGAGACACAAAAGGTCTCTGGAACCTTGGCCCGCTATTTTGCATGTTATCTCTATTATCGCTTTGCTGTGCATTACTTCTCTGGTAGTCATCCCTACTATTTCCTCCATTGTTTCCCCGAAAGCCAGCCGATATTTGGCCAGGTGCATCGTAACTTGAAAATTGACGGGGGAATCGACGTCTACTTTGAAAATTTCGACTGCGATCTTCCTCTGGGGACCTATGTCGTTTGTTATGTACCGCATCTTCGCCATCTGCCCATCTGTTTGCTATCTCCATTAAAGCTGATACTGTTCTTGGGTTTGTCCTCCCCAAGTCTTCCACGAAATCTCCTCGTCGAACTCCTGCAACAAATGCATCTATCGCTCTTTCGTCAGATATATTTTCTGCCGAGTTTTTTATGATGTTCACCTTTGGATGTACTTCCTCATTGATTCATCATGCTTTTGTCGACATGACCTCAATTCCTCTAGTGTCGCAGGTTTCTTGCAGGTTGACCAGAAATTCTTGATAAACACGTCCTCGAAACTTTCCCAGCTGTCGATGGAACCTCGGGGAAGCTTTTTATACATGATCCGGCGGCTCCGCTCGGATGTATCCGGATGCTCGCATGGCTGTCGCTCTGGTCCCATCTATCAATTTCTATGTCTCGAGGTAATCCACCAGCCAATCGTCGGGGTCTTGCAGGCCATCGAATTTTTTGAAACTATCGGGTAGCTTGAATCCTGATGGAACTCGAGTTTTTCGGACCCGTCGTGTGAAACATGGAAGTCCACACATGTCCTCTTCAGCAAGTTCTGGTGAATGCCGACGTTCCCTTCTTTCTTGTCGCGCTCTATCGACTCTGGCCTGAGTTGCTGTGTCCCTGGCTCCACTTGCTCTTGGTGGATCTTGTACTGCTTTGGTAGGTCTCGGACTATTTTGCCTTGCGGTTCCTTCGGGAGGTGTAGCCGTGAACGCTGCTCCCATGGCTCCACATCCTGCCATGGCCATGTTGTACAACGCTTCTCTTGGATCTCCGGGAGGTGGCCTGGACGCTAAGATGAAAGCTTGTGTCGCCATGTACCCTGCTTCCGGTGTTTTTAGAATAATACTCCCCCTCGTGTCGATTGACATAAAGGACATGTCGAGGTTTTGGATTAGAGTTTCTCTTTCAGCTTCCGGTATATTTTGCAGCCGAGATCTTGCTCTTCTCCGAGCTTCTCTGTGACTATCCCCCGAAGTTTCTGAGTGTCGACTTAATTCCGCTCGTCGCCTGCTTGATGCGGAAGCTGCCTCCCTTCTTCTGTTCAAGGCAGCTGTCTGTTTTTCCAATTCTCTTCCAGCTCGGGCGAGTCTATATTGATAAGCTTGCGGTTCTTCGATCGTAGCGGTTGTCTCCATTGGTTCGAGCCATCTAAAGCTTTCGCAGCTCTATCCCCAGGCTGCTTGTGGGAGTTGAACTCTGGCACGTGGTGTGGGCCCGACATATTTAGTGCCCAAACCTCTCCTTAGATCTGAGGGATCGACATAGGGATTTCCTAAATCGTCGAAAGCCTCTGATGTTTCCTCTGGATCGCGACTTGCTTCTCCAATGGCATAAACTTGGTGATATTTTGGAGTTTTCGCTTTGCTTGGTTCGGTGACATCATCATAGAGATTGGTGAAGACCTTCCCAATAGAGATAGATTTGTCGATGAAGTCGAAGCTATCGGTGTCGCTCGAATCATCGCTTATATAAGAGTCCGCCGATGACTCGAAGGACATGTCGCTGAAGATTTTGGCGAGTTTTTCACTTGCCCTGCTGCCGATGAAGCGTGGCGACGAAATCTCCTTGTCGCTTGACTCGACGGATGAACTGAGTTTGAGAAATCAAGACCATCCGCCGATAATCCCGACGAGATCGGAACTTCGAGACGATACGATCCTTCTTTCTCGACGTGGAAGTGGAATTTTCCAAACGTCATCTTCATGGGCTCCTCCAGATACGCATATGCATCGAAACGGGAGGGCGGGTGAGGAATAAAATCAACGAGACCAGTTTCGATCTGTTTACCTCTGTCCATGATGTTGCTTGCTACTGATGAAGTCGACGATCTTGAACGTGCCATCGAGATCAGCTCCTTGTCGCCTCTAGACCCCACGGACGGCGCCAATTGACAAGGTATTAACTTGCCAATGCCTACGGATTGTAGACTAGGGTTTAGTTGGATGTAGAGGGCAAGTAGATCTCGAAGGTTTCAGCCGAAAAGTACTCGACGGATGTGAAAACTAGGGTTTGAGAAACAATGATTCGATGCCTTCTGTGTCCCTCGACTCCCCCTTATATAGGAGGCGGAGCCGAGGGATTCGTATTGTAGAAGTTACAGAGTCCGGAAAGGTTTCTAACTCCTCCCGCAAGATTACAAATAATGCTTCCTATTACAACTCTAGCTTTCCTTAACAATATCTTGGGCTTCCGAATCTTCTTATTCTTCGGGTAGTGGGCCTTCAGTAAACCCCGGGTACCATCATCGGCTGGCCCATTGGGGATGCCTATGTCAGTCGTTGTCTATCGTTTGATTGCCGAAGTGAGAATGGTATATACTATGCCTAATTTTTAGTTTGCCTGAATATTAGCCAGTAGTGTAATAACACAGAGAAATGAAAAATTGCATCTTGCCTACAAGAGTTCTGCACCTGCTCTGCTGTTCACAGTTAATATCTGATTTAATTTCTCAACCAGTTTTTGTTGTCATGGTAAGCATTAGAGCAGCTTGTATGTTCTGATATTCGTACCTGACTTCGAGAGTCAGTGAGTCAGACCCTTAAATCTACTTCTTTGTCACTATTCTCATAACTTCTAAATGAAAGGAATACTTTAGGATTAGATATGTACAACAAGGCTAGCATATGATCAGCATTTAACATTTCAGCACAGGGTTAAGAAGTATAGTTTCCTCTTAAGTTCGTCAGAACTCAAATATAGGTTGTTATTAATTGATTTTATTTTGTCCGTGGGCATAGACATTGGTTTGATAATCCTTGGTGATATCCCAGTAGAAAGTACATTTTACGCACATGTTTCATACTATAAACCGCTCTATTCTTTTTATCTGTTTTCCTGTCTCTGATCTTCAGAGTTTAACTAACTAGTCAAACGGTGGCCAGGGCATCGTATTCACTAGACTTTTTCATTGTTAACTGACGGTCATATCAGAAGCTTTTGTCGGGTGATTTGGCTGAACAGGCAAGGGTTTTACTGCACAACATCTCAAGATAGTTTCTTCAGATGGATGGCCAAGAGATGTATTTTCCAATGAACTCGAACAGTTATTTGTAATTTGTAAAAAAAGAGTAGCAGTTTGCCTCAATGTAAAGAAGACGTACATGAAGTTTCCAGGGACAAGCTGGTTTCCTTATGAATTCTCAAAAACACGATTTTGCCTACCGCACAGAATATTTATAGCAGTTCAGCCTGTAAAGAACATGCAAATCAACAAGATAAACTGAGAAAGAGTGAAATAGCAGTGACTTAGTTTTATCACTGCTGATCCATCTATTTCAGTTATTCTCAGCGATTTTGTTTCGTTGTAATAACTGTATCTGGTATATCTAGTGCCTTCCCTGGGAAATCCTGCTGTATTTGCAGTCGAAACTACTGACATCAATTTTATGGACATAGGTTTTATGCACGATGAAATAGGTTACTGTTAAGATTAGTTCCCTGAAGCAGAATGGAGACCCAGCTGCATGGACCTAATATCAGTGTCATAGCATGTTCTGTACTCCTGTTCCTCCAACCTCCACCTGAAAGTACTCTTCCTCATAAAGTACGGTGGTTCTATTGACAAACATTGGTAAGGTCACTTTCAGTACCTGCAGAGTATGCAAAGATCTCCTTATGTTATCTGTAAGTAATTTCGTTTCACTGTAATGTTGATTTTGCGAGATTATGAATTACAGGTTCATTGCACAGTACCCCCCTGCTTTCCGCATTCAGGAACTTGAGAAAGGCATGGAAACTCCAGAAATGGTAAGCCCAGTGCTGTTGTTGCGCTTACACACTTCCAACAGCATCAGCTATACTACCACGTGAACATTTACTGAACTCTCGAGTAACGTAGACATTCAAAAAAACATTACAACAATGAAAGGATATGTTATTGTTGAGTAACGTGGACATTTACAGGTTCATTGCACAATACGAATGCTTTCTGCATTCAGGAATTGGAAAAGGCATGGAAACTCCAGAAACGGTAAGCCCAGTGCTATCACACATCCAGTTGCATCAGTTGCACTACCATGTGAACATTAACTGAACTTTTGAATACCTTGGACATTCACAATACATCCGAATAAGAAGATATGCTATTGTTTGATGTCTCCATCATCATCCTTAGTGCACGTATGTCGCCGTGTTTTGTGTTCCACTAGTAGAATTTCTGTCTCTCTTAGCTATACTGACTTGCGCAATAGATGCCAACCAGGCCAGACAAGCTAAGACACTACTGTTTTCTGCGTATTACTGTTAACAGTTCCCAGTGTGCGTGCGACATTTGGAAGTGTATTGGATCATTATTATTTATTCTTAAAACTTCCCACTCGGCAGCTGCACCCTCTCAAGGCTCTCACTCACAGGTTGTAGCTTTCTTACTGATGATTGGTTCAGCAGCTAGATTCCCTTATTTGGAACTCTGCAACTCCTTGTTTAATAAGTTCAGAACAGTATATGGCATTACCTTGTCGCCAGCTTTACTGTACTGTGAAATACTTTTGCTACGAGTGAATACATGCACGTTTTCTAACTTGATGCTGCTTCCTCGTATACAAAAACTGTATTGGTTCATCCACAATCGACAGCAGCAGTTTGGACACTGCAGGAGATAATATTCAGCTACTGCACCGTAACTGTATGGGTTCAGAGCTGAGAGTCCAGACCAAGCAGGGGAAAGAAGTAGAAGAAGGCTGCAGGGGATCCGGGCCGGGTCCGGGGGCCGCAGCTACAGTGGAGTGCAGAGGATGCCCCCGGCCTGGCCGTGTGCACGTGTGAGCGAGCCTGTCGGGCGCGGGGCCCCATGGGCCGGCCGGGGGTTCAATCACGCATTCACGCAGCTTTGCTTTGCTGGTGCTGGTGCCCGCCCCGCAGCTGCTGTTGCGTTGATTGACGCGGTGCCTGTGGAGTCGAAGCAGCCCAAAGGAGTTTCTGATTGATCGATCGATCGATCGATCGATGCAGGAGCAGCAGGAGCCGGTGCCGTGCGTGCGTGCGGCCGTGCGGACACCGCACATGCCGACGTGCCGCCCCGGTGCGGCGTCGCACTGTTCATCAGGGCTCAACCACAGTCCACACTCCACAGCTTGCTGCTGTGCTACAGTGAGTACTACTACATCACAGTGCTTATCTTTTGCTCATCTGTTGGTCTTTTCTCTCAAGACTTAGTTAGCTTGTAGCCTTGTACTGAATGATAGCAAAGCCTAGGTGCTCCTTTGATTTATAGGATTTGTGTAGGAATTATGTAGAATTTGGATTCCATGGAAAAAGTGTTATATACGTTGTTTGATTAATAGAAACTAATCCTATAGGATGATTGTAGTGATAAATCCTATATAAAAAACATTTGGTCATACTTCATAGAAATTGTTTTGCTACAATCAAAGAGAATTCAAGTACACATGACATTCTAATCGTATGTCTTTCCTACTTCTATGATTTTCTATCCTATGAATCAAAAAAGCCCTAAGTATACATGTAGACGGTATTATGGGCTTAATTACGATGTATTAGTTATCTTACCATGCTTTGGCTGGTTGTGGTTAAATTATGAGGGTATATGGTCAAGTGATTTTATATGCCTGCACTAGGATGCCCAGTACACGTACTCCCTCCAGCTGTAATTCTGCATGTACATGTACTGAAATCAAAACCCGTTGCGTGCTAGTGCTGCTTGCTACATGATCTTAGACAGGGCATGAACAACTCCCTGTACTGTCTGAAGCTTAATTTGGATGATCATCACGTAAGCAAATGAAGCAAGCTCTCATGTATCCACTGTTCATCCATGCATAGGTCAGTAAGGGAACAGAATGGTGGCATGTCTGAGAGGTGAGCAATTAATTAGGACATATTCTAACTAAGCACTACCGGTACTGCTACAGTGCCACTAAGCATCACATGATCAACACCATTTGGAAAGGGATGGCCTGGTGGGCGGGCCCTAGCCGCCCCCTAATGATCCTTTTTTAGACCCAACACAGCAGGTGCTTGTGTCTCTAGTGCTAGGAGAGACGATAGCCCTGCTTAAGATATAACTGCCTAGTGATCTTGAGACATGTGCTGCTGCTGCCTACTGATGCTTCATTAAAGCCTTGCGATTGCAAACAAACACCCACACATTATCTAATTCCTTCCTGTGTTAGTTATTAATCATGCATGCGGTGAAGTGTAGGGGTAGAGGAGACTAGATCGTAGCTAGAGGGATGCTGATGCGTGATGTACCGCTGCAACCTACGGCCAAATATTTTATACGTTCTTGCGCATATCTTTCAGCGATCACAAGAAGCTACGGAGCCTACACTGCTCAACTGCTGGCCCAATGGAGGCAGGGTTGCTACAAATGGAATCCATGCTGCCGATACTGAACTGGACAAGTAAGTTTATTGTTTCTTTATTTCTTTGTCCTCCGTTTTCTTTTCTTTTGCATACTGCTACGTTGCACACTTTAGTTAAAGAGCATATATGCGTGGGATGTACATGACAAGATACATAATTTATTTCTACTGTAGCAGACAACTTTGTCAAAATCAGAAAAAAATGACGAGATACATAGCATGTACCGTATGTACAAATTAAACTATTTATTTAATAGTTTCCAATATTTTCACTTGTATCTAATAAAACATTGTATAATTTAGTTATCATGCAATTCTTATTAACTCTATCCACATAAGTTGCTAGGTTGGGTTTAACTTCACATAATCTACAATTTAAAGATTTTGACTATGTTTCTCAAATCATATACAAGATGTGGTATACAAATACTAATAGTTATATATATGAAATATGTATTACAAGTAAAATATATTCTGTACTATGATAGATTGGCAAATCTGTCCCTTTTTAACAAACTTCTTAACATAATGACCTCTCCAACAAACTATAACACACCTAACTTTTTTTCGAAACACCAAACATACCAGAATTTGGGCAAAGGGGCAAACCCTAGAGCCCATGGTGTTTGCATGATTCCCGAAGTTTGGATCAATGATCATGGCGTTAAACCCTCTACCCAAACACCGGTATGTTAGGGTTTGCAAAAAGGATAATATCTTGTTGAACTTTCTGAAAAAGTTTATTTTGTGCTGCATTTTGCAAAATAGACAGATTTATTGTAACGGGCAGATAAAATCCTAGTGCTACCAACCTATATTTTTCACAGAGTCAAATCCATTAAATTTCACGTGTATCACTGGACGGATACCTCATAGGGTGATAGGGAGCTAGCATGATGAGATTTGGAGCATCGGTTTGGTGTATGCGTATGTACTGTAGATAAATACTAGTACTGCACTAGTATACTAGGGGCGATGTGTAGAAAGAGAAAGACAGAGCTAGAGGGAGCGAGGTGTTTGAGTTGAGAGGTGAAGTGAGACTAGAGAGAGAGGGAGAGGGGCGTGCATGCATGTGATGGTTGGCCCAGCTCTATCACGTCGAGCTTCTATTGCGCTTTCTTGTCAAGCGACAAGGGGTATCCCTATTGCATCTATTTGCTTGTAGAAAACCGAGCATTTGATTTGTTTTCAGCTATCAGCTTGGAGTTGGAGAAATTCACTGTTACACCACAGTAGCGCAACCGACCAGTACCAACCATATACACCCACTCCATGCATTACTTTGAAATAATATTTGTATAAATAAATACGTGCATTGCAAATATCCTGCTGGAAATTGAGAGGATGAAAACTGAAATACAGTAGCTTGCAGTAGTAACTAAGGATTTACTCGGATAAGTTTATGAGCATGCACAGGACGGAGAACTAATGAGCTGAGCATGGATTGGTATGTAGTACCAACTTTGTTGGTATTATAGGTCCACTGGTATACGAATACGTGTAGTCAGCTTCATTTCGGCGATGTGTTAGGTCTTAATTCAAATCACCAAGCCGGACCGTATCGTTCCCCTTAAACTGATGGTGAACATCTTCCATTGACAATTGTGGTCAGCAAATCCCCCGTTAATTCATCAGAGAGGAAAAGAATGAGCAGCCTCCAAGTTGAAAATTAATTAATTGTTCATTTCATTGCTTGTAATCTAATATTCGATGGAATAACGAACCTTTTCTAGTGCTTGGCTATGTATAAGATACCTTCGTTGAAAAATTGGTCGATATACAATTCATATTTAATCAAGTCGTACACTTACTGATTTTCCGAGCCCTGCATATGCATGCAACTAGCTAGCATCTCCGAGCCATAGCAAGTCTAGCTAGCCAAAGTGTGTCATTCAAAAACCTAATGGCACACCTCTCTAGACGCCATCCTCTCACTCAGCTCAAGCGAGAGACCCCCAAACTCCAAAGGGAGAATGAGTTAGTTAAGCATAGGGATTTGGGCATTATGGCATCCTCTCCCTGCATGCATCATCAACATCATCGTCGTCGTCATCATCTACCTCTCTCTCCAACTTTTACTTCTTCCTGCCATGCCTTTGCATATGTGAATTCGAGTAGAGAGACGACATACGCGCACATGGAGTAGATACATACAAGGCACATTCATGTGGGTTTGGGGATGGGGACAGAAAGGGACTGAAATGAGTGAAAGAGAGTAAAAGAAGAGTCAACTCGTGTATTGCACAGGGCTCGAGGCCAAAGGCCGGCCACAACACCAAGTACTCAATTATTGGGGCCTCACACACATCACTGTCAATGTCAAATTCTAAGGGCTCCTTTTAATCCTTTCTGTACCCAACGATATGAGATGAAATAAATAATTATTATACTATACAAGGTGTAAATAGCACTTTTCGAGCCTTCAGCTTCTTACTGGAGTACTTTTCTTTGTGCAAGTTCCGGGGAGATGATACCAGCTGTTCATTTAGTAACTTGGGCATGCTAATTTTGAATGCTAGATTGAGTTAAACCTGCTTGGTTTCTAAGGAACATGAAAACATTTTAGGACCTATCTAGTCAGCCTAGGTCATGCCACGTTGCCACACCACTATGTAAAAATAGCTGAAAAGTGTATGCATTATTCTGTCAAACAAACAAACAAACAAACAAAAAATTCTGTCCGGTAATAATTTATTTGGCCTCACATATTTCTACTTGCATGCATACTTTGGTGTGTGAAAATATATTTCATACTACATTTTTGTTTTCAGAATCACCTAGCACACACTAAAACCTACATCCACAGAACTTTAAAATTGACACTCAACATTGACTCTTTGCTATCGATCGACGTCGCCTGCCAGCCAAGCAACAACATGGTTCTTGGAGAATCATAATTTGGATCGAGGGACACCTGATCTCAAAGTTTGGACCACAATTCCAATCCCATTTGCAATGAAAAAAAAAACACTACCAATATTTCTGGAACTGTGATAAAAATTAATAAAGATGCACACTACATATACCTAAAATTGATTCAACCAATCATGTTTATCACGACAATCCACCACACTTTCTTATGGAGCCTTAGCATCTTCCACTATAATAATTTTGGAAGCAAATGTCAAATGCGATAAAGATGAGCATTTGAATCTTGGCGGGAGAATAATATCGAAAATAAGAGGGACTTATAGGGGCTACCCCAGGTAAAGTTACTAGCTAACTAATTGGGCATCAGGGGTTCCTAGAGTGTCACACCTAAATCTCTCATCATGAAGAGAAATCACAACAAATATGCTGCATATGTAACAACTCTCTCATCTCATACGAAATGGAATAAAGAAACTAGACAATAATATGCTGTGCTTCTTTTTGCCTTGGCTGAATGACCCATGGTTCCTGTTGCATGTAGAGACCATTGTCCATATGTTGCACTAATAAAGAAAAGTTAGGCAAGCTTCTTATCACTCAGAGTCCTTTACTTGATGCTCTCGAGGAAAACTGAATTGTGCTTTGACCGATATACAAAGCGACTCCACATGATACTAATCAGTGCCTAATTTCTGTTACGAAAATATTACACCAAATTTTATCACAGTTTCAGAAATATCGGTAGTGCTTTCTCAAGTTCTGGACCCACACATACTGGCGCAATGATATGCAAATAATCAAATATACATTCATGTTTATTTGAGACCAGAGGAAAAGATATGAATTGGGTTATGATTAACTCACTCAAAAAGCAGGAAGGGAATATATTCGCTGATATATAGTACCTTCAACATGGTTTGACAAACCGGTCTTCATCTGTACTTAAAAAGCTGGAATGGAGTAATTTGCAGCAGAGAAATGTGTTTGTCCACATTGTCATTGTCATAAACCGTGTTTAGTTTATATGTTTGATGACGGCACTGAGCTGTACAACTTTGGAACTTGACACAGACCTCTCTAGATCAGCCATGCATGTAATCGCATGCGATTGAGCTAAAAAAAAACTGTAATCAGCCCTCTGGTGCTCCTATATATATGACTCCACAAAAGTCATTTACATAGCAACTCTGGAGGACATTTCCATTTGTAAAAAGGAAAACAAAGTTCCTTAACCGAGTTTAGCGATGTCCATATGGTTTACGAGCGAATATACCTGCGCAGAAGAAACTACCTATATAACGCCTTTGATTGGTTTAAAAAAGCCTTTGATCAGCGATTACTGCATCACTTAATATGTGGTTTATGTCATACAACTATTTTGTCGTATAAATTTCATGTTAGTAGAGTTATTTGGGCAAACATTTATGTCAAAGGAATCAAAATACGCTTCTACCATAGAAAACCGATCGAGCATATTGTGCACATTGGTTTCCACATACTCCTTCTTAGCAGAGGCACTAAGTGCATGTACATATGCGTGTTCTTGTTCAAAGTTATACATAAAAGCTATACGTCTTTTCATTAAGCAGAACACGCGTGCATACGCAAGTTCTTTGGTCTCCGGGCTACGGGTAGCGCGCGCAGCTATAGCTCGAAAGGACATGGGTTGAGTTTGTGATCAGCATCATGCATGCATGAGACGCGCACTGTATTACCAAGAGTTGATAGAGACCCCCTAGGGAAAGGTCAGAGACCTAGCTAGCTAAGCTAATCAGGCTACATCTAGCTTAACCAACAAAAGTGGCTATGGTCGTCCATGGATGCACTCTGGGTGCATGTAGGATCACAGCTAGGATGTTCGTATGCATGCAGGCCACACCAGGTGGAGCCCATGTTAATTTGCTTGCTTGTTGTAATGTTTTTATAGTGTACACATAGGAAGGAGTAACATTAGAAATGTATATATGCCTATAACAATGAAAAACATAAATACCGGACAACATAAATCCTGAATTCTCCAATCGGACATATTTGTCCCCTTTCCCAACCCGACAAGTTTTGATAGATAATGTGGCAGTGGTTTCACATGCATGGCAACACAAAGAACGATACAAAGTGCGCTAAGAGCATCTCCACTCGTCCCCCCGACGAGGCCCCCGGCGAGCGTTTTTTCCATCCGGACGGCGTAATTCGGCCCAGTCGCGCCCCCGGTTCCTCGTTTTCGTCCGGATTTGGGCCTAAATCCATCCGGCGATCCCACGACATCCCCGGCCCCCCGGGAGCGCTCGGGGACTCCGGACGAGTGAAAAGCGGGGAAGGGCCCGATCCGTCGGTGACTCGACGCACGAACCCCACCGCCACGTCGCTCAAAATCTCCCCCACCCCTCGTATCTCTCTCGCCGCCGGCACCACCCCGCCGGCTTGTTGCCCGGATTGCGCCGCCACTCCTTCCCCACCTGCCTATATTCCGCCGTGTTTGGACGACGGTCTATCCGGCCGCTCTTCCGCCGGCCCGTTTTCCGGCCTCGCTTGCTCGTCGTCGCCGCGGCTCGGGCTGCCTCGACCACGCCCGTCGGTGTTCGTCCATTTGCCTCGCCGGCCATGGACTCGGACGAAGAGGAGGAGCAGATGTTCGTCGAGCTTATGCAAGAAGAGATGGCAGCAGCCGCCCAAGACGAGGAGCACATGATGATCCTTGGTTGCTTGGCAAGCATGTACGGCGGACCGGCAACTCGTCGGCGTGGTGGGTCGGCACGAGGTCGCCGGAAGTGCAAGCCGAGACAGCGAATGGAGGGCTACCGCATGTTGTACGCCGACTACTTCGCCGACAATCCATTGCACGGTGAGAGTGTTTTCCGGCGTCGCTTCGTGATGAGCGAAAGCTATTTCGGAAATTGTGTATGCCATCCGCCACTTTGATCCCTACTTCGGATGCAAGGCGGATTGCACCGGTTTGGTTGGATTTTCGTCACCGCTGAAGTGCACGAGTGGCTATGAGGATGCCGGCGTATGGAGCTCCCGGTGATACCGCAGATGACTATCTTCGCATGGCGGAGTCCACCGCCCTTGATTGTTTCTACCGGTTCCGCAGGGACGTCATAGCAGGTGTTCGGGGACTATTACTTGAGATCACCCACTCGTCGAAGACACTCGTAGGATCCTTGCAACAAATGAAGCTAGAGGTTTTCCAGGGATGCTTGGAAGCATTGATCGCATGCATTGGCAATGGAAGAACTGTCCGTTTGCGTGGCGAGGAATGTACAAGGGTCACAAAAAAGGCTGCACCGTGATACTTGAAGCGATGGCTACCCATGATCTTTGGATTTGGCACTCTTTCTTTGGTATGCCTGGATCCAACAATGACATCAACGTCCTAAACCGCTCCCCGGTCTTTTCCAAGCTTGTTGAGGGTCATGCTCCCCCGTGGACTATGTGATCAATGGTCGGCACTACAACAAAGGATACTACCTTGCGTACGGTATCTATCCAAAGTGGGCAACATTTGTGAAGACGATCTCCAATCCTAGCACCCCCAAACTTTGCGAGTTTGTCAAGAAACAAGAAGCTTGCCGAAAAGACGTCGAGCGAGCATTTGGTGTCCTACAGCGAGAGATTTGTCGTCGTCCGGTTCCCCGCTATGACTTGGTCCAAAGATCGATGTGGGAGGTGATGAACTCGCTGTGTGTGCCTACACAACATGATTATTGAAGATGAGCGAAAGCATCCGGTTCCTCCGGCTGAGCAAGAAGCACCATATGAGAGAGAGGGTCCTCTTGCACAGCCCTAATCACCAGGTGCCTCCATCATGGGCCGCCTTCATTGCTATGCGCCAGGAGATTCGAGACTCTACAATGCACCAGCTGCCGCAAGATGATCCGGTGGAGCACATATGGAGGCTCCGAGGCAACGCCAACGCCGACGCCAACTAGTCCGTCTTAATTTGTTTGAAAAATTGTGAAATTGTGTGCTTCATTTGTTTCAGCACTTGTTAAACATTGTACTCGTTATCGCCGAATTTGTTTCAGCAATTCTCGTCCTCTTGTTTGCCGAACTTGTTAAATTTTATGTTGAATTTGTTTGAAATATGTCAAATGGTCGAGGTTGGGGGTTTCCTGCCGGGGGGACGGCTGGAACTTCGGCGCTCCCCACGCCAAATCTTCATCCAATCCGGACGAAAATTTCGCCGGATTTGGGCGTGGGGAGCGCCAACGAGTGGGGATGCTCTAAAAGGAAAGAAATTTTATTTTGGGTCCCTTGAACTAAAATAGACCATACATCTTGTGACCTTAAACTCTGATAGAATAAAATTTGGTCCTTGCTGATAACATAGCGGTGATTAGAATTTTTTTTCAAAGGGACACTATAAAATATCACGGAAAACATATTTATTTAAATAATTTAAACAAGAATAAGATTTTTTTTGGAAAAAATCAGAATGATTCAATATACGTGATTTCCGAGGTAAGTGATGGAGGGGGGGGGGGGGGATATAGGTGTCCCAGTTATAATTCCGTGAAACACTCTGTACTCTCCATATATGAAACTAAGAAATATGGATAGAATTCTAGTGCAGACCTTCCGGTTATGGTTATAATCTAGATTGCTCCCTTTTTTTGGCTTCTTGCACTTCAAAACGGACCTTTGGATCCACTTCATATTTTGTTTGAGCTCAAGGTATAGGGGCATTTAAGAAGGCTTTTAGGAGATACACAATGTTGTGTACTTTGTCATTTGTTTTCTTATGAGATTTTTGTTGAATCCCTCTCGTGTCTATTTGTTTGTGCTCGTTCTTATGATATTGAGTCCAAAAAAATCTAAACAAACACCCGAATGATGTGAAAGTTTTGCTTAGAAGCATGGCTTGTGAAATGTGCTAGGAGACCGAAAGCGAGGCAATATGTGCTTCCCAAGTCGCATCATTGAGTTTGATGAACTGAAATGCCCTACTTAAAACTACATATACAATTTTTTCCATCCCCATATAATCCCTACCGACATGTGTAATTAGGCAGCTCTCTACTCCCCAAACAATCATGCACAAAGACTCCAAGCGTTGGGTTGTCCATTGCATTTTTGAAGATCTCAGTTTCTCATCTTCGACTCACTTGGTTTAACCGTTTAAGTCATTAAATTCATAATGAAATATGTTGTGGAATGTGGGGCACTGGAGGGTAGTGTTGAGAATTAAATAGCAACAAAACTATTTGGCAAATTTAGTTGGTTGAAGATGCAATTATAGATACTTTATTTGCATCTTTCTACCCAACTTAGTGCTGAGAGATTGCATCCTTATGCTACCATTATGTTTAATACTTTCTTATGCACCCATCATATTTGATACCCCTTATGTATAAGGTTTATTTTTATTTATGGTTGTTTGTATTAAATATATTGTCGTTTATGCTAATTTTGGATTCAGGAAGGCACGTCGGTGACGGGATCTACAATGATTTATTATATTCTTTCACATTCTGAGAAGCATCTTATGAACAAAAAGAGGAAGCAACCAAGATGCACGCTAAAATTAGCGGGTATTTGATTACTTGGGTGTGTCAAAGAAATGTTATGACATCTTTAGAATGCATTGTCATTCTTTCATTCCTTGCAAGAAACTTTGTTTGAAAACTATCTCTTGAACGGGTCATCATGCATGTGTTCCAAGGAGGCGATTCAAATGCTTTTGTGGACTGTTGGTAGTCCACAAGTTGTGACTCAAGTTCCTAACCGGTTCAAGAGATCTAAGGAGGCAACAAATAGGAAGTTTTCTATTGTGCTACATAGTATGAATGTGTTAGCCGGAGATATCATCAAATCTATTGATGCACAATTCCTCAATAGTGCATGAGAGACTAGATGACTCAAGATTTGAGCTCGTTTCAATGGTACAATTGATGGGGCACACATACTAACTATTATGTCAGCTGCTGATATGGTCAACCATGTTGGTAACTAAAGATATGGTTGTTTGGGTTGTTTACTTTGTTCACATCCATATTTGCAGGATGGCGAGGGTCTGTGTGCGATATGAGGATATTCAAGGATACATTTCTTAAGTTTCAAGAAAAATCTCCTCTTCTTTCTTCAAGTATATTTTAGGATTATTGGTTGACTAATATTTAATCAAAATTATTTCTGTAGAAAAAATGTTTTATAATTATTTTAGCCAAAAATAGGTAAACAGAGGTATTTCAACTCTTAAGCATGGTAATTATGTAAAACAAAAGAATATATATTTTTTATTTTAAATAAACACTTATACAACATGTTCATCACTTCGGGCGTTGGCGTTCAAGCACGGCTAGGGCGGCGTGAGCACCTCCTGTTGAGCGCGGCGGCTGAGGCGGAGTCCTCTAGTCGAGGTGGTGGCGCTGATCCACTTACTCGACGATGCACTTCGGTGGGATATTGCGGATGAGGTGGTGGTGTGGATCTTGGATCCCATCTATCGATCTACCAGCCTAGTTTCGACGAGTCTCATCCCTTTGACGCCATGACAAAGGTTTTCCAGATGCATGTCTTTATTTCTCTAGTGGATTGTCGAGTTTTGGATGGCTCTAAATGATGAACATGTTGTATAAGTGATGACCTCCAATGGACGACATGCCTGGAGATTGCTAGATCGGATGGGCTTCATTCACGCGCATCCGTGCTTTTTCGCATCTTGTTGCCATCGTGGGACATTTTTATTGTCACATGATGAAGTTAGCCCTAGAGAATGAAATGGAAGTCTGGACTAGTAATGGTGGTTCTAGTCCTAGTAGCAATGAGGTTTTGTCTTAGTGAACCGTGACTATGAGCCGCGTCATCTGCAAGTGGGGGTGACAACACAGGAGAAATTCAGAGTCTAAAATATGCAGGGTGAAAACTCAAGGTCTAACCTTAATTGCTTCTATGTGACAATGTCCTTTGTTGAAGGCATTGTTTTGTGAGCGTGAACTTTCTTCTGGGTGAAAACCTATGATCTATGATTAGGAAAATGCCGACACATGTGCATTGTTGCCTTCTTGGAGGCGTCACATTTGGAGAAGATGCATTTTTGGTGTCGTCTTGGTGGTGTGTTTGGTCCACTCTTAGAAGGAATAGATCATTATAGAGGAACTTTTATTTTCTATAATTCTTCTTTCTTTTTTTAGTTGTGTGCTTCTGTATTGCTATTAGGGCACTATGTTGTTGTGAGGTTAGGTGAAATTGGTATCTTCGCAAGAACAATATATTCTTTTTTTTCAAAAAATGGCATTCGAGACATTCACCCCTAAGACCAAGAATTACATCCATCAAAAGCAATCTTGTCTTTTTGTGACCAAGTTACCGTAGGGAATCCCTACGGTGTAGATTTTCTATTAACATGACAAAGTACATGGAGAGAACTACATTAAGGAGGGGAGAAGTGGGGAAAAAATAAGGGCAACATTAAGAAAAATATTGAAAACCGAAGCTAGAAGGGGTTGAACCAGCCTCTATTGAACTCTATATTGGTGGAGCAGCATGTCGCTTCTGAATCGTACTTTCCACCTGGCCAAGGAGGGGGCTTGATCTTTGAAGATAAAGTCATTACGGTCCTTCCATATATTCCATGTAGCAGATATAGCAATCTCTTTGAAGCAAGGACCCTGGAAAGCATGTTGTGTAGATATGAAACGCTCAGATATTTGCAAGGAATTATCCCGTTGAATATTAATTGCTTCCAAAATTTTGCTTCAAAGGCACACTCGAAGAAAAGATGATCTATTGATTCTAATTGCAGAAAACAACATAGAACGCATGAAAAATCACAATCAAACTGCCAATGTTTATGAAGCATGAGGACCTTAGTATTGGGACGATCCATAACAGGAGCCAAGCAAAAAACTCTGAGCTTCGGCAAGAACTTTGACTTCCAAACTGCCGTTAGGACCGGGTGAGCTACAGGTAAACTTTCTGCTGTCCATCTCATTTTGATCAATAGCCAAATCATGGACCATGACTTGAACTTCTTCCCATTCTTGGAAGGCTTGAACCGAAAGAGGTAAAGAAAACCTATTGCTTAGCCGAGCAGGGGAAACAAATTTTGCAATGGTGGTATCTTCATCAGTAGTATAAGAGAAAATGTGATGAAATTTATCACATAAGAGAACATCATCATGCCAAAAATCCTTCCAAAATAGAATTGTTTCTCCATTGCCAACACTGCTAGTGATGCTTCTGTATATATCTACTAGCGAGAAAATATCGCGCCACCAGAAGGATCCACGACTGGATTGTGCACGAGGAGCTATACCAAAAGTATATAAAGACCAAAAAAGTTTGACCCATGGAAGATCAACTTTGCAATAAAATTTGTGAAGCTGCTTGAGTAATAGAGCTTTATTTTGGTTCTCAAAATCAATGACTCCCAACCCACCATGTGACGAGGGGGCTCCTCGGCAATGCCACCATGAGGGGCTTAGGGTTAACAAAATCCTGCAGGTTAGCACGAGACATCGGATACCAAACGAACAGAAGGCGAGATTTACCCAGGTTCGGGGCCCTCGATGAGGTAAAACTCTTACTCCTGCTTGTCTGATCTAGATTTATCGATGAAAAAGGTTACAATGAAGCAGCCGATAGACTGTGTTGTGGTGAACTCGCCGGAAGGCAAGGTTTCTCGGTTTGATGTATGCGTGGATTGTGTAGGTTGAATTGGTTTCCTCCAGCAGGCCCTCTCCTGGCCTTTATATAGGAGGCCAGGTCCCGACAGTCCTGCTCGGATTAAACTATGTTACAGTGAGATATAATCTATCATTTCCTTATTAGACGTTTCCATGTCTTGTCCATCAACAATCCGTCTCCTTCTATCTTTCCACCATTGCAACCGACATTTTGGTCCATCTTGGGTTGCGATGATTCTCATGGGCACCTTGTTGGGCCAAAGGAGGTACACCAATGTTGGGTACCCGAAGGGTAATGCCCACACCAGTAGCCCCCGAGTGACTGTCCAAAGCGAAGCTTCGGGCAGGGACTAAAGGTGTCTTCATCCGAACATCTTGGTCAGTCGAAGAAGGTTGAATCTTGTGCTCGATGTAAAACTAAAATCATTTGCTATCGGGTGCGCGAACAACACTTCCAATGGGACGCCCCCCGAGTCTATGGGAGGATGCTTGCAACCGTGCGTAGACTCAAATTGTACTACTCGAAGATCTTGTTGTTGATGTTGATGTTTTTTAATCTTCTTCTTCATCAGATTTATTTTGAATGTATCGGGTCCTTAATGAATGTAGACTTCGAGAGAATCCGACTAATTTATCGTACGTAAGGGATAAGAGTAACGAGCCCAGCTTTACTCGGCGAACCGAGACTGGTTAACTGCCAAAGCAAAACCGCGTTACCCTACACAGGTTCAAGTCCGGGCTCGAACCAAGATTGCTAGAACCTTTGGGTCCATTTTTCCATAAATGCTTTTTGTCATCGAGGCTTCTATCTTTTTATTGGATGCGCGACCAGCGCTCCCGATGGGAGTATCCCCCGAGCTTGCGGATGACTGCGGAGTAGTCATGCGTAGGAAACAAGTTGTTGAGTCGAATATCGTAAGTTTCTTCGAGTTCCAATATTATTTGGGTGCTCCGTCATAGAGGAACCGATAATATTGATGATGTAATTAGCTGTGTGGCAACTGCTGCGACGCGACTGACAGGATGTGACCTAGTGGGCCACCCCACGTCTGTGCGGTCAGTTAGGAAATGACCGGACCTTGCGCGTTGACCAAGGTATTTTCTTGATTCTCGTGCGTAGTGGGGTAGTGGACCACGTCTGTGCGGTCAGTAAGATTTC
Organism: Lolium rigidum; assembly: GCF_022539505.1. NCBI lineage: Eukaryota > Viridiplantae > Streptophyta > Magnoliopsida > Poales > Poaceae > Lolium > Lolium rigidum. The sequence continues at coordinate 304,289,890 of NC_061508.1, forward strand.
CGTTTATTTTCGGCGATGCAGATTTGACGGTCAAGATCTAAAGTAACCTTTTTTCCTTATAAAGGGAGATAAGGGTTAATCTAGATCACCCTTGCTTAATTGCTTGTCTTGTTCCTTGCTTCCTGTTCGCAATTGTCACTCTACTCAAGTCTCCAAAGCTCGAAAGAGAACTCCCCAGTGTCATGGGAAAGAAAAGGACCGCCGCGTCTTCCAGCGCCGCTGTGAGCGCCACTGGTTCAAAGTGTTCCACCGCCACGCAAAGGTCCACTGCTGTCGCCAGAGATCTTCAATGCGATTGGGCAGCTTCCTCCATGACCAAGCATGATGAAAAAAAAAGAGGAGCTTGGGGCTGATTTTTGCTCACGAGAAAGCCGTCCGCTTCCCAGGTTCCGAATCTCGTCCTAGTCCCCCTGATGGATTTACCGTCATGTTTCATGCCTTCTTGCACCGTGGGTTGTCCCATCCAAGCAAGACTATCATCTCTTCCAAGAGGATCTTGGAGCTCCTTCATGTGGATCTCTTTGGTCCCGTTACTCATGCAAGTCTTGGTGCGAAGAAACATTGCTTGGTGATTGTTGATGATTACTCAAGATACACTTGGGTCTACTTTCTCAAGACGAAAGATGAGACTCAACAAATATTCATTGACTTTGCTACCGAGGTGCAACGCCAACACAACCTCCTCATTATGGCAATAAGAAGTGACAACGGCTCCGAGTTCAAGAACTATACACTCAATGATTTTCTTAGTGATGAGGGGATTCGACATCAATATTCCGCCGCTTACACCCCTCAACAAAATGGTGTTGCGGAGAGGAAGAACCGGACTCTTATGGATATGGCAAGATCTATGATGGCGGAGTATAAATCCCGCTATAACTTTTGGGCGGAAGCCATCTCCACCGCTTGCCACTCCTCTAACCGGCTCTATCTCCGCAAGGGCTTGAACAAGACTCCATATGAAATACTCACCGGGAACAAGCCTAATATCTCATACTTCAAGGTGTTCGGGTGTAAGTGTTTCTACAAAATCAAAGGAGTTCGTTTGTCTAAATTTGCTCCTAAAGCTTTGGAGGGTATATTTGTTGGTTACGGTGCCGAATCTCACACTTATAGAATCTTTGATGTATCCTCCGGGATTATCATTGAATCTTGTAGTGTGAAGTTCGAACAAAATGATGGCTCCCAAGTGGGGCAAGTTGATGTTTGTGCAGGTGATGAAATACCTCAAGATGCCATAGTAAGAATGGGTGTGGGATTTTTCCGCCCCATTGAGGGACATGGTGTGGCGTCTCGGGAAGAACTATGCTCTACCACGGTGGAGCCCTCATCTTCTCAACATCAACAAACCCTACCTAGTGAAGCAAATGATGCACCAACCCAAGAACAAGAACAAGACCCTCCCTCTTGTGTGCAAGATCAAAGACAAGATCAAGGTCAAGATCAACCAAGCATTCATAATGGCTCCAATGAGGATCCAATCAACTCTTGCCCTTCTCCGAATATTGTTCAAGATCAAGCACATGAGATTGAGCAACCCCAAGCAATTGAGGAAGCTCAAGTTCAAGGTCAAGACGGGGACCCAAATGATCAAGTTGATCAAGTGACACCTCCAAGGCCTAGAAAGACCAAGGAGGAGATCGAGGCCCATCGTCTAGCAAGAAGAGAAAGGAACCTCGAACTTCGTGGACACACTCATGACAAGGTTCTTGGTGATGTAAGGGCAAAGGTTTCCACAAGAAGGCAATTGGCGAACTTTAGCCATCATCATGCTTATATCTCCTTAGTGGAACCCAAGAAAGTATTTGAAGCCCTTGAAGATTCGGATTGGTTGGAAGCTATGCATGAAGAACTCAACAACTTCAAGCGCAACAAAGTGTGGACTTTAGTAAAGAAGCCAAAGGAGTGCCGCAATGTTATAGGCACTAAATGGATTTTCAAGAACAAGCAAGATGAGTTTGGAAATGTTGTGAGGAACAAGGCAAGATTGGTGGCTCAAGGGTGCTCTCAAGTTGAGGGAATAGACTTTGGAGAAACCTATGCTCCCGTGGCTCGCCTTGAGTCCATCCGTATCTTTCTTGCTTATGCTTCGCATCATAACTTTAAGTTACAACAAATGGATGTGAAAAGTGCTTTTCTTAATGGTCCTTTGCATGAAGAGGTTTATGTTAAGCAACCCCCGGAGTTCGGGGATCTCAACTTTCCTAACCATGTCTACAAGCTTGATAAAGCACTTTATGGTCTCAAACAAGCTCCTAGAGCTTGGTACGAGCACCTTAAGGAATTGTTGGTAGACCGTGGGTTTGATGTTGGGCTAATCGACCCCACTCTTTTTACTAAGAGGGTCAATGGGGAGCTTTTCGTTTGCCAATTATATGTTGATGATATTATATTTGGCTCTACTAACAAAGCTTTCAATGATGAATTCTCAAAGCTTATGACCGATAGGTTTGAGATGTCTATGATGGGAGAGATGAAGTTCTTCCTTGGTTTTGAGATCAAGCAATTGAGGGAAGGAACCTTCATCAACCAAGCAAAATATCTCCAAGACAGTCTCAAGAGGTTCAAGATGACCGAGATGAAGGGTGTGGCCACTCCTATGGTTACCAAATGTCATCTTGCACTAGATCCCAATGGTAAAGAGGTGGATCAAAAGGTATATCGCTCCATGATTAGATCCTTGCTTTACATTTGTGCATCTAGACCGGACATAGTGTTGAGTGTTGGTGTGTGTGCAAGGTATCAAGCTTCTCCTAAGGAGAGCCACATGATGGCTCTCAAAAAAATCTTTCGATATTTGGTTGATACCCCAAGATATGGTATTTGGTACCCCAAAGGTTCAAGTTTTATTCTCAATGGTTATACCGATGCGGATTGGGCGGGTGACAAGGATGATAGGAAATCAACTTCCGGGGCTTGCCAATTCCTTGGTAGGTCCTTGGTGTGTTGGTCTTCTAAGAAGCAAAATTGTATATCTCTCTCCACCGCCGAAGCCGAATATGTTGCCGCCGCAAGTGGATGCACTCAATTGTTATGGATGAGGCAAACTTTAAAGGAATACGGTGTCATTTGTGACAAAGTGCCTCTATTATGTGACAATGAAAGTGCCATCAAGATTGCCTATAATCCGGTGCAACATTCAAGAACGAAGCACATTGAGATCCGGAATCATTTCATTAGGGATCATGTTGCCCGTGGTGATATTGAGCTTATCTATGTTCCAACCAAAGACCAACTTGCCGATATATTCACGAAGCCTCTTGATGAAGCAAGGTTCACTTATTTGAGGAATGAGCTAAATATCATTGATTCAAGGAGTATAGCTTGACCATCTTGCAAACACACCTTTGTCTCAAAACTTTATTTGTTTAGATGTGGGCATGGAAATAGGGGGAGTGCGGTTTAAATTATTGAGCTATCTCTCCCCCCATAATGCCAACATTAAGAAATCATTCTCTTAATATCATGTTGATATGTGAGCGTCAATGATGAGTAGTGGCTTGGACCCAAGATATATCTTCGCGGTGCCATGCCACAATACTCATATATGGTGGCCTAGGCCACCACACTCTTCTTTGTGAAGAGTTGGAGTTATTTGGATCTTATTGCCTTTTATTTGACAACTCCATGTTCTTATGGGAAATCACTCTAGTTTGGCCTTATTTGCTCATATCTTGCAAACTTGAGTGATCATGTACCATTAACAGTTTGTGTCTTCTAAACCCAAGCCTACACTCATCTATAAGCCATTTCCATGTTGCTCATTTGTCATGTTTGGTAAAAAAAAAACTTGGAGTTTGAGGTTTCTCGGTCGGATGATCTAGGTTGCCCCATCTTATTGGTAAATATGCATCTTATATGTGAGGTGATAGTTTATTGCACCACATATGGGTACGCAAATAACCAACTAAAGATAGGCGGGATTGACGGTGTTCTGGAATTTTTCAGAACACCGGATAATCCGCCCCCCTGGCGACCCGGAAAATCCGGCCCGGCCGGATTATCCGGCCTGGGCTGATCTTGAAAGGGCTGAGGACGAGGCCGCGGGGGGGAAACGGTTCATTCCACCCCCCACGCGCCTCTCTCTCCTCTCAAGGTCGCCGGAGACTCTCCTCCTCGCCGGAGTTGCCCCGTCCACTCCCTCCCGGAGTTTTTGGGTGGATCGGGTGCTCCTCCCTCCTAGCTACCTTCTCCTCCAAGCGGCTTTCGCAATGGATGCGGGTATGACTCACAATCCCTAACCCTAGGCGTTGTGTTTTATATGTGCTATTTTCTTGGTGGATTTGGTGTCTAGTTGTTCCAAATCGCTTGTAGTGTACTCCTCTTGCATGCTATAAGGCCGATCTATTCCAAGACAAGTTGTTGATTGCAAAATCTGCGAGATTCGCAGGGCCGGATTATCCGACCCCCGCGAGGACCGGATTATCCGGTCCGGCCGGATTATCCTTGGGGCACCGGATTATCCGGCCTGGAGCTTCATCGCCACTGCAGTTTTGATTCAATCTATCTTGTTTTAGACTTGTACCAGCTTATAGTATGTTTCTAGAGTGCATTACTGTATCATACATGACTCATGAGCATTATCTTCTCTTTGCTATCCATCTTTGCTATTCACAGGTCGTTCTTCTCGGGGTACCTCTAGGAGACGCGCAAGAGCTGATCGGTCAAGTGATGAGTTCGTGTCCAACGCTCCTCGCAAGTCAACCTCATCTAGGCACAAGAACAAGGCTTCAAGGGAAAACTACAAGTCCATGGACATTGTCTCTTATCAAGCAATCCGTATGAAGAACTGGTATGAAGACCTCCCAAGGGATGAAGAGACAGAGGGCAGAAAATACTGGTGCATGGAGCAGGAGTTCATCTATAAAGATATCTATGAGCCCATGAGGAAAGTACGTCCCATGCAAGCTATCGATGTGGACGTTCTGGCAGTCAACAATCACTTTGAGGATGCCATTTGGGTGGCTGGAAGGTTGGGCTTGAAGGACTTGATGAAGATTCAATGTGACTATAGTCCGAGTTGGTGAAGCGAGTCTTTGCTACGTTGGCCATCAAGAAAGATGAGGACCGTACTATGGAATGGATGTCCGGCTCCACTCACTCGTAGTGCCACCTTGCACCGTTTTGCCGCTATTCTTGGAGTTCCCGCGAAGGAGGCCGTCGTCTCCATGGACCTCGGAGGGCGGATAAGAATGCACTCGCATGATCTCTATACATCTCGCTGGAAAAGTGGGAGAGTCCAAGGGGCTGCTTACCATCTATGGTCAGTTGCTTAGGTTCTTTCGGGCCACCATCGCTCCTAGTGGTGGTAACAATGATGCACTCCGGGGAACTCTTGTGGACCTCATGTACCTCAGCTTTCGGTGTGCTCGTGATGAGAATGAGGAACGTAACTTCACTATTGATATGGACTACATCTTCCATGAGATTCGTGATGCCATGGTCTCCCGGACCACTATACCTTATGCGCCTTACATCCAACTCCTCATCAACAACACCTGCGGCGTGCGTGGTGAAGACTTGAGCGGGTACTCTTATTTGAAGCACACTCGTCAAGAAGGCCTACAAGCTTAAGCCTCGTCTCTTCGCCGTACCTCCACCCGACTCCTTCATGGGTGATGCTCGTTCTAGTGGATTTGCTCCTCGCTCGCCATTCCGACCTCCCCGCTATGAAGAAACAAGTGAACATGCTCGATTGGTTTCAGCGTTACATCCTTTGCATGAACATTGAGATCCATAAGGAGAACTATGCGGCCAGCCGGGAGCGTTCGAGATTAAGCATACTCGAGCGGTTATTCTGCACAAGCTCGGTGGTGAGCAAGGACCCCTCCTCAGCCTCCAGTTCACCCAGGTTACAGTGGGTGTCATTCTGCTCAGGTTCCGTGGAGTGATCTTGATAGTTGCATTCAAAGGTCCAGCCTCACTCGCCGCTCTCCGGATGCCCCTGACACTGATGAAGAAGAAGAAGAAGAAGAAGAAGAAGAGGCGCAAGATTCCGATGATGATGATGCCTCCGAGTGATCCCCATGGGGCGAGTAGCATCGCGCTTGTCCCCTTTTTGGCGTCTCGATGCCAAAGGGGGAGAAGCGTTCTATTAGGAACTCTCTCGGGGATTTGCATGGTTTGGGCACAAGCATATGCGTTTATCATTCCTTTATTGCTTGTGTTCCCTCTTATTTGAACTATTTGCTTTGGTTGTGTTCTGTTTAAAACTATGTGCTATGTGGTGTGAGACATTGTTATGGTTTTCGGATTTCTATATGTTGAGATCAAGACTATTATATCATGTGTGATACTATATCTCCGTATCATATATCTACACATGGGTATGTCTTCTAGCATCCTATCTCAACTTCATATATGTATATGTCTCTTGTTAGAGCTCATGATGGATACCTCTAGTGTTGAGGCACCTCAATCCTATGTGTTGTGTATTTGTATTCAAATGCAAATTACTTATATGCACACATGTAGGGGGAGTGCCTCTATGTTTTTGCCATCATGCTTGCCTCTATAGTTATTCTCTTGCAAATCCAGTATATTGTCATCAAACACAAAAAGGGGGAGATTGAAAGAACATCTCTCATATTATGTTTTGAGTGTTTGATGTCAATGTATGTGATACACTAATGGTTGTTTAAGTGGTACAGGGATTACATAGATACATTTGTATGTGTGTTGGATGTGGTCAGTGTTGTCAAAAAGCATTTGCAAAAATGTTCATCAGGCCGGATAATCCGGGCCGGATATTTCCAAAATATCCGGCCCCCAGAATTTCGGCTAAGGACTTGAGGAAATGCAGCTCAGTATAGAGGCCGGACATTTGCCCGGATATTGTCCCGGTTTTGTACCAGGGCCGGATTATCCGGGCCGGATATTTCAAGAATATCCGGGCCCCTCGAAAATGGCTAAGGACCTGAAGATTTGCTTCTCGGATAGGGGCCGGACATTTGCCCGGACATTGTCATGGTTTTGTACTCGGAGGCCGGATTATCCGGGGGGCGGATTATCCGGCCCTAACTTAGGCCGGATTATCCGGCCCTAACTTAGGCCGGATTATCCGGCCCCCAAAAAGCTCAACGGCTGGATTTTCGGGAGGGGTATTTATACCCCTCTTCTTCTTCCTTACCCCTTTGCTCAATCATTGCACAAGAAATCTGCCAAGCTTCACCTCCATTAGAGCCACCTCAAGAAACACAAGATTTGCAAGATCTCCTACCTCCCCCAACCAAATCTCTTGATCTTTGGAGATTCGAAGGAGAAGCCACCGATCTACATCCTCACCGAAGAGTTTTTCATTTCCCCCTCATTTGTTTGAGGGATCTCAAGCTAGTGTTCCTATTTGGTTCCCTAGTTGATTTGTTGTTGATGTGTTGTTGTTGATTGTTGTATTGTTACAGATTTGGGAGCCTCCAATTCAGTTGTGGATGTGTGCCCCAAGAACCTTGTAAAGGCCCGGTTTCCGCCTCGAGGAAATCCCTTAGTGGAAGTGGGCTAGGCCTTTGATACGTCTCCAACGTATCTATAATTTCCGATGTTCCATGCTTGTTTTATGACAATACCAACATGTTTTGTTCACACTTTATATCATTTTTATGCGTTTTCCGGAACTAACCTATTGACGAGATGCCGAAAGGCCGATTGCTTGTTCTCGCTGTTTTTGGTTTCGAAATCCTAGTAAGGAAATATTTTCGGAATCGGACGAAATCAATTCCGGGGATCTTATAATTTCGCGAAGCTTCCAGAGCACCGGAGAAGGGCCAGAGAGGTGCCAGGGGGGGCCCACACCACACCCCGGCGCGGCCAGGGGGGGCGCCCCCCTATGGTTTGGGCAGCCCGTGGCCCCTCCGACTCCGATTCTTCGCCTATATAAGCCGTCGTGACCTAAAAACATCGACAGAAAAGAACCACGAGACGAAAACCCATCCAGAGCCGCCGCCATCGCGAAAGTCAATTTCGGGGGCAGAACTCTCGTTCCGGCACCCTGCCGGGACGGGGAATTGCCCCGGAGCCGTCTCCACCGCCGTCTTCACCGCCATCTTCACCGCCATCGCTGCCTCCATGATGAGGAGGGAGTAATCCATCCCCGAGGCTGAGGGCTTCGCTGTAGCTATGTGGTTCATCTCTCTCCCATGTACCTCAATACAATAATCTCATGAGCTGCTTTACATGATTGAGATTCATATGAGTTTTGTATCACAATTCATCTATGTGCTACTCTAGTGGTGTTATTAAAGTAGTTCTATTCCTCCTGCACGTGTGTAAAGACGACAGGTGTGTGCACCGTGTTAGTACTTGGTTTATGCTATGATCATGATCTCTTGTAGATTGCGAAGTTAACTATTGCTATGATAATATTGATGTGATCTATTCCTCCTACATATGCATGAAGGTGACGAGTGTGCATGCTATGCTAGTACTTGGTTTAGTCTGTTGATCTATCTTACACTAAAGGTTACTAAAACATGAGCATTATTGTGGAGCTTGTTAACTCCGGCATTGAGGGTTCGTGTAATCCTACGCAATGTGTTCATCATCCAACAAAAGTGTAGAGTATGCATTTATCTATTCTGTTATGTGATCAATGTTGAGAGTGTCCACTAGTGAAAGTGTAATCCCTAGGCCTTGTTCCTAAATACTGCTGAGTTACTACTGCTTGTTTACTGTTTTACTGCGTTACTACTGCTGCAATACTACCACCATCAACTACACGCCAGCAAGCTATTTTCTGGCACCGTTGCTACTACTTATTCATACCACCTGTATTTCACTATCTCTTCGCCGAACTAGTGCACCTATTAGGTGTGTTGGGGACACAAGAGACTTCTTGATTTGTGGTTGCGGGGTTGCATGAGAGGGATATCTTTGACCTCTTCCTCCCCGAGTTCGATAAACCTTGGGTGATCCACTTAAGGGAAAACTTGCTGTTGTTCTACAAACCTCTGCTCTTGGGGGCCCAACACTGTCTACAGGAAAGGAGGGGGAACGTAGACATCAAGCTATTTTCTGGCGCCGTTGCCGGGGAGGAAAGGTAAAAAGGCACTCATACTACGGTCCCAGGTAAAGTATTTTTCCGGCGCCGTTGTGTGTGTGCTCGAAGCTATTTCCTTTAGATCCTGCAATTGCATCTTTTTGTTTCTTGTTTACACTAGTTTGGCATAATGGACAACAATGAGCTTCTTATTCTATTTCCTGATTTAAAACATGGATTGTTTGATGCGAAAATTAAAAAACCTATGGAATCATATTTGCATGCTTGGTAGTAATATTAGTATGAACGCTTTGAACACCATTGTTGATAATAATATAGAAAGTTCTAAGCTTGGGGAAGCTGGTTTTCATGATCTTTTTAGTCCCCCAAGCATTGAGGAGAAAATTTTCTTTGATGATACTTTGCCTCCTATTTGTGATTATAATGATAGTGGTCTTTTGATGCCACTTACTATGGAGAGTAAATTTTATTGTGATTATACTATGCCTCCTACACTTGATGAGAATAATAATGATAGCTACTTTGTTGAATTTGCTCCCACTATTACTAATAAAATTGATTATGCTTATGTGGAGAGTAATAATTTTATGCATGAGACTCATGATAAGAATGTTTTATGTGATAGTTATATTGTTGAGTTTGCTCATGATGCTACTGAAAGTTATTATGAGAGAGGAAAATATGGTGGTAGAAATTTTCATGTTACTAAAATGCCTCTCTATGTGCTGAAATTTTTGAAGCTACACTTGTTTTATCTTCCTATGCTTGTTACTTTGCTCCTCATGAACTTGTTTATTTACAAGATTCCTATGCATAGGAAGCATGTTAGACTTAAATGTGTTTTGAATTTGCCTCTTGATGCTCTCTTTTGCTTCACATACTATCTCTCGCGAGTGCACCATTAAACCTGCTGAGCCCATCTTAACGGCTATAAAGAAAGAACTTCTTGGGAGATAACCCATGTGTTATTTTGCTACAGTACTTTGTTTTATATTTGTGTCTTGGAAGTTGTTTACTACTGTAGCAACCTCTCCTTATCTTAGTTTTATGTTTTATTGTGCCAAGTAAAGTCTTTGATAGTAAAGTAAATACTAGATTTGGATTACTGCGCAGTTCCAGATTTCTTTGCTGTCACGAATCTGGGTCTAATTCTCTGTAGGTAACTCAGAAAATTATGCCACTTTACGTGAGTGATCCTCAGATATGTACGCAACTTTCATTCAATTTGGGAATTTTCATTTGAGCAAGTCTGGTGCCCTAATAAAATCCATCTTTACGGACTGTTCTGTTTTGACAGATTCTGCCTTTTATTTCGCATCGCCTCTTTTGCTATGTTGGATGAATTTCTTTGATCCATTAATGTCCAGTAGCTTTATGCAATGTCCAGAAGTGTTAAGAATGATTGTGTCACCTCTGAACATGTTAATTTTTATTGTGCACTAACCCTCTAATGAGTTGTTTCGAGTTTGGTGTGGAGGAAGTTTTCAAGGGTCAAGAGAGGAGGATGATATACTATGATCAAGGAGAGTGAAAGCTCTAAGCTTGGGGATGCCCCGGTGGTTCACCCCTGCATATTCTAAGAAGACTCAAGCATCTAAGCTTGGGGATGCCCAAGGCATCCCCTTCTTCATCGACAACATTATCAGGTTCCTCCCCTGAAACTATATTTTTATTCGGCCACATCTTATGTACTTTACTTGGAGCGTCTGTTTGTTTTTGTTTATGTTTGAATAAGTTCATCATGCTTGTGTGGGAGAGAGACACGCTCCGCTGGTTCGTATGAACACATGTGTTCTTAGCTCATAGTATTCATGGCGAAGGTTAAAACTGCTTCGTTCATTTTTATATGGTTGGAATTGGAAAATGCTACATGTAGTAATTGGTATGATGTCTTGAATAACTTGATACTTGGCAATTGTTGTGCTCTTATTTAAGCTCTTGCATCATATACCTTGCACCTATTAGTGAAGAAATACATAGAGCTTGTTAAAATTTGGTTTGCATGAGTGGTTTCTCTAGAGTCTAGATATTTTCTAGTAAGATGTTTGAACAACAAGGAAGACAATGTATAGTTTTATGATGCTTGTAATATGTCTTTTATGTGAGTTTTGTTGTACTAGTTCGTGCTTGTGTTTGCTTCAAACAACCTTGCTGGCCTAAACCTTGTATCGAGAGGGAATACTTCTCATGCATCCAAATCTTGAGCCAATCACTATGCCATTTGTGTCCACCATACCTACCTACTACATGGTATTTATCCGCCATTCCAAAGTAAATTGCTTGAGTGCTACCTTTAAAATTCCATCATTCACCTTTGCAATATATAGCTCATGGGACAAATAGCTTAAAAACTATTGTGGTATTGAATATGTACTTATGCACTTTATCTCTTATTAAGTTGCTTGTTGAGCGATAACCATGTTTCGGGGACGCCATCAACTATTCTTTGTTGGATATCATGTGAGTTGCTATGCATGTCCGTCTTGTCTCGAAGTAAGAGAGATCTACCACCTTTATGGTTGGAGCATGCATATTGTTAGAGAAGAACTTTGGGCCGCTAACTAAAGCCATGATTCATGGTGGAAGTTTCAGTTTTGGACACATATCCTCAATCTCATATGAGAATAATAATTGTTGCCACATGCTTATGCATTAAAGAGGAGTCCATTATCTCGTTGTCCATGTTGTCCCGGTATGGATGTCTAAGTTGAGAATAATCAAAAGCGAGAAATCCAAAATGCGAGCTTTCTCCTTAGACCTTTGTACAGGCGGCATGGAGGTACCCCATTGTGACACTTGGTTAAAACATGTGCATTGCAAAGATCCGGTAGTCCAAGCTAATTAGGACAAGGTGCGGGCACTATTAGTATACTATGCATGAGGCTTGCAACTTGTAAGATATAATTTACATGATGCATATGCTTTATTACTACCGTTGACAAAATTGTTTCATGTTTTCAAAATAAAAGCTCTAGCACAAATATAGCAATCGATGCTTTCCTCTTTGAAGGACCATTCTTTTACTTTTATTGTTGAGTCAGTTCACCTATTTCTCTTTACCTCAAGAAGCAAACGCTTGTGTTAACTATGCATTGATTCTTACATACTTGCTTATTGCATTTGTTATATTGCTTTGCATTGACAACTATCCATGAGATATACATGTTACAAGTTGAAAGCAACCGCTGAAACTTAATCTTCCATAGTGTTGCTTCAATGTCTCTACTAAGAATTTATTGCTTTATGAGTAACTCTTATGCAAGACTTATTGATGCTTGTCTTGAAAGTACTATTCATGAAGAGTCTTTGCTATATGATTCAATTGTTTACTCATTGCATTTACATTGTTTCGAATCGCTGCATTCATCTCATAAGCTTTACAATGGTATGATTAAGATTATGTTGGTAGCATGTCACCTCGAAATTATCTTTTATCGTTTACCTACTCGAGGACGAGTAGGAACTAAGCTTGGGGATGCTGATACGTCTCCAACGTATCTATAATTTCCGATGTTCCATGCTTGTTTTATGACAATACCAACATGTTTTGTTCACACTTTATATCATTTTTATGCGTTTTCCGGAACTAACCTATTGACGAGATGCCGAAAGGCCGCTTGTCTGTTTTCTGCTGTTTTTGGTTTCAGAAATCCTAGTAAGGAAATATTTTCGGAATCGGACGAAATCAATTCCGGGGATCTTATAATTTCGCGAAGCTTCTAGAGCATCGGAGAAGGGCCAGAGAGGTGCCAGGGGGGGCCCACACCACACCCCGGCGCGGCCGGGGGGCGCCCCTATGGTTTGGGCAGCCCGTGGCCCCTCCGACTCCGATTCTTCGCCTATATAAGCCGTCGTGACCTAAAAACATCGACAGAAAAGAACCACGAGACGAAAACCCATCCGGAGCCGCCGCCATCGCGAAAGTCAATTTCGGGGACAGAACTCTCGTTCCGGCACCCTGCCGGGACGGGGAATTGCCCCCGGAGCCGTCTCCACCGCCGTCTTCACCGCCATCTTCACCGACATCGCTGCCTCCATGATGAGGAGGGAGTAATCCATCCCCGAGGCTGAGGGCTTCGCTGTAGCTATGTGGTTCATCTCTCTCCCATGTACCTCAATACAATAATCTCATGAGCTGCTTTACATGATTGAGATTCATATGAGTTTTGTATCACAATTCATCTATGTGCTACTCTAGTGGTGTTATTAAAGTAGTTCTATTCCTCCTGCACGTGTGTAAAGACGACAGTGTGTGCACCGTGTTAGTACTTGGTTTATGCTATGATCATGATCTCTTGTAGATTGCGAAGTTAACTATTGCTATGATAATATTGATGTGATCTATTCCTCCTACATATGCATGAAGGTGACGAGTGTGCATGCTATGCTAGTACTTGGTTTAGTCTCGTTGATCTATCTTACACTAAAGGTTACTAAAACATGAGCATTATTGTGGAGCTTGTTAACTCCGGCATTGAGGGTTCGTGTAATCCTACGCAATGTGTTCATCATCCAACAAAAGTGTAGAGTATGCATTTATCTATTCTGTTATGTGATCAATGTTGAGAGTGTCCACTAGTGAAAGTGTAATCCCTAGGCCTTGTTCCTAAATACTGCTGAGTTACTACTGCTTGTTTATTGTTTCATCTGCGTTACTACTGCTGCAATACTACCACCATCAACTACACGCCAGACAAGCTATTTTCTCGGCACCGTTGCTACTACTTATTCATACCACCTGTATTTCACTATCTCTTCGCCGAACTAGTGCACCTATTAGGTGTGTTGGGGACACAAGAGACTTCTTGATTTGTGGTTGCAGGGTTGCATGAGAGGGATATCTTTGACCTCTTCCTCCCTGAGTTCGATAAACCTTGGGTGATCCACTTAAGGGAAAACTTGCTGCTGTTCTACAAACCTCTGCTCTTGGGGGCCCAACACTGTCTACAGGAAAGGAGGGGGAACGTAGACATCGGCCTTCGTGGCGTTGCTCACGAGAGATCCGAGTGAAGCCTTCGTGGCTGTTGGTTTGGCTTGCGTAGCAACCACACTCCTCCAAACGTAGACGTACCTTCTTGCAAAGGAAGGGAACTACGGGAATCATCTCCGTGTCATCGCGTGCTCCACTCTCGGTTACCTCTATCCCATTCTATCTCCTATATATTGCGTAGCTATATCTTTCTTAGTTGATAACCTTGTCATGTAGGTAAATTCACTTAGTTGCATATCTAGAGAATTTACCTTTGTGTCAAGCCTAAATTGAAAAAGAACTAAAAATTGGTTAGCACCTATTCACCCCCCCCCTCTAGGTGCGGCATACGATCCTTTCACACGTAAGTGTCGTTATATTTTCTGTTTTATGATAGTCCATACCCGAGTAGCCCCCGAGCCTACAGTTGACTGCTTGTAGCCGAGTGTTGGCTTGAAGGTCATTCCAATGCCTAACAAATATTTTGTTTATTTGTTGTAGCCTATTCAAGCCATAGTGGACATGGTAGTGGGTTTTGCCGCCCAGCTCGTCAAGCTTGAAGCTGAGAACGCCCAGCTCCGAGAAGCCGCCAAGTCTTCATCTGAACAACTTGAGAAGGCGAACAAACTGGCAATCGAAGCCCAACGAGAGGCTGCAAAGTTGAAGGAGTTGGACCAAGCGAAGGCGACGTTGGAGGAGGAAGAGAAGCAGAGGACGGAGGCCCAGATCCGGGCATATAAGAAGGAGGGTGACCTCCGTAAATCTATCGAGACCCTCCTAGGTAAATGGCTTCAGCTCCTTTTATTCCTCTTCCCTTGCCAAATTGCTTTAACTTATAATGTGTATCTTCATATTGCTTCAGGCGCTGCCGATATGCCCGTCGACCGCGTGCGCAAAGAGGCTTCGGGTCGACTCTATGTCAAATGCTATTTCCTTCGCCGTGGACTTCGGCGACCAAATCCAAGAACTACTGAAAAATATCAAGGGAGCTCTGGCGAAGCTGTTTTCCTTGATATTCCCGAAGTTGGATGAGAAGAAAACCTTGGATGAGTTGGTGAATGCCTTCTTCATCAACACCGACGGCACTATCGAGGTGTTGAAACGCACTTCACACCTCTATGGAGCGCTCCTTGCGTTCCAGCTCTTGATGGGGTATGGCTTCGAAGCCGACATGGAGCAGCTAACGAAAGCGGTGCCAAAGAACAAGGATGGCATGGATGTCGACCTTAGTATTTACAGAGATCCGGTGCGCAAGTGCGCACGCCAGCTCCTCAAGTTGGTAGAGGCTCATAAGAAACAAACGGCTTCCGAAGCTACCCCAAGTGCATCAACACAAACTTAGGCTCCTTGAACCTGCTATGTCTTAGTTGTAACTGATACACTTGAATGTCTTTGGATCAACTGTTTTGTAATGAATCATGCTGGCTTTTCTGAATGGAATGCCTTTTATTTTGACGCTCCCGATGGGAGTTGAAATCTGTGATCCTGTCGTTGATTTTCTGAATATGCAGGCCCGATGATATGTTGCAGATGGCTTCAACTATTCCACATGCCGAGAGTTGTTTGGGTTCTGCAACTGGCAATGAATCTAAGCACGTGCAGTATTTATCTCGAATAGAGAAAGATTTGGTTGGGATTCACGCTATGACAGCAGTGGTGAAGAAGAAGGGTGAAACATCCACCGAAGCCGAGCAGTGCGCACTAGACGAAATGCAGAAGGCTAATGAAAACTTGAATTGTAAATAGTCGATTTTTCCTATCTCTTAGGTTCTTCAGGTGCCCTTATTCTTTTGTAGATTGATTTTCCTTCTCCTTCAGCAGTTATGGCTTTGAACGCACTGGAAGAGAACAAACGTGTTCATGAGAAGATCAAATCTACGACCAACCTGTCACAACCGCACGACACGATCTGGACTAGCATACCAAAAGCTGCAATTGTTGCCAAGTTCCAATATCGGGTGGAGCAGGTGCATGGTTTTTTTTTTGATTAGTGTCGTGCAAGCTTGACCATGGTGTGGCAAACCATGTTTCCTCTTGATCCCGTCCTGTCAATTTTGTTGGTTTTGATGGCGAAATTCAAAAATGTTGCCAGTGTTCGGACTTTGGTATGTAATCAACTTCTTGCCGGAGCCGAACTCGCCTTAGCCTTTGTATTAGCTCGCTACCCGACGCTTGATTTGGAGCTGATTGCCAAGGCCAATGTGGAGCTGCATCAATATTACCAAATCACGAGGCGCCCTGCTTCAATTATAGTTGCAAGGTTGGAGGCAGGCACTGAAGCGGACTTGCGGGCCCAGACTAATCAAGGGACATGAAATTCAAATTAGCGCAAGCCAAGAATATGTCAAGCATTCTTGCACATGGTGCGATACTTGTCTTGTAATCGATGAATCATATTTACTTCTTCGACCCCTGATTGTTGGGTTGTGCTTATAATTCTATGAAAACTTGGAAGCAATCTTTATCTTGCAAACGATGTAATTATTAGCGAGTCAATTCTTCGTGTCATGACTTTGTTTGATAGTGAAGTCCACAAAAATGATGGAGTCACATTGCCGATTGACCCGTAGTAAACTTTATCGTGACAACGATGTTCTTTGTAGGACCATATTAGAGGTATCGGGTGTCGGCGATAGCCCCCGAGTGTTTGGGTGGGACGTAAGCTCGACGAGCTCATGGCTCGAGCATCGTAAAACGATGTTTCGGCGCAGAATTGTATTTTAGTTTGTATAATGTCGACAACAACTTATGAGTGATCAAGTCATGTTGCAAGTTCGACGGACTCATTGCAACGATGCATCTTGCAGAGCCGTACTTATTTTTGAATTGCATCGGCAGTAGCCCTCGGGTCATCGAGGATTGTACGCGCGACAGACTCGCAACACAAGTATCGTAAGAACGATGTTTTTGGCATGAGACGTTGTTTATGTTGGATTTTGTCGGCGGTAGCTTCCGAATGTTCAGGTGCACTACGAGGCTCTACGGACTCGTAACGCTTTTATCGTGAAGATCATGTGTCACGCGGAGCTGTACATTTAGTGTTCGATATTTTATTTGCTGGAGCTCTCGGGTATGCTTGATGCATCGATAATTCAGAAGATGTTATCGTGTAAACGATGTTTATTTTGTGCGTCAGCGCTTCCGATGGGAGTAGACGTGACAATCAAAAAAGCTTCTTGGAGCTCCCGAGTGACTTCGGGGTGTCTTGATAAAAAGGAATAATACTTGTATGGACGAACTTTGAACTGTATTGATAATCTGCAACTAATGTACACATTGTCTTTGATGTGGCCAAGAAGCCTTATTGAATGAAATAAAGGAGGGGAAAAGTCCTAAACATAGAATCATCACAGCAGCGCAATGTTCCATGGGTTGCCCTGCACCAAACCAGTTTTAGTATTTGTTGATGCGGTAGGCATCTCCTGGGATGATGACTTCGGTGATGATGTAAGGTCCTTCCCATGGAGATTTTAGCTTCAGATGTCCTTTTTGTTTCAGCCGTAACACTAGGTCCGTTAAATCTTTGGGTGCGCACCCTTCGGAACATCCTCACATATACCAACAGGAACAACAGTAGATTTATCATTCATTTGCAAAGATATATCAGTTGGTATCAACTTATCTAAATAAAGTCTCTTGTAAAGGGAAAAAGGCATAACACTAACTCCTGCTCCCAAATCACATAGAGAAGTTCTAACATAATTATTCTTGATGGAAAAAGGGATAGTCGGTATACCCAGGTCTCCCAGCTTCTTTGGAACCTTGCCATTAAAAGAGTAATTAGCAAGCATCGTTGAAATCTCCTCATTAGGAATTTTCCTTTTATTAGAGACAATATCTTTCATATACTTTGAATAAGGAGGCAATTTAATAGCATCAGTCAAAGGGATTTGCAAGAACAAAGGTTTCATCCAATCACAAAATTTATTATAGTGATCTTCCTCCTTTGATTTAGATTTTTTAACAGGAAAAGGCATTTGCTTTTGAACCCAAGGTTATCTTTCATTACCATGTTTCTTAGCAATGAAATCTTCTTTAGTATACTTTTTATTTTTAGCATGCTTTTCAGGTTCATCTTCAACCTCTTCTTTATCAGAAGCATCATTCTTATCATTATCCTTATCATGTTCATTACCACTTTCAGTTTCAGCATCAGAAATAGAAATACTATTAGGATCGTTAACAGGTTCAGAAGATTCTACAACAGTTTTATGTTTCTTCTTCTTTTTCTTAGAAGGAGCACTAGTTTCTTTAGTTCGTTGAGAATCTTGTTCAACTCTTTTGGATGCCCCTCAGGATATAGAGAATCCTGAGTAGAAACACCACCTCTAGTTATTACTTCATAAGCATGTTTTTCTTTAGAAGTATTTTTTAACAAGTCATTTTGCACTTTAGTGAGCTGATCAATTTGAGTTTGAATCATATGAAAATGTTTAACAAGCATCTTAACATCATTGGAGGTTCTCTCCACAATATCATGCAATTTACTAATAGCTTGAGAATTTTCCATTAAATGATTCTCTACTCTCATATTAAAGTTGTCTTGCTTAACAACATAATTATCAAATTCATCTAAACATTGATCAGGAGGTTTTGAGTAAGGAATGTTTCCTTTATCAAAGCGTTGAAGAGAATGTACCTCAATTGTGGATGAAGGGGGAGTTATCTTACATAAATCTTCTATGGGAGATAAATTCTGCACATCTTCAGATTTAATACCTTTCTCTTTAAGAGATTTCTTGGCTTCCTTCATGTCTTCATCATTTAATTCAATCATACCCCTCTTCTTCAATATTGGTGTTGGGGTTGGTTCAGGTGTAGTCCAATCATCAAGATTTTGGCTTATTCTATCCATTAATTCTTCAGCTTCGTCTGGAGTTCTTTTCCTGAAAACACAACCAACACAACTATCCAGGTATGCCCTAGACTCAATGGTTAGTCTACTATAAAATATATCAAGTAAGTCATGCTTTTCTAAATCATGTCCAGGCCGAGCTCTAAGAAGAGAGCAAAACCTTGCCCAAGCTTCAGGCAATTTCTCTCCATCTTCCTGGTCAAAACTATAAATTTTTTGCAAAGCAATATGTTGAGCACTAGCAGGAAAATATTTTCGAAATAAAACATCAAGCAAACCACTTGGACTATCAATAGAATCAGGAGGCAAACTATTATACCAAGTTTTAGCATCATCCTTTAATGAGAAAGGAAAAAAATTTAGCAACAAAATAAGTACGCTTCTTGATATCATCAGAAAACAAGCTACTCAAAGTAGAAAGCTCATTCATGTGCTCTACAACACTTTCTTTTTCAGTCCCACAAAAAGGTGTTTTCTCAACAATAGATATATGAGATAAATCAAGAGAAAAATTATAATCCTTATCCTTAATGTTTATAGGAGATGTGGCAAATTTAGAATCAGGAGACAGTTTATATCTAACAGCATGTTGTGCAAGAAGCTTTTTAGTGTTACTTGCACCAGTAGCAGCATTACATTTATCAATAAAATCATCATCAAGTTCCACATAATCTTCAGCAAAATCATCACTAGAGTGTTCAACGGACTCAGGTGAATTAACAGGTGTAACAGTATTTTCATTAGGAATTTAAGTATTTTCAAATTGTCTAGACCTAGCAATTGTAGCATCTAGAAAAGGACCTAATGAACCATTATCATCAAGCACAGTAGAAGCATCATCAAGATTATAAGAGGAATTTTCAGATTCGGCGAAGTACCGGCATGTGAAGCTTGTGGTGGTGAAACAAGTTGACTTATCACGAGATGGTGAATCAAGAGCGACGAGAGGTACTCGGAGTTGTACCTTTTCTTGTAGTGGATGGTAATATGGCGACTTTAGCATCGCGAGGTTTACCCATGATGGAGGATTTGCAGCGAACAATATCAATTCAGGTGAACTTGCAAATAAAGCTATGCTCCCCGGCAACGGCGCCAGAAAATAGTCTTGATGACCCACAAGTATAGGGGATCGCAACAGTCTTCGAGGGAAGTAAAACCCAATTTATTGATTCGACACAAGGGGAGCCAAAGAATATTTGTAAGCCTTAACAGCGGAGTTGTCAATTCAGCTGCACATAGAAACAGACTTGCTCGCAAGAGTTTATCAGTAGCAACAATTTTATAGCGATAGCGAGTAGTGAAATATAAGCGACGAGTGTAATAAAGACAGCAGTAGTGATTATAATAAACAGCGGGATTAAAATACTGTAGGCATAGGGATGGATGAACGGGCGCTGCATGGATAAGATAACTCATGTAATAATCAAGACAAGGCATTTGCAGATAATAATAAAATAGTATCCAAGTACTAAATAACCATAGGCATGTGTTCCGTATATAGTCGTACATGCTCGCAATGAGAAACTTGCACAACATCTTTTGTCCTACCAGCCGGTGGCAGCCGGGCCTCTAGGGAAACTACTGGTTAAGGTACTCCTTTTAATAGAGTACCGGAGCAAACCATTAACACTCTGTGAACACATGTGATCCTCATATCACAGCCTTCCCCTCCGGTTGTCCCAATTTCTGTCACTTTGGGGCCTCGGGTTCCGGACAGCAATATGTGTATACAACTTGCAGGTAAGATCATAAAACAATGAATATCATCATGAACAATAACATGTTCAGATCTGAAATCATGGCACTCGGGCCCTAAGTGACAAGCATTAAGCATAACAAGTTGCAACAATATCATAAAAGTACCAACAACGGATACTAGACACCATGCCCTAACAATCTTATGGCTATTACATGAACAATCTCATCCAATCCCTACCATCCCCTTCAGCCTACAGCGGGGATTTACTCACACAGGATGGGGGAAGCATGGATGGTTGATGGAGTGGCGTCGGTGGCGTTGATGGCGATGATCTCCTCCAATTCCCCGTCCCGGCAGGGTGCCAGAACGGAGTTTCTGATCCCGAAATAGAGTTTTCGATGGCGGCGGAGTTCTGGATGTCTTCTGGCAAATTGGTCGAACCCCCGTGCGTTTTTAGGTCAAGGGCTTTAAGTAGTCCAGAGGAGAGCGTCGGGGGCTGGCCGAGGCGGCGTCCCCATATGGCGGTGCGGCCCAGGGGCCCACCGCGCCGCCATGTGGTGTGCGCACCTCGTGGCCCCCCTCCGTCTCGTCTTCTGGCTCCGTAGGTCTTCTGTGAAAATAGGCCCATTGCAATTATTTTCGGGGATTTTCCTGAAAGTTGATTTTCTGCACAAAAATAAGACACCAGGGCAATTCTGCTGAAAACAGCGTTAGTCCGTGTTAGTTGTATCCAAAATACACAAATTAGAGGCAAAACAATAGCAAAAGTGTTCGGAAAAGTAGATACATTTTGGACGTATCAGAGTGCTTGAACAGAGATGTGCTCTCATTGTACGCAACAACCCAAGATGCTTCAAATCGGAAATCGGCAGGCAGAACAGCTTCGGCTCCATGCACCAGGAAAAAGGGTGTTTGTTGTGTTGATCTATTTGATGTGGTGCGTAGAATCCAAAGTACCGATGGAAGCTCTTCGACCCACGCACTAGCTGCCTTTGTAAGACATTTCTTTATTCCATCACAAATTTGACTGTTAATCTTCTCCACCTGACTATTGGTTTGAGGGTGTGAGACCGAAGTAAAGCTGATCTTGATGCCGAGCTTTTCGTAGAATTTATGGAACTCGTCACAGGCGAAGTTGCTTCCATTGTCCGTGATGATGCTATGCGGTACACCGAAGCGACAAGTGATGACATTGAAGAACTTGACAGTTGTTGCAGTTGTTTTATTGGTGACCGGTATAGCTTCTATCCACTTGGTAAATTTGTCGACTGCGACCAATAGATAACTATGCCCCCTGGCGAAGATTTCGGCATTGGCCCGACTTGATCGGGTCCCCACTGTGCGAAGGGCAGCACAAGAGGTATTATCATTAGATCCGTGGCTGGAGCGTGTGGTTTTGGCGCGAAGCGTTGACACGGATCGCACTTCATGACTAGCTCCCTAGCGTCTGCGGCTGGTGTTGGCCAGTAGAACCCAGCTCTGAAAGTTTTGGCGACAAGTGCTCAGCTGCTCGCGTGGTGGCCGCACCTGCCCTCATGGATCTCTCACAACAAAGCTTTTCCATCTTCGAGTGCGATGCATCGTTGGAATATGCCCGATATACTTCGTTTGTAGAGTTCGCCTGCTACCACTGTGTACGCCTTAGATTGGCGTGCAATACGCCGCGCTTCTGCTGGGTCATCAGGTGTTCATGCCGAAGTAAATACGTAAGAAAAGGCTGAGTCCAAACTGGCTCCAGGAGTAGAACTTGCTGGCTTGCGTGTCTCCTAATGAACCTCCAAAGTTTAAGGCAAGGTTACTAGCAAAAGGTTTCAGCCTTTTTCTAGGTATTGATTATAATGATGTATTCTCTCTGGTTGTGAAGCATATTACATTCGCTCATTCTTTGGTATTGTGTCTGTGCATGAACTTGAGATTGAGCAGTTAGATGTGAAGACTACTTTTCTGCATGGATAACTTGAAGAGGGGATATACATGGACCAACCTGAAGGTTTTGTTGTGACTGGTAAGGAGGATTTTGTTTGCAAGTTAAAGAGGTCCCTTCGTGGAACATGTTTGATTCATTTATACTTGCACATGATTTTAATAAAATCTCAGTATGATAGCTGTGTTTACATCAAGGTTGTTAATGGATCACCTATATACTTATTGTTATATATTGATGATATGTTGACTGCTGCCAAGAGAAAGAAAAAGATCACTACTTTAAGTTTTCAATTAAGTACTGCGTTTGAGATGAAGGATCTTGGTGTGGCTAAAAAAATACTAGGTGTGGAAATTTCAAGGGACACAAAATCTAGTGTGTTGTTTCTTAGTCATTAAAATTACATTAAGAAAGTTCTTCATCGTTTTAATATGCATGCATCAAAGTCTATTGGTACTCATATTTCTCCGCACTTCAAGTTGTCAGCATTGCAATATTCTAGTACCGATGAAGATATTAAGTACATGTCACGAGTTGCATATTCTAGTGTTGTTGGTTCCCTGATGTATGCCATGCATGGTTTGTTCTCGTCTTGATTTTTCATATGCTATGAGTTTGATCAGTCGATACATAGCTAATACTGTTAAAGAACATTGGAAAGTTGTTCAATGGATTTTTAGGTACCTTCATGGCACATCCAAAGCATGTTGAAGTTTGGCAAAACCGGCGAGGGACTCAATGCCTATGTGAACTCATATTTTGCTACCGATTTGGATAAGAGAAGATCCCTCACATATTATGTGTTCGCTATTGGTGGATGTGCTATGAATTGGAAGGCAATGTTACAGCCTATTATTGCCCAATCTATAGTTGAGACAGAATACATGGCTATTGCCGAAGCTTGCAAAAATTATGTTTGGTTGAAAGATTTGTCTGCCGAATTATGTGGAGATGATTCTTGCATTAATCTATTTTGTGATAGTCAAAGTGCGATATACCTTAATATAGATCAAATGTTTCATGAGAGGACGAAACACATTGATGCCAAGTACCATTATGTTTACGGCATTGTTGCACAAGGCAAACTAAAGATCTGCAAGATTAGTATCCATGATAATACTGCTGGTATGATGACAAAACCAGTTCAAGTTACCAAGTTTGAGCTTTTCTTGACCTTGGTTGGTAAAACTGCTTAGCCTAACTGGGCTGTTGGCGCCAGCAAGTGATTTGTTTGTTGTTGAGAAGATTATTGTGCTACAAGAAGGAATTTGTCTGAAGTTGTTATATTGTGATCTAAATTCAATAAGCCATGCGGTATGGAGCGTCATCACCGTCTATACCTCTTGTAGCCTATCGCTTCATAAGATAACCTACGACTTTTGTAAACACTTCTTGATATGGTAAAATTTTGCTAGCTGGTGTCCGTGTTTTTTTAATCTTTTTGCTGGTGAGGGTTTCCAAACGCGCATATTTTCACCTGACCCGAAGATCTAGGCCGCTCATTTTCTATACAATCGGAACGACAGCAAATTTCATCCTTTCTCCGTAGATAGTGCAGAGAAGATCCTGGCCATTTGGGTGCTTTGCATGATGATCACCAGGCTTTCGAGGCAGGAGAGGTGAAGGGATGGAGAGCACTGACAGGTTCTAGACCAAAGTAGTGTCAATGCCATGCCGGAGCAGCAGCTGCTGCAGAGCCGGAGCAGAAAGCCAGAGGCACACAGCGACAACGGGACAGACACCAACTGTAAACGCCAAGCCCACATACACTAGCACTACGTAGCACGTAGCAGCAACCCCAGCCAGCCACTGATGAAGCTTCTCACGCTATAATTACTACTGTTCACTACTCACTGGCAGGAAAAGGCAGCGGCTCTGACGGCCTAGGGCCACGCCACGTGAAGAGATGTGCACCGTTCGCTGGTGCCTAGACGGCCGCGATGGTCCCGTGCTAGGAGGACACGCCTTGGGGTTTTAAACCCTGCCTGGCTGCGCGTACTCTAGCAG